>NC_139249.1:16935625-17535625 GCF_977018435.1 Lepisma saccharinum | reverse complement strand
ATGCACGAGACAGCAAGTCGTTGTCGACGGTTTCGAAGGCACTAACAATTCGCAGTTGTAACTTTCGCAAATTTCGGAAGGGTGAAATATATGCATTGTACCAAAAAGCATGCGGATATGTCTTTGAACCATGTGATTGAATCAGTTCTCGAAAGCTCCAACACACAATACGCCTTTTATTGGTCATTAGCCATTTTGCGACACTGGCGATCCTGGTGGAGCATCGGATAAGCAGAATAAGCCCGCTAAGTGGGAATAAAACTTCCAGAGTTTTTCTATATATGGATGCCTTGTCTGATTTTCTATCATAAATAGCAACGTCATAATAGATAACTGTGTAAAGTTGCACCATTCATTTTGAATTACCCTGTAATATACGACCTTGATTTTTCGGGGTTATTTTTACCCAAAATCAGTGTTATTATTGTCAAAATG
This sequence comes from Lepisma saccharinum, assembly GCF_977018435.1. Lineage (NCBI taxonomy): Eukaryota > Metazoa > Arthropoda > Insecta > Zygentoma > Lepismatidae > Lepisma > Lepisma saccharinum. The sequence continues at coordinate 17,535,190 of NC_139249.1, read as the reverse complement.
TTTATACTCTCAAACTTTTCTTAACAATCTTTCTTGTATATATATTCCTTGCATTGTAGAATTATTTCTCTTGTAGTTTACGGCTGTAACAAGCACTTCAACACAAGCGTTACATCAAAACTACATAAGAGGAATAATTTTCTGAAGGAAATGTAGAACAAATATGCCTCCAGTGCACTAACGTACGCGGGTTTTATTTTCAGTGGATCTGGAATTGTGAAGCTGCGTTCTAGGGTGAGTGAGCCGCGATAGACATTTAAATATTTCGTAATTACTATTTTTAACCTTCGCTTTGAAAGTTGTTCAAAAGACAAGAATGGTAATTGGGACACTCTCACGACTGGACCTCACTCTTGTCCTCACGGTCCGCCCTCGTTCTCACCTTGACAGGCTCTCAAACTCACTAACGTCACCATTTCGCACACACCCTCACGTCGTTATTAGGCCTTCATCCTAACGCTCCCTCACCCTCACGCACCATCAGCCTTACGGCTAGCTATATCGGACGTATCAGAAACACGGTTCACTAAAATATGAAAAACGCACATTTGTTAACACATTTGTAAAATTAGCACAATTGCAAGTTACGGTATTTAGTTCCTTCTTTTAATTTTGCAATATCTTTCCCACATTTACATTTATATGTAAATAATCAACAGTTTTTAGTAACTGAGCATATTGGAGAAGGGGAAGAGTAAGTATTCTTTATTCCCTCCCTGCACTCATTGGTTGGACTGGGAAACTAAAAAATATATATATTTCCAGTACCATCATATCATAGCGCTTCTTTTAAATTTTCTAAGAAAAACAGATTTCGCTGAAAACATGGATTTTAAAATAATAAATAAATTCGCAAACAGGCACAGCATGTGTTTTTCACGATTTAATTTTTTTGTTATAAATGACGCCTGCAGGTTTTGTTGGTCCTTGTGTGTAATTTTGGTTCATATATGGATTCATATCTGCGAGTATTATTAACCTTCCTATACTTATAAGTATTTATCCATTAAGGGCTTCAAATTTATTGGATTGTTCTGTCTGTGTTCAAGTAAAGCTCTTCTAGTCTAGTAAAAGTATCTGCTGGAAAATGAAGTGCCAAGAGTTTTTCTTTTGCGGGGAAGCTTTGTACGAAAGGAATATCCAGATCATTCTTTATGATTAAATATGGTCGCAAGCTGTCTGTCAGCAGGGAGGAATGGGCAGGTAATTCTTGGAATTATGCTTGAATTCCATTCGATGGCAAATCAAATAGTATGCATTGCAACAAGCTAGTGCAGAAAGAAAACATCATCGAAAAAACTGACATTTTAATGTGGATGAACTAACATTTATAGTAATTTTTCCTGAAGACAAAAAAATTACTCTTACCTCCTTACGTCTCGATCTCGCCCCTTCCCTCACCATCTGGTCTGCCCTCGTGAGTGTAGCCCTCTGGATGGTGAACATTCTGTCCCTGTAAAACCTGTAGTCAAATAAGTTCCGTGAACAATGAGCTTTATGTATTTTTGCCAGAGATCACGTAGTCTGTTTTATGATTACTTAGCCTAAAGTATATAATAGCCCCGTCAAGTTCGCTGCATTTTTTGGCGTAGTACAGGAGTATCCCGAAGTCAGGCTGGTGCAAGGAAATGTTCAACCAAGTAGACGGATAGCGGTGTTCAAGTTCAGAAGATTCAACAAATGCCTGTCTGCTGCTTTAAAGGTTCGTTTGAAAGGTTAGCACGCACCACGTGACCATACACCACACATTACACCGCTCCAGAACGTAGTGCAAATGGCGCAGACACCAAAAGCACTACTTGACACCAAACCAACGAAGTGGACGAGTCGTGTTGCACGGTGTAACCAATTAGACGTGCATGTGTAGAGTCAAAACGTGCAGCGAACCAGAATGAGGCTAATGAATTAACTTTATATTTTTAACATTAAATGTATAACATATATGCAGGCGCAACATTTTTCGATGTAGATTTTCAAGAGTGTATACTTATGTTCATTTCCTCTGCTTCTAGTCCGTAACAAAGAATAATGGAAGGCTATGAAGATACGTTTTCTGTCAAAAGTTCTCGTCCCCGCTCAATGTTGGAGATGCTCTATACAACACCGAATAATACGTTTGAGTTGCAAAGATTTGTTTACCTGGAGCGCCTGAGGGCAGGTAAGGATTTGTAGAATAGCAATCAGTTAAGGCGAAAAATGTGTCTTTGTGCCATAAGCGTGGAGAATGAAATACAAACCCTTTAAATTTCCTTACCCAATCCACTGCTAGGTGGAGCGTTCTTAAATTCGACCCTATTTGCGACGCACTTCGGTAGCGGACGCAGGTTAACAAAACTCCATAACACAGAAGACCTTCTCTGTCGGGGTAGCAGCCATTTTGAGAAAAGTGATCACGTGATGGCACTGGCAAGTACTACGTTTTGCAGGCGGTCACTGAAAGAAAACTTCTCGAGTTACTCATTTCATGCATACATAACATATTAGCACATCTCAATAACAACACAAGTTACAATCATTTCAAAATGTAAATTTATTTTTGAATAGCCCCGCATTTGTGTATTGTGACTAACTAAAAATGATGGTTGATTGAGTTTTGTAAGTATAGGCTAATCAAAACTGGACCTACAGTTTAAAATTGTAATCAAACCACTCCGCCGGGTATCGAACCTGGGAACCCTTGATTACAAGGCGACGGCGATGTTTGAAAAACTGGAAACACATCTTTGTACCTTCCTGTTACAGGACTGTGTTTGGAAAAGTAACAGCAATAATATTTACAATATTATGCTAACTAGTGTATCTGAGACATGCTTTTGTTGATTTGTCTGACTTGAGCAATTTCTTTAAATAGGATGGAAATGCTGGTAATATGATGTTTTTGATGTTACATATATCTTATCTTTTAATTGGTTTCAGTGTATATTTTTAATATTGGAATACATATAAATGTACATATTTTATTTTATACAATAGTACTAGCATGAAGCATGTAATTCTACAGAATTTCATTCTACGTAAAATAAAACAGATATTTTCGTTTGCACTATCATAAACGTGGCCTTCAACTTATCAAAATCTCACCATGGATAGGTTTACAAATTCTTAAATTTCATATTGTAGGCAGGTTGAGCGTACACGTTAATGTATAATGGAATGCATAAGTATTACCTAGCAAGTTGTCCATCACCATGATATTTTCAGGAATCGAAACAAAATTTCAAACAAGCTTCTGAAAACGTCTGCATTATTATACATAAAAATCTAATCTGAAAAAAACATACGTAGGATTCAAGAGAAACTTAATGAAATAGCCCTGGACAATGTGCCGAACTTAATTTCATAAGCATAATTATTAATAATATCCTGTAACAAATCTTTCATTTCTAAAGATTACATTCAATACTGGTGTTTCTGCAAAATATTCCCAGCTATACAATTTAAAGTTCAAGGTTTTAGAAAGCTTTCGTACGGTTGACTGGATATTAATACAAGGTAAACTGTCCACCTTCACTTTTATTCAATGCGTGCTTCAAAATGCTAGATTCAAGAACGGTAAGATGAACTCTAATAAAGCAGCAACCAACCTCTGCACTAGCATCATTCTGTTTCTTAGAATGAAACAGATGCACTAGCATCATTCTGTTTCTTGCTACTTAGAATATCTCTGCAAGTAATAAAAACCGAGTGTGTGTGTGTGTGGTTGTACTGGCACATATTTTTCAAAATTAGATATACCTGCAAAGTACCGTCATTACTAGTCAACCAATGAGAATTCACTACCTCTGATTCCTTCACCCTCTAACAGGCAAATATACAACAAAGACTTTCAATTAACAGACTGGAAATAAATATCCTTTTACTACTGGCCAACATGAAGCCAAAATGTTAGAGAGTGGATGATCTCTCTTACTGGAATCGGTACTAGAATTTCCAACTGTTACAAATACTGTGAACTGTGTCACGCTATGATGACATGAGAGGGGCAAAGCACTAAGTATTTCACTCCGCAAATTAGTGCAGTGGGATGTGTAAGTATTATCAAGCAAATTGTCCACCCATGTTTATTTATGTTTTAAGCAACGAGAGCTTCAAGAATTGAAATAAAACGTCAAGCAAGCTGCTCACAACATCTGAACCAGTCTAAACAATAATGAATCCCTTAAAAACACGTAGCAAGAACAAAATTAATGAAAATAGTGGTGGACAATTTTCGGAGCAATATTTGTGCATCCTACTGTACAATCTCTCGTCTCCCGGTTAATACAAATAAGAGAGCCAGAATATCTTATGTCTTCGCTTTGCCGGCAGAAAACAAATTTATACATACGAGTATTACAAAGGTAAATACTCTTGATTTTGTAGAGAAAATGCACTGTGATTTCATCCCACTGAGGCAATGGAGGCGATTACGGGGGCGTGGGAGGCAGTTGTCCCACACATTTTGCCAGTTTTTTGAACCCGCACTATGGCCCTTAATGCTAAGCCTTGTCTACCAAGAGAAAATGATCTGTCCTTGCCACTCCTTAGTTTTCACACCCAATCGGTGCTACTGCGCTGAAGCAACATGGGTGCAAGAACGAATCGACAGAGAACATGTGATAGAACTTCGTGAGTCGAACACTCAACGTGCAAGAAGACAAGTTCCAAGATGTACTGTGCGGAAGAAAGAATGATACTCGAACACATTCTGGAAAGTTTACTATTCATGCACCTACTTTTAAGAATTGTATTATTTTGATTCATCGCTTTTCTAACACAATTACGATGTTGAGGATGATGTTTGTAAGTTTGAATTGTTGTTTTAAGTGCACTTTACGCACAGATAGGTTAATCTGGACTGGACCTACAGTTTAAAGAGGGATCCGAACTAATGTGTAATGTGCCTCCATCAGGTATCCAACTCAGAATCCATTGACATTGAGGATGAATGATGAATTGATACTTATGGAACGCATAAGCTAACAAATACGCAAAAACATCAGTGCCTTAATTTGGATTCGTACCTATGGTTTCCCAGAGCTTTGACCAATGTGAGCATACTCCTTGTAAGAATGTTGTTACGTTAAACTGGATATATTCTCTACATATTTCCCTGAAATACAATCCAATGCCAGATCCATCGAACTGACGCAATGATTTCCGCGGTAATAGCCTACAGTGTGAACCCAAATATTTAATCAGTGCAATATATCACCATATCTATGAAAAGTCAATTGCTGTATCTTTTCTGGGGAGGGGAGGGAGGCATTTCCCCATGAGCAAACTGTTTATGGAATGAAAAAGAAATCTATCCTACAAGGATATTAGAGGGTCTGATTTGTGCCTATTATAATGCTTACTGTATTGAAAATATCATTTTTACGATTCAGTTTATCTGTCGTGTCATTTGCTCCACACTGAAGTCACGAAAATTATCATCGTTATTTACTCCATACTGTTCCGTTTCTTGGACAATGGCATACTACCACTGAGAACAACGAATTTTCGTCAATTGAAATTATTGCTAACTGCAATTTACTCTTCCATTCGATATGCACTATCATAATTGTATCTACAAGCAACGATAACTTCGTGTTCGATAGCAAAAAAAAAAAATAAAGGATTTAAAGTACAAACATACACACATTCTCATTAATTTAATGATAGCAATATCTATATTTGTAGTTTTTTATCAAGCCTATAAATATATGAAAGAAGTGTGCACTGAATAAAGATTATTTATTTCTTAGGACAGAATCCCACTCCTCCATTTTTTTTTAGAAGAGAACAACTCCGAGACGACTGCTCTATGGAGATAATTGATCTCACTCTATCAGACGAAGAAGATCCAATTGCTGAACAACAAGCTGACTCTTCGAATTCCAGACAGGATGATCCGATAAGTCTGGAGACACATTCGTCTGGTCTTGGCAACGTGGAGGAGAACCTGGAACCCAATTATGCCATCGCCAGTGAAGATCTGACCCCTCAATCGGAGAAACAAAGTATAATCCGGCGTTCATTTCAAGAATCCAAATCAACGTCAGCATACAACAACACAGCGTTGAATCCAACTCAAGAATCGAGAGGAGATGGCAAGATGATTCCCGTCACTTCTCCAACGATAGGAAGATTGAACGATGTATTCGGGGATGTAAAAGAAGACCTGGTTGAACACTCCTTCTTCCAACATGAGGGTGACCATGCGCTGCCAGATCAACTTCAGGAACTGGGTGTTGCGCGAAGTGACAAATCCATCGAACTAGACACGACACTTTCGAGCTTCTTAACTCTGCACTCCCAAACTGATAACATGGACGAGCCTCATCAAGGTGCAAGTCAGAATTCATATTTTGCAAAAGCAGCACCTGCGTTTCTGCCAGTATCCACTGTGAAAACATCTCAGAACTACAGACCGAATCCTCCACTGCCAGAAGGTGAGGAAACCGGGGGAGAAACCATCGAAAAAAATAAGGATGTGGGAACTTCAACAGATCAAATAGAATTGAGGCAAGACTCAAGGGTAGATCAAGAAATGCACTCAGATAATTCACATTCAGAAGGGTCAGGCATGGATTTGACAGGTCAAACAGATATTCCTAGTTTTCCTGGTATAGAGATGGTAGTAATGCTCAATTGGTTGAATCAATTGTGTGGCAATTATCAGCTTGTGAATGAAATACGTAACGCAGAAACTAAATCTGCAGCAGCAAACTGGAAAAGATGGCAAAGAAACAGAGCAAAATCTGTCAACTCCAAAGCAAAAAAGGGTCAGATGACTAAAAGCAGATCAAAGCGGGAGTACCCGCCTCAATTTCAAGCAACGAGGGAGAACATCACAACGCAAAAGTCAAACACAGAGCCTTGCACGGTGCGTTCAGGATGGACCGACGAGCAGCGCCGAAGCAAACGAGATAGTTACTTACATTCAGTGAACAGAAGGAAACTATATCATCCAGGAAGTGCAAAATTTGATGTAATAGGAATGACAGAGAATTCTTCATGCAGCCCAATTGTGAAAGACTTGCAGCCACACATGAACGAAGACCAGTGTGTAAGTGGTTCCTCATCGACTGCTAGTTCCTACGACTGTGGATTTGATGAAGGTTTTCAGTTCGAGAAGATGAAGAACATCAACTCTCAGATCACAACTGGTCTTCAAGGACAAGAGGTAGGTGACACTTTTCAGTTTGAATGTACTTTTCGACATTCGTTTTCTCGCGTGAAACGTGTGTGAACATTTTTTTTTTTCAGGCTTTCTCTATCGTTTTCCAAATTATATGCCTACGAGATAGATATATCCAACGTCCAAAATCGTTACAATCATTGGAAATACCTGGCCCTTCAACTTCAAGCACTTCCAAACAGACGACACGAACCCCGTTTCATCTAACTCTACGTGCTGTACCTCCTGCGCCACCAAAGGCTCAGCTATAATCAATCTGAGCCAATCAGAAAAAAGAAAGCTAAGTCGCCCTGTAGATAGCAAGACCAAAACGGAAATCAGATGACATTCATTTGACCACACGTTTCAATTCCAGCCTCGCATATTTTGTGTTTTTCTCAAGAAACTCGAATTACGAGTTTTGTGGTAGTGAACTGTACACTCCCCTCACTTGGTAGTGTCACAATTATGCTTACGCAAAAATGCTGTGAAGAAGAAGTAAATTGCGGACTATTAAGTGAGGCGAGTGTACAATTATCCAAGAGTTATCTGAACGTCCTGAAATATTTCAAGTCCAGAAATCGTTAATATTGCAGCATAGCTCTTGACATGGACGTCCGGAATGGAAGGGGGGGGACAAAGGGGGCAAGAATGTCCACAGCCTCCTCTGGAAAATAATGTCCACCTACAATTATATATCACACATAATTTCATTTCAAAGTAATTTGTGTTAAGTACAATAAGGGCGTTGAAGGAACATGATAATTTCAGAGTGAAGCAGTGTTTACTGAGGAGGTATCACTATTATGGGGCCAAAATATGCCCCCTTCCCCCGTAAAAAATACCTTGCTTGCCCTGGAAAAAATCCAGCGGACGTCCATGACTCTTGATCAGCAGAAGTGAGTAATCAACTTTTATATACGTTTCTTCCCTACGAAAAAAACAGACTGATGATTCTTGCTTATAAGAAGTCAGAAACTAGATTCCAACATATGAACAGAGAGCAAAGAAAAAACTTAAACATGACGAATAATGTAAGAGAATATTTGCAATTCTGCATGTTAAAATTGGAAACAGAAAGATTTTCGTAAGATGGAACCATTGCACTCGGTATGATACACCTGGAGGAAATCCCTGTCAATTCTGAACACAGGGAGGCATAATTATGAATAATTTAAGCAAAATATATTTAACAATACCTTACAAAGTACTGTACAATGCACAAAAATTAACATTTCTCACAATCTGCAGTGAAAATGTGATCGTAGCATGAGGAAGTGCTTGCTTATCCAATTATGAGCACTTTTGAAGACATTTACTTGCAGTGATGTAGAACAGTTGTAAAAATTCTTGAGTGTGAGCGTTCTTTTTTCCACAAGGAATTAAACGTCGCGGGTTAAAACCCAAACCTTTCATTTTTTGTGTGTGTGTGGGGGGGGGGAGTATGGCATTGCGATTTGTTGAGAATGAAGTGTGGTAGTTAAATGAAGTAGTTGTGTTTAAGAATTGTGTGTAATGGTTAATTCGACGAATGTCCGAGGACAGTCAAATCGGCACATTCGGTGATAATATTCCGAACATTTACGCTCGTAAAATAACATTAAATACACGACACATTGGAGGGTCCAGCCCTTATAGCAAGTGACCTTGGATGAGACGGCTGTGTCCAATACGAAGCCGAGTTAGAATAACTTCTTCTCGACTGGAGGGGCGGTACGAGGAACGCCATGCACCAATGGTTGGCTTGGCAGCACGAAGCTTGTTCTCCCTTACCTCATCCCGCCACTGTATTATTCTATGTCCGCTGTAAGAACGAAGTCAATCTAAACAATACCCGTGGATTGTGGGAAATCCAATTGGTTGTTAAAATGAGAGCTGCGTGGGAATATATCTATCGCATGTCATAAAGCCATACCATTCAATGTAGCTGCTATATTGAAGTTGAGGAAACTTATATTATGACCTGTACAGCTATGACCAATATATCCATGAGCAAAGTAAAACCAGAACTAAAACATAGGAAAGGAACTATTTCTAAGATAATCAGATTTTTAAAACAACAAAACGGGACATTTTGCATATTTTCCTGATGGAAAAACTGGACGGCAAAATGTGCATATTTTAATGTAAAAACTGGTCCGTCAAAAATACTTATGTTTGAAAACTAACTAAACAAATAAATACTGTGTAAATAACTTACATAGTATGGCAATATGCATTGCACTCCAACCAAGCAGTCCTTTAGTATTAGAAGTCATTCACTGATATTTTGCCCATGAATGGATCTTCTTCAGTACATCCTTCTTTTGAAATAACATCCTGTAAAAGTTTGCACGCGTGTGATTAAAGTTCACATTATTAATCAACATAGCTTTCAAAGTTTCAAACAATTCATGTACGAAACACTCGTTCATTAGTTCCAGATCAACAGAGAATATTTCAAGAAAATTGGAATGTGGCACATTGTTAACATTAAAATGTGAAATAATTTCCCCCCATAGTTCATAGTAATAGTACAGAAGGTGTATTGGTACAGTAATTCTCCGCCGATAAGTCAATGTCACAAAAAGTTTTAAGTTTTTTTTAAAAAAATCGGGACAGAGACTTAAAAAATGGGACTGTCGCGGCTAATACGGGACGTATTTCTTCTGTTGTTGGAATCACCTAGTACAGTTCGAAAGCGCCAAGAATAGCAGTACGCAAGTTCACAGCTCGCAGTACAGATGGTTGCTGACTAGGTTACGTGATTTCCGCACTCGTTGTTCATTTGTTTATAATCACGGTGGTAAAAAGCCAGCAACACAGGTTAAATATACGTTATGGGGCAGCAAGTTGTTGGTTAAAGTGCTTCTAATGTGTGGAAATGTATGTGTACGAACATTTGAAAATGCTTTATGATTTCTATGGTGAAAAGCAAGTGTTTAAAACGTGGGGAAAACAACGAGTACTAAGTTTTATCTACTGATCGTATTTGGCGCTGCAGTCGAAGTGCAATTCGAAAGACTTTCACTTCCAGTCCACGACTTGAAGACCGCACTCCAAGACCATAATCGGAAAATGACATCAGAATTAACACACACGAAAGGATCTGTTTCTCAGAAGACACGTGGTTATGTTTACCTTAACTTCGTTCTTGCAGTGGATGGAGACTAGGCAAGTTCTGCTGGGTGTGCCTATTTTTTTGTCCGTTGAACTTGTGTAAGAGTGTTCGTAAAAGTGACTTAAGTGATTAAATTATCATATAGAAATTTTATCTATTTTCAGAATTAAGATTCAAATTTCACAAGTATTTACTATTTTGTACTTTCAGAATGCAGATGTCACAAAACAAACAAACGCAGCAAACAGCAGGAATGAAAATATTGGTGAGTTCATTTCTTTTTCCCTTCAGCAAGTAATTATTATTACGCTGCCCACTTTCGATTAAAATAATTTTTCAAGTATACAAATTAGTAGTAATTTAGCATATAAAATGTGTATTACAGTCCACATTATGTACACTAATTCCGACTACTCCTATGTCTAGTAGTGTAGTGTCAAATGATCACTCTATTGAAATCTTAATGTACTATAATCCCTTACACCTCTTATTTTCCTAGACAATTTAAAACCAGGGTGAGAAGGGGATTATCTTATCTATGTAGTGGAAGTTACACAACTTTAAGACTTTAGATAGTTCATATGGTCAACTGAATTTAAAAGCTTCACTTCACTCCCATATTTTATTAACAATTCTTTGGAATAAATATAAAAACCACAATATTTTAATAACAAAACCCATCACAAATTTATACGTTAACAAAAGTACATCCTCATTTTAACAGACAACACTAACAACCAGTGGCGGACATTTGGTTCCAAAACTAAGGGGGGGGGCAAGGTTTAGCATAGTGCGGGGGCAAAAGTGGCAAAAAGTGGGGATGCAAATGCCCCCTCGCCCCCCTAATCGTCGCCACTGCTAGCAACTCTGTGCAAGAAAATTCTCCCACTACTTTCATTTCTTTAATTACAATTTTGTATTCATTTAGGAGGAATAACACATAATTAAAAGTCAGTCCACGTTAATCAGTGAAGCTGTGCATCAGTGGGTACAAAATATGGCTTCATAGAGTCTACTGCAACCCAGCAAAAGAAACCTATCTGACCAACATTACCCGGAGTAATCTACCCTTACTAAACAATTAGATTTCAACATTTTAAACAACTGAACTATGAAGAAACTATATGTAAATTTAAGGCAAATCAATATGAGGCCATGCAGGCCGAAGAAGAAGTACACGAAGTTACAACATACTCAGCGTAGGGGGTATTCGTCCGAGGTCAAGCCAATGGCAGAGATTGCTTTAGTCACATGATAATGCAGGTCTACTTGGCGTCATTACATGAGCCATACTACACTATATCGTTACAGTACACCCAACAGCAAAAGAAACAGTAGACGAATTGTCCATGACCATTTTAATTTCCTTCTTACGCAATGTCATGATATTGAATTGAGATAAAAGTATTATATGCAGAGGATAATACCTGCTTCGAATCAACAGAATTTCGTTCATTTAATGAAAACAGCCATGGACAATTTGCCTACTATCATCTTTGCCGTTAACTGTACCTACCTCCTTTCCCGGAATACGATATTGTAAACAGAACCGAACAGGAGCGCGTCAAGCATCTGAGCGCTCAGCGAGCAACGTGATCGTTCAGCTACTTAACGGCCAAATAGACGTTGCTCCGCGAGCGCTGCTCACTTCATCGCTGAGCGAAATTGAACGTTGCTCGCCACAGGTTTCAGCCACAGAATATGGCGTTTTTGTGTCTCGATCTCGTGAGGCAAAGGAACGAAGAGGAAAACTGTATGAGGATGGCGGGTTGGCGACCAATGACGAAAGGAAATATATGATCAACGGCTTGCGATATAGCGTAATTACAGAGGAAGTTCAAGTAACAGAAGGTGATGTAATATTCCAGGTTTTGTAATTGTACTATTAAAATGAAAGTCTAGTTTATTCCAACCAAATAATAAATATTAAATAGTTTTGGAAAGCTGTGCAAGGGTGTGAAAAAGAAAATTCCGACAGTTTTGTTCACATCAGCTTTTCATCAAGTAAATTATCTGTCTGCTCAACGAGCGAAAATCTTGCTCAGCGACGAATGTTTCCAGCCTCGCGTACTTTATGGACCCCCTCTGGAAAATGAATGTGATATATAAAGTATATATTTCAAACGTATAATCTCATTTCTGTCAGAGTAATTTGTGTTATTTATTGTAAGAGCGTTGCAGGACCATGAGAACTTCAAACTGAAGGAGCGTTTCTTGATAGGGCAGTACTATTATGGGGGTGAGAAAATATGACTTCCAATTTACTTTATTTAGTATTAATCTCTTATGTGTCTATCTAACCAAAACCTAACGTAACACAATGACTACTTTTTTGTGTGTGCTATCGCACTGCCTTCGGTTTCTCAACACAGAGCAGAAAATAATACAGAAACGCTGTGCGTACTAAAAGAAAGCATTAAAGCGTACAGTTATTTGCTTTCTCCTTTTGCAAACGAAAATGTTCCCTTTTCCAGTCGACGCTTCATTTGCTTGATACGGCAGTACTACATTATGTGATTGGCTCTTCGTCCGCCACGTGCACCTTTTGCGGCCACAATGTTGGTACCTTGCGTTATATACAGTAGCGGCGAGTGGGTGTCAAAACTGGGAGGGCAAGGACAGTTTACTTGGCAGGGGGCAACTGCCCCTAATCGCCGCCACTGGATAAATATAATAAATTATATATAATACATGTAATAATAGGAGAAAGTACCGGTACCCATGTTATTCGACGCCGGCCCCGGCGCCTACCCAGCGTCGAATAACATGGGTACCTGGGGGAAACCCTGGGGGGTAAAGGCGGTCAGGGGCGTGATGCTGATCACATCACCCCCACTCACGACCGGATCAAGAAAGTGTGGGGCGTTACCCCCACACCCCCTATACGCCTTCATGGCGTGGTGCTATGCACAGGGGAACACTTTACCTTTTTTTACCTAAATATGGAATATCAATCCTGCTTTTTGCATATTTAGCTAACGCTAGCGAATTTAAGTACTGGCAAAAATATATGTTACAGTTTCATATGTTTCTTAGAGTATCTACCATTCAGATACCTTAAAAACACAACAGGAACATAAAACAAATGAAATCGTAAAAAATATAAAAATTCTATCCTAGGAAAAAGTGCTCCAAATATGGAGTACCATAGACAATGAACAAAATAGGACTTATGACATAGGAAACTTGTAAAGATACGTAACTCTTAGGTAAATACAAGTAAAAAGTAACTAGGAGGTTTCCCGTTTCTGAATATATACAAGATATTCAGATTTACGGGGGTGAGCCCGACATTTTCGGAACAACGTCAATTATACCATTGGCAGTGCGAAAACCGTTCATGGAGTGATTTTCTTTTCCAGATGTAGTATGTGTTGGTAACGTTGAAACCGATATCGTGGTGGGTTGGAGTACAAACATCAGAGATAGAAAGGACAGGAGCGAGAGGTGATCCAGAGGTAGCACCCCAAAGCTTTTACTGTCCGTAACGAGATACTGCACGAATTGCTCCTTCAACTCGGATGAAAAAAATTGTATCCTTCCCATCTTCCGGAATACCGCTTCCTGTGGTGTCTGGTTTGATGCAACTGAATTAAATAAAGTTGTTCTGGGGACATTATGAATTTTTTGTCGCCCCTTTGGTACCCCATTTTTTATTTCATGCGCTATGAATTGCAGTAACCACTTTTGTTCTTCCCATACCTTTCGTTTCTTACTCATAAGTTGGCTCTATGTATGGAGCACTATTCCATAATGCAAACCCCTATGTTATTCCATATTATGAACCTGGCCATCTTTGTTTTCACATTCACAAAGGTCGGATCTAACCAATGACAAAGTCGTTGAATCCTCACAATACCTACCCTACAAAACTTCACCTTTATGTCTAAATAACCCTCATTGCGTTTATATTACGTTAAGAAAAAGACAGCATAAAAACAACTCGCCTCCGATAATCCACCAACTGCAAGTTACACAAAACAATTAATCCCGTCAGTTCAGCATATATTTCCCAACAGGCTGAATATCTATGCACTATTATATAGTTTCGCCATTATTTTACGCTCCCACTACTGGGTTAAGACGCCATGCAGGAGAGATATCCTACTTCCTACTATAAACATATTCCATATTTAGGTATTTTCCACTAATAATAATAATAAACATCATGATAACAACTATGACACCATATTATGTAGCTTAAGGTATTTCCTACTAGGATGTCATTGTGATGCAGTTTGTGAAGTGCCCGCTATTTATTTTACCACTATACCACTACTGTGAAAATTATTTCATTTTCTTCGTCACAGTGAAATTTAAATGTTTATGCCCAAAAATGGAGAGAAAATAATTAAAAATAATATGAATAATAATATGCATGTCTGTACTATTAATTGTCATATATTCCTGTCTTTCGTAGATCTAACTTCAAGAAGATACCCTTTCAGAGTAAATGTAAAAAGAAGAGATTACAGCCAAGATATTGAATATAGCTGTAAGTACCATCTTCCTTGTGTGTCTCAGTGTTTGTGTGTTTGTGGCAACTTTTCTACCTTATTACGTTAATCGCCGACGGTGATGATGAATGATGACTGACTGAAAGTGTTAAAAAGGTAAGGTAAAGGTACCCCTGTGCATGTGAGCACATGCCATGGTGTTGAAATATGGGGGTGATGTGGAGGTAGAGCTCCACATATTCTTGATCCCGGCCATAGTTGGGATGATGTGATCAGCATCATGCCTGGCCGCCCAATTACCCATTTATATGAGGCTGAGTGGGTCTCAGAGCCGCGCAGAAACAGGGTCTTCCGCGTGGTAGTCAGCTGCTCTACCAACCTCAGGCGTGGAACTCGAAACTTTACAAAAAACCTTCAGTGGCATATAGTTCTGTAGAAAGAGACAGAGATAAAATATTGTCGTATTTAATATAGGGCTAACCTTTCCCTTAAAAAAAGAACATTAAACCAGTGCCGGATCTACAAATCTTGCCCCCCTCCCCCCCCCCCCCGCCGCAAAATATTACCAAAAGCCCCTTCGGGCCTAGAGTGTGGTTCAAAAGTCTTTAACTCCTACAAAAAGTAAATGAGTTAGGCTGGGTACAATTGGTCATGATAGAAACAGGTTAGCTTTAGGGGGAATCACATTGGTGTGTCCCCTCGAAGCGAACGTCCGCCATATTGAATTCAACTCAAAATTTTTAAGGGAGTGATGTGATATATATTACACTGTTTTCTCACACCTGGAAAATGATATATTTGTTACAATCATGCAGTCATACCTTTTTCCTGATTAAAGATAGGTTGAAGAAACCTTTACCACTGCATTTCTCGTGAAATTCTAGCCAGCCTCAAATCAAATGGTAACGTTTTAAAGGCGACGGTCGCGTAGTGCTGATCACATCACCCCCAAGATGGCCGACATCGAAAATATGTGAGCCCTACATACCCTAAGTATACATTCATGGTACTATGTACCCCTGAGTAAATAAGGTTTTTTTTTTACAACCTTACGCATAATATTGAAATTCTGTAGTTTTGTATTATTGTATTTTTTTAAATGTATATTTAATCTTTATTATAAATGTCTTTAATATGATCCTTTGTAATTGGAACTATTGGTTCTGTTAAGGATCTTTTCCTAAATAAATAAATATATGAGCCTTCTATTATGTCAATGGCTGAGGGCCCCCTAAAGACTTACTTGTAGATTCAGCACTGCATCTAATGCAAGAAAAGATGACACAATCCCCGCCCCCTTGTCAAAACCCTGGGCACAAAACAATGATACAGTACGTTTTATCTTACCTTTCATTTGAGCCTCCCTCTCTTGCAATGGTACTGATTTTACTGAATCCTCCCGTTGAAGCTAATCACAATCACAGTCTAACTAATCTGTAAAAAAAAAGTTAATATATTTTCTCAAACTAGATAACCAAAAACACAGCATAACAGTTAGTTGCTAAAATCCACATTTCCTAAAGTTTTAATTTACTGTTATTGTCTGCAACATAAAACTATGTGCTGGTGATTGTCATGTAACTTTGGCATTTGTAATACCGAAATACTTGGATCCACAACTTTGATAATATTAAGAAATAGCATTAAATAATCCTACACATTATTTTCTATTTCTACTGATAATCATTTGCAAGCCAACATGATGTATAACATGAACACTATACAGTTAAGCATTGTGTTAACATTTTAAATAAACTAATATAAGTAATTTCTTTGCAGTGTGTGAAATCTGCAATATAGAATACATGGACAGATGTTGCCCTGTGCATTCTAGTTTTTTCATGGTAAGTACAAACAAATATTCTTTGGTTTTGTAGTTGCTAGCGTAGTTCTTCCAAGCAATTACTTCTTAGAAGTTCAAATGAACATTTTGCTACATGGAAGGTGGGTAAACGAAATTTGGGTAGAAACAGTTTCGTACGTTCTGTTACCGAGCAAAATATGATAACCACACTGAAAGCAAAGAACAGTTTCTGAAGATCACTATATGCTGTAGAATAGCTTGAAAACACTAAATATGTTTGTTTCTAAGATGTACTACTACAAAATGTGCTTCTAAACATGTGTAAACAAGAGCAATAGGATTGATTGTAATGTCACTGGTGTGGTCTTTAGTAGCTTGGTATATGCTCAAGGAACGAGATTTCTCATTAACCGCCTTCAACGTATAGCTGAACTAACTAAAGTCAAAATATTATCTATCAAACTTCCCTGGTGTAACAGATTTTGCCAACTAGAACGTACCCTGTTTCCCCTACTAGCATCTGCGCTCGATCCTGGAAGAAGTCCGGTATATCTGGTCGCACACCGAAATCAACACAAGCCCCGCCCCTCCGTGTTCTGAAGTTACGGTAAATAAATTTCGTTGTTGGGTTAGGCGTGTTACTCATGAACACACTGAAATCTTCGTGACGTCACAAGTCGAGGATGAGACCTGAAAAAGTGAGACCCGAAGAAGCCAATGTGAACAAACTTTCAACAGTGTTGCTAAACCCTGTGCGATGACTTGTGGGAACAAAACTACCCCCTTGTTTAATAGATACAGCGTAATATACATGCACATTCACTTCATTTTCAAGCTTTGTAAACTTGATTTGGAAAAATTCTCACATTCCTCAGGAAGAATGAAGGATCGAGACACAATAAATAGAGAATGCGACTTGAACGTTATCGAAAAGTATTCATTGAATTATATCTTTGTAAAAAAATGTATAAAGAAGTGAATTAAGTGTGTGCTAACTAGTCCAGTAATTTTGTACAGTGGGGTGCATAAGTATTGTTGGGAAAATTGTCCATGACTTCTTTATCAGTTTCTCTTGCATCCTATGTGTTTTTAAATAATATATTTTTAAGTATGCTGGTGTAGAGGTTATCAGCAGTTCGTTTCAAGTTTACTTCAATTCTTGAAGCTCTCATTGGACAAAATAAAGTGCACGAACATGGTGATTGACAATTTGCTTGGTAATACTTACGTATCCTACTGTACAAACAATATTTGCATGGAAAAGAAGGGCTAAAAGCAGGAAATACTTAAAAATTGATGGAAATTTTAGAAAAGAGAAAATATGACACATAATACAAAAATATAATTGATTTACTTTGGTTTATTTTACTTCGCTATTATGCCCCTTTGGCTAACCGCGAAGGTGAGGATGGGTGATGATGTGGTGAAGGGACACTCAAAATATACCCATTCCTAGGCTGGGATTCAAACCCGGTATCTCTGACGTCGTAGCGTGCTGTGCTAACCTCACCACCACGGAGACCGGCTACAAAAATATAAATATTCCCAAACAAACAAATTGTCAACATATTATGAACAAGATAAAAGGACGAAATTGCATATATATAAATGAAAAATAGAAAGTATTCAGCTATAATTGTCGAATATTGCACGAAGATACAGACTCTATATACTTTTACAATGATTAAGATATTAAAAGGGAAAATAAACACTTATAAAAGCATTAATCAAATTATCAGTACCTTTTCCAACTTCAGTCTTCTTACAGAACCAGCTCATTAGGAAAAAAAAATTATGAACTAAAAATTGAAATTGAAGTGTTAAAAAGTGTTTCGGAACTGAAGCAGTCATCTGAAGACAAGGTGAACGAGATAACATTTGGTGCCTGGTTCGTCGGCTCCGTAGGTGAGATATACATATTTAGAACTGCAAAACAAGAACAACGTTGTTTGTTAATAGCACAGAAATACAGCTTACTATAACGAGATTTGTGTATTTGTAGTTTGTGTTATTCTTCTGCATCTTTAGGGTAATAACAATGATGAAGATATATGATAAGTTTAAAATGATATCCAATGATATAAAATGATAAACCCTGAAACGTATCCTCAAGGAACGAAATTATGAATTTTAATTTCTCTTTTATGTACACCATTTTTGTCCAAGTGCAGTTTGATCGACATTGGACAAAAATATTGTATAAAGATGCGAATTGTGACACTACTAAAAGAGATGCGTGAATGTAGCTACTTCAGAAAAAAACTTGACCTACATTATCGCTTCCTTTAACTTTTCTCTTTCTTTTTTCAGAAATACTGGAAACCAGCATTGTGATTCTGAGAGTCAAATTGTTACTATTTGTGTCGACAGTTGAAATACGCAAGGAATGAATATTATGTATTGATTATTTCTATATGTACAGAAACTTCAATTTCCTTCACCGCAATTTACCTTTGAAATGTGATTAAAAATGTAGTTAATTATTAATATTAAGTGCTTGGTAATCAGTATTGGTCACATTAAAATGTTAATTACTTGTATCGTTATGATGCCTAACCATGGCAATGCATATTATGAAAAATGCATGTTTAGTTACAATGATGTAGGCACGTTATATACTGTGTTGTGAAGTCCAATAAACTTGTTTAAAATATTATATTTACTTGATATACAGAAATGCTTACGGTTTTAACCAATTGTGACTAATATCTATAGTAAATAGACATCTTTTATTGCAACAAAAACACTCGCAATTTATATCACTTGCCCTGCTCTTGTACGTTTGATATTTGTTATAATCATGTTGCATTGAGCATTAATATCTTATCAGGATAGAATGTAACAGAATCAGAACAGACAAGAAGTGGAATTAAGTTCTATAATTAAGAAACCTATCAAACTTCTATTGGGTATAAAATAATACTGTTGTTCATTTACAAGCTTAATTCTTCATTGTTTTCCATAAAAATAAGAAAAAATAATTTAGCACGCTGACTTTAGTATTGTTTTTATGCAAGTAAATTGTTAAAAACTGCAGAAAAATATCAGTTTGTACTAACATAATCAATATAATTAGATGTCAATATTGAGATCAGTTTTGCACAAGAATTGTAACTTGGAAACTAGACTAAAGCAAATGCTATGCTTACAAACAGCTTGTTGATATATGCTTTCTATATAATGTCTGTATAACATTCACGATTACATGTTTTAGGAATGTTATTTAGTTTCACGTTGTTTCAAGTGTTCTGCTCTGTTATAATTATTTCAACTATCAGATATTTGGAGAAAAATGTATAATAATCATTAAAGTTCGAGTGGGATCAATACTTTTATTGTAAAAATAACTAGAAGAATATTGTTAACAAATGAGACATTATTAACATTGCATTAAATTAAATACATTTTGCATGTAAAATATTTATATGGTGCATTGTAATTTGGTTGTTTTGGTTATAATTTAATTTTTTGGTCGTCTTTGTAGATTTTAAAATTTAATTGCTATCGGCAGGTGAGCCATTCATGTGGAACATGATTGATTGAGTTGGTGTTTTAATCCATTTTATGCACAGTAAGGCTAATCGGGACAGAACCTACAGTTTAAAGTGGGATCCGAACCACTATGTGTCTCCACCGACTATCGAACCCAGGACCCCTTGATTACAAGGTAACTACTTATGTGGAACAGGATGGGTAAGTCATTAGATGAAATACCCCCAGCTTCTCATGGACACTTATTTTATGACCCTTGAGATCTGAGATACGTAAATTTGTCAGTTTATTGATGCCACCAAGAGGAACGCCCAATCACGTGGAGACATTTCACTTTCTGAAGATTATTATTATTATTATTATTATTAGAGTATGATGCAATTAATTTGAAACTAATTTTCCCCAAATATACTTATTTATAATTGGAAAACTTCAACTTGCATGAAAATTCCCGAACGAAACAAAAGATTTTTGAATGGTTTCATTCAGATTCCACTTTGCGTTCCATTTTGGCATTATATTATAATACAGTGGGATGCACAAGTATTTATCGGCAAATTGCCCACAGCTATTTTCATTCATTTTTCTTTTGCATCCTGTGTGGTTTTAAGGAATCTATTTATTTACGTATGCTAGCGCAAAACTTTTCGGAAGCTTTTGGCGTTTTGTTTCAATCCTTGAAACTCTCATTAGCTAAAATACAGTGCTTTAACATGGCCGTTGACAATTTGTTTGGCAATACTTATGCATCGCAATGTACAGACAAAAATAATATATACAAGAATGGGACAGTACAACATTTTCCCCAATATATTTTTGTGTAAGAACACCTTTTCTGACTAAAATACAGTGAGATTACCAAGCAAACTGTCCATCACCATGTATACTTTCCAGTGTTTAAAAACGCTTAGGACACAAGAGAAAATTTAATGAAAATGGTCATGGAGAATTTGCCGAGCAATACTTATGCTTCCCACTGTATCAAATACTAATACACGTGAGAACAGACAGAACCATCTGGTGAAGGGGAAGACAAGAAACTCGACCATTGTGGAACGTATCGATTATTACCCATATCGATAATTTACTAAAGGAGCATAAGAACCGTCCCTTCCCCCAAGTTTGTTTCGAATTGTTTCGAATTGTTTCTCTACGCATTTTAAATAAAATTAGAATTACACTAAAAGTCAAAATTAGGTTTTTCTTCCACTACAGTGGATGTCTAGCTCCGTGGCGAAGTTGTTAACACAGCGCGCTTCGACCTGTCCTGAATGAAAAAGAGAATTGAGATGAGTTTGATGTGCGGCACATAATATCCCGGGTTCGAATCCTGGCCTGGTCATTGGTGTTCTTTTGCCGGTGTCCCGTTAACGATTTCGTCTGATCGTCACTTATCCTCATTGTCGCGATTAGCCAAAAGTGACAGAAAGGCGACGTAAAATAACAAAACTTCAAAAGTACTCTGCAGTTATTATCTGATAGGCCTAACATGTTTCATTGTGCTGTGCAACTAATAGTAAATAGATTTGCAAAATTATCTTTAAAAAACTTGGTCCAGTCTTCCGTCTCCCATCTACAGTTCCAAATCCACACTTCTGAAACTGTCTGGTTAAGACATGGGAAGATTAAGAGGGCAACTCCCCCCAAAAAAATCCAAAACTGAAATAACAACAATGATAAAAATAATTATCATGGTTATTATTATTATTAAATAATAACTATTAGGAAGTGATAAAATGATTTTTTAAAATTATTATTGTTACTAATATTACTGTTATGTCCATGAGGAGAATATTATACTCGATTCGCCAGATAAGTAAATATCTAGCGCAACTTTTTTAATTATTTTTTTTAAACATCTCATTCAAAAAAAGGCTTTGAAAGTCAGGGGCAAGATTTAGTTCTGAAGTTTATCTTGTGTGACTTCTCACACAAATCTTCGGTTACATAACTTTATTTCTGCTATTAACAATAAAAATAATAAGCTTTCTGCTTTTTCAAAAAACTGAAATGAACGATACTAATTTCCAGGAAGGAGTCGACGGTCACTGCCAAAAGTGACGTCATTTGTGCAGCCAATTAATAGGCTCCTACATGTTGTTGAACCTTGTTTCATAAATCTTGCATCCAGGTTGTTGATAGCAGATGCAAAATTAAGGGGGAGCATTTTTTGAAAACTATAAAATAGGAAAGCAAAAGGCTAATTCATGAACAAATTACCTCAAATGTACAGACATGAAGACGAAAGGACAAATGAAGACAAAGCGAAAACCGAAAATGAAGGCAAGGCTTGTAGGTAGGAATCTGTTTCCATATAGTTCAGAAAATAAGGGTACATTGATAGGCACTTCCGTGCATAACTTGTTTCATAAACAAATACTTATTTCAGAAACACCGAGCCAAAGACTTACACTTATTGACTTGTATGTATCTCACTGGTCCATAAAATGTTACTTCTTAAATGTTAAATTGGTCTGAAAGGATGTTTCTGATAGTATTTTTATGGCGTATTCAGATCTGCTTATCAAATTTATGAGGGCAGGGTTTTTATGTATTATGATTATTATTATTAATATTACACTTTTTTACAAAAACACTTACTATTTTATACGTACAATTCGTCATATCGGACCTTAATGGGCATTTTCATTCAATTAAAATATTAGTGGATGGTTGCCTACCTAGACGTTACAAGGGCTTGGGAGGTGTTTTTAGCAACTTTGGTGCAGAAAGTAAAGTGCTTAAAAACAGGGTAAAATATATTACTCGCCCCTTCACAAGGAAGTCAAAAATGCCATCAGCTCCGTAGCTAGATATTTTGGCACCCTAGGTAGGATTGTAGTTTGATTGTGGTAGGGCCCCACACATTCTGGATCTCGGTCATTTTGGAGGTGATGTGATCAGCACCAAGCTCCGGCCACCTTAACCCCCCCCCCCTTTCGTCCATTGATTGGTAACAGTAGTATAAGCCGGAGACACATTAAACTCGTTTGTTTTCAAATAAAAATCATTGCTATTTACCTCATATGCATAGCGGAAGATTTTTCAAGCTGGGGATCACTTTTTTTCATGAAAAAAGCGTTATTTTTAACATTATAATCATTTATTGGTCGTTGCTAATTCGGCGCGCAAATTTTGACTCACGTTGTCTATCGTCAGCTGATATGCAGTATCGTCAGCTGATGTCCAGTGTTTCCAAACTTATGAACCGATAAATACCGCACAAACTATTCACAAAAGGTTTTTAAGCGAAAATTGAGGCTAGACTCTACTTTACGTCCTTATCTGCATGGTGATTGCTTCTTTGCGTTCGCGGTGCGCGATCATGGTGCGGCACCCGGCATCTCTTCGGGTAAGTACCTTTTTCTTTTTACACTTTCCGTTCACGATAGCCCCACTATCCATTCACGGGGTCGAGGTATGCCTACGAGGTTAGGTTAGGCCTGTTAGGTTAGGTTCCATTAGCACTCATTTCACCCCTAAATATGTGCATCATCATCTTAAAAATTCCTCAGTACGTTCAATTGCGCATATCCGGACAACATCGGTTTTTCTCGATTTGTTCACGATAGCCCCACTATCCATTCACGGGGTCGAGGTATGCCTACGAGGTTAGGTTATGCCTGTTAGGTTAGGTTCCATTAGCACTCATTTCACCCCTAAATATGTGCTTCATCATCTAAAAAATTCCCCATTACGTTCAATTGCGCATATCCGGACAACATCGGTTTTTCTCGATTTACTCCTTCAGGAAATTTTTGCTCGCTTTGGGATTTACGTTGTTGAATTCCTTATAAAATAAGCTTTCCAACTAGAGTCTTACCTTACATTGAAAAAAAACCAGCTCACACGTCATCTTGTCAAACTTCCGCGTGGTTGCTACACTGTGAGGGGGTTACATAACCGAACGCACGGAACATTTGATTCACGTAGTCGACGGTAATGGCGGCACGAGCTATCGTACAACGGAGATGCATGATTGACGAAAAATACCTTATTTACAGGCAAAATACGTTGCACGATTCTAAAAAACAATTTCCCCGGCTTCAGAAAGTCCTCAAGA
Source organism: Lepisma saccharinum (assembly GCF_977018435.1). Classification (NCBI taxonomy): domain Eukaryota; kingdom Metazoa; phylum Arthropoda; class Insecta; order Zygentoma; family Lepismatidae; genus Lepisma; species Lepisma saccharinum. The sequence continues at coordinate 17,511,130 of NC_139249.1, read as the reverse complement.
ACGCAATCCGTAAGTACTTTCTCGTCTTTTCTCCTGTAAATTTTAAGAAATCCGTCTCCGGCTTATACTACTGTTACCCATTGATTTGAGGCTGGGTGAGCTCCAGAACCGCTTTATGCGGGGACAAGGCCGGAAAATTTCCGACCTTAGATCACCCACTCCGGGAATCGAATCCGGGTCTCCCGCGTGGCAGTCAAACGCCCTACCGAGAAACACATTTTCTTATTAATGACCTTTCTCATTTATGCCTCGTTTGGACTAGGGATGGCCAAACGGATCCGGATCCGATAAATCCGGATCCATTCGGATCCGAAAGTTCCGGATCTGGATCCGGATCCGAAAGTTCCGGATCTTGATCCGGATCCGAGAGTTCCGGATTCGAAAGTTCCATATCCGGATGGATCCGAGAGTTTCGTATCTCAATCCCATTATAATATTACCACACCTTAAAAGGTATTATGATCTTCGATTACAAATAAATTTTTCATTAGTTAGTCCTTCAAGAATTTTTTTCAAGTGTTGTTCCTAAAATACTTTGCTACGCATCGGCTAACACACTCGTTCACAAAAATAATCTTACTTGTTTAACATATTTCAGAGGTGACTTTGTAAATGCCATTGAAACGAATATGTATTCATTCGAATGTATTGGAAATGAAAACACACATAAATGTGAGACATTCCATTCCAGTATGAAACCTTTAACACATATAACAAGATAGAAATGTTATACAAAAATTATACAATTGTTCTACAGTTACAGTTTTACAAATTAAAATAAAACATTATAATATATGCAGTGTTATATAATTACAAAGTGTAAGACTAACAAGGGAGGTTATCTAAGTGTCCCCCTCCGATTTCCATGAAACTTGGCAGGCGTATAGTGGGGCCCAAAGGAAGAAATACGTGTTTTTTTTTGTTTCAGCTAAAAAACTGTTTTAGGGGGCAAAACCCCCTCAAATGTCAAGATGAGGACAAATTGAAGTGAGGATCTGACCCTGTGTCCCTCAGATTTCCATGAAACTTGGCAGGTGTATAGTGGGGCCCAATGGAAGAAATACGTATTTTTTTTGTTTCAGCTAAAAAACAGTTTTAGGGGTCAAAACCCCCTCAAATGTCAAGATGAGGTCAAATTGAAGTGAGGATCTGACCCCTGTGTCCCCCTCCGATTTCCATGATACTTGGCAGGTGTGTGTATAAACGGGCCCAAAGGAAGAAATACGTGTTTTTTTTTTGTTTCAGCTAAAAAACGGTTTTATGGGGCAAAACCCCCTCAAATGTCAAGATAAGGACAAATTGAAGTGAGGATCTGACCCCTGTGTTCCCTTCCGATTTCCATGATACTTGGCAGGTGTGTGTATAAACGGGCCCAAATGAAGAAATACGTGCTTTTTTTGTTTCGGCTAAAAAACTGTTTTAGTGGGGCAACCTCCCCTCAAATGTCAAGATGAGGACAAATTGAAGTGGGGATCTGACCCCTGTGTTCCCCTCCGATTTCCATGAAACGTGGCAGGTGTATAGAGGGGCTCAAAGGAAGAAATACGTGTTTTTTTTGTTTCGGCTAAAAAACTGTTTTAGGGGACAAAACCCGCCTCAAATGTCAAGATGAGGACAAATTGACGTGGGGATCATCTGAGCCCTGTGTCCCCCTCCGATTCCCATGAAATTTGACAGGTGTATAGAGAGGCCCTATGCCCCCTGTTTCTTCCTATGCCATATTTACGTGGTTTCGGGGTAAGATCCCCACTCCAATTTCTCCTCATCTTGACATTTGAGGGGGGGCCTCTATACACCTGCCAAATTTCATGGAAATCGGAGGGGGAGACTTAGACCTCCCTTGTAAGTATATTAATTAATTACAAATCGCGCACGCGCGCACACACACTATATATATATGGGTATGTATGTATATTATATATATATATATATATGTATGTATGTATGTATGTATGTATATTAGCAGGTAACAATATGTTAAAAGCACATTCTTACTTTCCAAAGAAGCGCATGTGGGATGGCAAAACGGATCCGGATGCGAAAGTACTGGATCCGTATCCGAAAGTTTTGGATCCTTATCCGAAAATTCTGGATCCGGATCCGAAAGTTCTGGATCCGGATCCGAGAGTACCGGATCCGGATCTGAAAATTCCGGATCCGAAAAATTTCAGAATCCGGATCCTTAGGATCCGGAACCAACCGGATTCGGATTTCGGATCCGCTAGGATCCGGATCTGTCCATCCCTAGTTTGGACGCTACAAACTCTCGAAAACCTTACCTTTATCCTGAATGTATGCGACGAAGTCCTGGCTCACACTACTAATGCATTGACTTTGTAATTACTGATATTTCCAACAAACATTTATGAAACTTTTGTATTAAGTAAATTATGAAGGCGGCCGCAGAACATGAATATATACACATTGTTGTAATTTCTGAAGAAATACAATTACGAACAGCGATGTAGCAAAAGCGCCACGAGTATATATGTACCAGCCACGAGTATATAAATAATTTCTGGATATAATTACTGGCGTTACCATGGCGCGCACCCCCCCCCCCCCCTCCCAAGACCGATGGCGCGTCCCTCTCACAATTCATATAGAATTTAAAGACGACAGTGTCAGCGGTCTCGGGTTCGATTCTCGGACTGGGCATGGGTGTCCTTTGTAAGTGTCCCTTCATCATATCTCATCTTCGCGATTAGCCAAAAGTGGAAGAAAATCGAAGTAAAATGAATCAATCAATGAATATTGTTTATGCCAGCCTCCCCCCCCCAATTATTAAGGTTCATGTCTTTGACAGCGTGTGAAACTTCTCGAAGATGTGCAGTGAAATGCAATGAATACACAAACAACGAATATTTTCGTTGTTCAATTTCTCTTGAATATGTGATTAATAACGAAGAGAAGTCAGTAAACCTCATTATATATCTCAAAGTATACATGATAAATCAAGCTTTGGGATCAAATTGAGATTATCTTAGATTGGACTGATATTTCTTTCTTATGATTCTTCACTAAGTAATTGCTCCTACTCTTTGACCTGTTTGCGATGTGTACTGTGTAGTATAAACACATTTCCTCCCCTCCAGTTCTCAATAATGAATTCGCCCAGAGTTGCGAGATACCAGTTTGTTTTAAAACAGAACGACAATGTGCTGTCATGGATCGGTTTGATTTGCTTCGTTGCAGCAAGAATGAGCAATGAGGAAGAAGTGGATGTTTATACAAATATTCGGCCATTCTTTACTAGGGAAGAGTGGAGAAACCTTTCAGAATCTGCAAAAGCCAAATTTAAGGACATGGCAGAATTCTACTACATGATGCAGGAACTTAGTAAGTATTCTCTTGCACTGTTTTCAGTTTCATGTTAGCTTGTAAGCTGTTTGCCACCCTCGCTGCAAGCTTTGTAGTCAAGCCTTGTTGATAAAGATCTTTGAACTTCACAGCTTTCAGGGAAGCATTATGATCTGAACAACTGTTTATTCTATGTGAATGTCACACACAAATGTTCGAAAGCTGGCTACTGAATGTAATGGTTCGTTTTATTTTCTTTGTGGCCCTTTGGTCCTTGAATAAAAATTATTCGAGTGGCTGCATATATTGTGTAAGATCAAGTAGTATACTAACTGTAAGCTGTGAGCTTCAAGAACGTTTAAAGTTGAGGATACACTACACATTTAGAGAATTTGAATATCTTAAAACGAAACTTGTAAATTTACATAACAACAACATCCTTTGCATAACTTTTCATAGAAGTTGTCTGCCTCGATGGCTGGCATAAGTCGCTACGAAGTCGGAAGTTCCAGGATCAAACCCTGATGTTATCATTGTGTTTGTCTTGTCATAATTCATCCTCGTCGTTGCGATTATCCTAAGAGGTAGAAAAGTGACGCAAGAAATTAATATAAAAATACGAAAGGTAATTTTGTTGCCCCGCGGCAGACCGCATTGCGTGGCGGACTGAAGATCCTTCCACCGACGGCCCGGCTTCGAGTCCAGGTGTGGCCATGGCTGTTCCTTTGTTAGTGCTAGGAGGAATTGATTTCACTCTCCCGGGCAAAATTTTATTACCTTCAAGAATGACGAGATTAGTATTATTAATCGCCTTGTGATCGATCAAGTTGTCCCGGGTTCGATACCCGGTGGAGGCACATGGCACAGTGGTTCGGATCCCACTTTAAGCTGTTATTTGTTACTTCAAACTAAACAATTTCACTTCACAATATTGTTTGTGAAAAATGAGTCATTGTTTATGTAAGATTGAGGAGGGAGATACAAAAATTTCAACACATTTGTTGTGCCAGCGTCTCAGCAGAAAACGAATGCAGAGACATAGATGCGGTTTGATTCATTTCATTACATAAGTTCGTAGCGTAGTATGTTACAGTGGGTTTCAGTGTTTGTGTTGTTGCCATGACCAGTTTGGACGAGAGAGAAAAAAATGACGCGTGGAAAAGCTACAGAAAAGGAGTGTTTGACGCGGAATGTAGAGACTGTATGAATAAATGTATGGGATTTCAGAAGTCTGTGTATGTTTAGATTGATTTTGTTTTGTTTACTTACAACTTGTGGTTGCAAGGTTGTCCTGATCAAGTTGATTTAATATTTTATTCACAGTAGCAAGACCACAAACAGATAACAGCTGATATTCCAGAACATTTTAATCTAAAGGCTGTCAGTGGCGGGGTTGGGGGGACATAACCCCGCATTTCGCCCAGAATTCCTAAAAAAAGGAACATTTAAGGCAGAAAAGGGTGGGAAAATGATGACCGACTACTTAAAAAAGTATACGTAAACTCCCCCTTTCGAAAATCCTGTGCACGCCACTGAAGGCTGTGAAGAAAGCTAGCGGACGGGAATAAATCCGTTATTTTAAAGTTGACAATATTAATCAGTTCCATTCCGCAAATTAGGACTAATTTATAAAAAAACAATATTAAGACTTAAAATTTCATTGACATGTTTGTTTCCTTTTACAAAATATTTTAGTGTTTTTTTTATCAACACAATAATCCCATAATATTATCATCGTCGTCACGATTAGTTCAAAGTGGATGAAAAGCGGCACAGCATTTCACTTAATATTTCAAAATACATGTAAGTTCCTCATACAGAATGAACGAAGTAAAATACTTTGTAATAAATTATGCACTACGTAATAAAGAGTTCGGATTGTGAGAAAATCACAAACCGCTCTTCGGATAGTTTAAATAAGAACATAATTAAATTAGACCAATCGTCAAAAAAGTTACGGGTAAAATTGTATTAAGTCAAAATGCAAGTGTTTTACATGCCCCACCGCCAGTCAGGCTAGGGTGACCAGATCCTTACCAGCAAAAAACAGTACACACACATACCATGACAAACTTTCTTAAAAAAAAAGACATAAAGGACATAAGTTTTAAAAATAATTATTCTTTTATTTGACGAATCCCCAAAGTATATGAGTGGCATAAAACAAAAATGAAAACTAAATGTATTTAAAATTTGACATATTAAAGAAACTACAGTTGTGAGCAAAATTTTGTTGAGAACATGTCACTTACACTTCTTGAAAACAATTCCAATAACTTCAAATTAACAAATATTTCATAATCAAATGTACCAATATTTAAGTATCATCCTTAATGGTTCTGTACTTTTGCTTCGAGTGAATAGCATGTAATAACTTTGTATTTTCCATAGTCATATCATGGAATTCACTACAGGTACAACTGAAATTATATTTAGTTATTATTAGGTGTTTCAGAGTTTCAGTTTTCAATTGAGATTTCTCAGCAGTCCACATGCTATTCATTAACGATAAAAATCTCTCAGTGGGTGCATTTGTGGCTTGAAGGCACAAACTGAACTCTACAATATCAAATACCTGATAAAAGGAAATACATTTTTCCTGAAAATATTTGAATATCTCAACCCATCTCTGCATCTACTCTCATTTGAGCAGTGTTCCATGCTTTCAGTTTTTCAAGAGTACCATACACTCTTACATTTGAAATTTCATCAAAGAGATAAGAATCATTAAGTTGCTTTCCTGACCATTTGTTGAAAAATTGTACGCTATTTTGCACTCTGTCCCATTCGATCATCGAATCCAGTTTTACCCAATCCAACACAGTCATTTCAGAAAGGGGAGAGGACCACTGCTTAATATATTCAATACAAGTTGAATAAAATGAACGCACTTGTTCCTTAAAACTTGACATGCAGATGTAGTGTTATTTCAGACCTTCCACTGTTTGCAATTGAAAACTCACTGAACATTTTTCACAGTGAACATCACTATCGCTTTTGCCTCTCTTAAGAAATGGATAAAGAGATTTCAGTTCTGAATTAAATGCAAATTTCCTCCTAGGAGGCATCTTCACCCGACAGTGTTGAAATACAAGACGTGCACTTCAGGAACGAGACTTCCAATCTACGCACCCCGCAACAACTGGACAGATCGGCGCCACCTGACCCTTTCGTTCCCAACTGTCTACAACCTGCTCTCTGCCGTGGTAACTACGCATTGTTCTAACCGGATGTTCATTCTCTCCAGCTCGACCACAACAGAAAAGTATGAAAAGTAGTGCATAAACTGTTGACATAGAAAAAACAAAGAAAATATAAATAGAAAATAAATATTTGGACTTCGGAGACCGGAGTAGAAATCAGGACATTTCGCAGGACATATGTGAAAGAAAGGACATATCTTAATTTTATACATGGCTTCGCATTCTGCAGGACAGCTCATCAAAAAAAAAAGGACTGTACTGCGAAAATCAGTACGGATGGTCACCCTAAGTCAGGGGCATCCCAACAGGTGTTGAGTATTAGGCTATCTGTCTGAACCAGTGCGCAAAGGGGATGCCGCCACCCCGCCGCTCCCCAACATTTATTGTTGCTTTATTTCACCATAGCAGATTCTCCTCGGCAAGACCCTTTGTGAGAAGGGTTGATGATTACTAGTACTGGATAAATTTTAAAAATGCATTAGGCATCTTAAGCAGCAAATAAAATTTATCATGTGAAGGTAAAGTTCCCTGTGCATGTAGCACCGTGCCAGGAAGGCACATTTAGGGGAATATGGAGGAAGGGCGCCACACATTTTCGATCTCGGCCATTTTGGAGGTGAAGTGGTCAGCACCACCCTCCGGCCGCCTTTACCCCCTCCCCCCTTAAGGAACCCATTGATTTGGGGCTGGGTGAGCCCTGGAGCAGCTTTATGCAATTTATCATGTGCAAAGCACAAATCAGGCACCTATTGAACGCAGAAACGTTACCAAAAACCAATCGATCAATCTAATTATCATCAAATGGGGATGGATCGTGTAACAAAAGTTGTCGACTTGTCATGTAGATCGCACTTTCGAAATTATTCCTCCCACTACTGTCAACCCACTAAGAGGAAAAAAAACAAGTAATAAAAACACACGACTGAATCTATCTACAAGATACTCACCTTTTCTGTAATTGAGAAATCTTTCTACGGAGAATTCATCATATCAGTTACTTACATTTGGGAAGTGATTGCTTCAATGCTATGGATTTTGATATCCAATTTCAGATCCATTGTTGTTCATGGGTTATCAGGGGCCTTTGTAATGTGTGGGTACAGTGGGATCCAGTAGTATTGCACGACAAATTATCCACGACTATTTTCATAAATTTTTCTCTTACATCCTGTATGTTTTTAAATGATGGATTTTATGTATGCTGGTGCAGAAGTTGTCAACAGCTTGTTTTGAGATTTCTTTTAATTTTTGAAGCTCTTATTGGGTCAAATAAAGCGCACGAACATGGTGATGGACAATTTGCACGGTAATACTAATGGATCCCACTGTACAAGACGGCTTGTAATGTTTGATTGCAATGCCAACTCTCGGAAATGTTCCGTTTGATTACAACGCCACCTGTCGGAAATGTTGTTTTGTAAACAGAGCAAACCTCGGACCGCGCAAGGAGTAAAGCACTCTGTGTTTACAAAATGCAATCAATGACAGTTTGTAACCACACATTCGCACACATTATTAGCAATTTACCAACTAGGACGATGTTTACAAACAATAAAGTAAGTGGTGGCTTGTAATCACACATTCGCGATTATCTCAAAAATGGCTCGTTCGCAGACCCATGTTTACTGAGACTTTTTTGCTTCTATTATCGTGTACTTTGACCTGTGTCAGTTTGCACTAGTACTTATGAGACACCCTATATTGGTTTTGTGTTTAATGTTATTCTGATTGTTTGATTTCTGATTTTGTCCCTTCTGGTCTTTCCCACTGTTCTCCTCAAATATTTAATTTCTACTGTTTGTAAATTTTGTTTTTGTTTTTCATTAATTATCCAGGATTCACTTCCATATATCAATGTTGGTACATAAGTTGATTTGTACACAATCATTTTTGTTTTTTGGCTTATTTACTTTTTCCCTAAAAATCCTTTGTTTATGGCATAATATAATCTGTTTGTGTTCTTTATTCGAGTGTTTAATTCTTCATCTATTTTTCCATTACTACTGATTGAACACCTAGATACTTGAAACTTTGTACTTGTTTTAGCTCTGGATCTTCAAGGCTTATTATGCAGGGTTTTTCTATTCTCCCTATCCGTAGCACAGTTGTTTTATCTTTGTTTGTTTTCATATATTTCTTTGACAAGTTACCATTTATTATTTCTAAATTTCTTTGTAAGTTTGCTTGTGAATTTGCAAACAATACAATATCATCTGCATATAAAAGTTCAGATACAGTTAGTTTTCAGTTTCCAATTTTCTACTTTGAATTTTCTCATCTTTGGTTTTATTTCTTTCAGAACATCATCCATCAGAACCATCTTGTCTTACTCCTGTTGTTATGAATTCCTCTGATCTGTTATTGCCAGTTCTGACATAGCATCTGTTTGTTTTGTAGAAACTTTGTAGCTATTGCTTCTATTAATTATTTGTTTACATTGTTTTCCTTTAGTGTTTTCCATATCTAGCTCTTGCCATGGCACCCTATCGAAAGCCTTTTCCAAGTCTATAAAGCATAGGTATAATTCTCTATTGTATTCTATAACTTTCTCTATTTGCCTTATTGTAAATATGTGATCTTGGACACCTCTATCTGGTCTGAATCTACTCTGTCTCTCCTATAATGTATCCTCTATTTCTTGTCTTAGTCTATTTTCCAAAATTCTGGAATAGACTTTGCTAGCACACTGAGTAGTGATTTTCGCATTCCATGTTATCTCCTATCTTATATATGGGTATAAATACTGTTTCACACTATTTTGTGAATACATTGAATATGGTTTCAGATTTTTAAATGTTCTTTTAGTATGTTACACTTCCATATATTACACACAAATAGCACCAATCAGTTTTCAAAATTTACACTTTTCACCCTCACACAGGCTCGAAGTCTCCCTGGCCAGACATCTATTGCAGCATGGATGGTCTTGATGGGAAAGTCCGCCCCTGCTGCTATCGAGGAACGCTTTTAACTTTCAATTATAGGGTGCCTCTTCTTGCAGACAGTCCCCTCTAGCTCTGGGCACAGTTTGTAGTCCAAGGTACTGAGATCATGGCTATCAGATGGCCAATTAAAAGTGGAGATGAAATCGAGTACACTGGTCTCCAGTCACTGGCGCCTCATCCTTGCATTATGAACTGGGTCAGAATATTTCTTGAACATCCAGGATTCATTGTGAAACATTTTTTTGGTTCAACAGTGTCACGAGAGGGTCCAGGACACTTTCCACATACACTTTTGCACGGCTTTTAAGCCCTTTTCTCAAAAATGAGGCCTGGTGAATCTTTCATAGCTCAACCCCCCACCAAACCATGACTGAGGAGGGCTGGTGGCATCTCTGATTTTTGGGAACTCTCCCACAAAATTCTCGAGAGTTTGAAGCATACAGCCTTTCATTTTGACGGTTAAAACTTCATTCAGTGGTGAACAATTTCTTATCAGTGAAGAGAATCCTACAATTACCATTGGCAACGTGCCACTGCAAGAGCCATCTCGTTTTCAGTTCCCTCTGCTTCTTCACTTGTGACGTCAGGAAATTCCAGTACTCCACCTGTAAGCTCCAATTCCAAGGTCTTCACTAAGTACCCTGAACATTGATTGTTGTGAAATGTTCAGCTCCTGTGCCATTATTACTTGCTTCCGGATGGGATTTCGGCGGATGCGAGGATCACTGCTTTATCAGCCGCAGCTGTTCATACGGTGTGAACTCGACCAACTCTTGGGTGATCTTTCATGCTACCAGTATTAGTGAATCTCTGGATTGTCTGATACACAAACCTTTTGCTGATCTTCGGATTTTTAGGGGCTGGAAAATCTCAGTGAGTGACTTCCCAACCATATGCAGAGCAATTACGGCTACTCTGTTTTCATATTCTCCCCACTCGATGCTAAGCACAAGAAGATAAACGCTTGCTCTTTCACAGCTGAACACACAATGGTCAGGAGTGAACTTCAGCACAAGCATGCTTCATGAGCCTGACTACCAAATGTACAGTCCAAGCCGAAAGTTTGTAACAGTATTTATGGCCAGACTAGGTAGTATTGATATTTCCCAATCCTTTACTATCTTCTTTTCCTTCCATGCCACATTTACTATTCTGAGCAACAAATCTTCTCCTTCCTTTTCCATAAACTTGATCATTTCTGGTGCAATGCCATCATGACCAGCTGCCTTTCCTAGTTTCATTCTACCAATAGCTTTCTTTAACTCTTCCCGTGTAATTACTTCTTGTTCTACATCTAGGATATCTGGTTCTTCAGGCCTTCTTTCCTCCTCTTCATTTGGTACGTTTCTTCTTTCATTTTCACTTAATAATTTTTGGAAGTAGTTTTTATATATTTTCATTATTTCTTCAGAATTTGTTAATATTTTCTTATTTTCATCATATATAAAATTTTCTTTAATCACGTTCTTCAAACTTTGTAGAAAAGTTCGATTTTCTTTATGATTTTGTTCCATATTTCTTCAAAATTGCTCCCACATTTCTTTCTTGCCTCTTGAACCACTTTCTTCACTTTATCTCTCTGCTTTCTATATTCTTCAAATGCCTCCAGAGTACCCACCGACAGGTATTTCTTCCATTTTTCTTTCTTTTCTTTTACCATTCCTTCTATTTCTGGATTCCACGAATTTGTTATCTTCTTCTTGCTTCCTACTCTAGATGTTCCACACACTTGTTCAGCTGCAGATATTATTGCCCCTTTCCATTTACTCCAGAGTATAATACAATATCTAGTATTATAAAAGTGAAGATTTATTACAGAAATTCGAAGAAACCATAATTTTTGCGCAAGACTGAGAATCATAAGAACGAAAGAAACAAGTTTCTAAACTGAATCTTTTTTGGGAGTGGAATGACAAGAACCGAATCCAGAAGTGGAAGTGAACTGCTTGTTCATTTTGCAACTTTTTCTCTTGCATGACTCCAAAATGCACATAAATTCCAGACGATCTGCAAAATTCCCTGACATTTCCCTGTTTTCCAGATGAGTAGCAACCCTGCTGTTTTTAATGCATATTTTGGTATTTCTTTTTTAGTGCATATAAATTCACCCCTACTTATAACATTGCCGAAGTGTGCCATGAAAAGAAGAAATCTTTACCAATAAACAATACAATGTAATTTACCGTGATAAGTTTAGTTTTCACTTTTCCGTGCAACGTTTCCTCGCAATTGATTTCGCTACTCATCTGGTGGTACATGCCTGACGAAACCACCAAATGGATGCCGAAATCGATCGTAAAGAAAATTTGCACTGAAAAATAAAAAGTAAACTTATCAGAGTAAATTACCTCTCTCCGCATAACCGCCAAATAGATATCTGTAGATACAATGTAAATACAACATAATTTTGTGAAATGTCAATCTTCATGCATCTTCGTAAGTCGGGACAAGGCACCAATTTAAGAGTTCATCCAAAGTTAATTAATTGTGAACAGCTAGTAACAGTTCATAATTTTATTGAAGTGGTTACTTATACAGTATATTGAACAGAACACACATTCTTCACCATGTGCAATATTTCTGTTACAAAAGTAAAAGTACGAAGCTCACCAATTTGTGGATTGGTTTTCTTCCCTTGTAGGGAATATAAACTGTCTTGAAAAACGTGACAGTATACTATATTTGACCACATAATCATAGACTCTATGTTTTTTTTTTTTTTTTGCAAAAATGTAGGGTGGGACCTTATGTGGTGCCGATATTACCATTATTAAAAATCATTTATTACTGAACTGTCTTTCATGCAAGATTAGGAAGTCCGATTTTACACACATCATTTCTTCGTGAAAGTTCTGCAAATATTTTGCAGGCAGAAAAAAAAAGTTAACACATTATCATGATTTGTACATTATAGTTGAAATATTATGCTTGAGAAAAAAAAAATTAGTGCAGGACTGGAAGTTTAGACTTAATAATCAAATCATCAGTGTGTGAAGATTCTGTGCCGCTACCATTGCTTTTGTTATCTGAGGCAACAATTACACGATGAAAGGTTATAAACCAATTTTTAGTTTGATGATTATGCAGTGAAATATTGTATATTGACTGATTTGGTTTATTTGACTTTGCTTTCATGCCACTTTTGGCTAATCGCAAAGATGAGGATGAGTAATGGTATGATTAAATTGATGAAGGGACAAAGAACACTCATGTCCAGGCTGGGATTCGAACCCAGGACCCCTGGCATAATAGTGCACTATGCTAACAACTCTTCCACTCTTAACAGAATATAGCTTTTTATACAGGGTGTTTCCAGGCTGATGATACAAACTTTCAGGGATGATGGAGAAGGGAACATGTATCAATTTGAGATAAGGAACCCTGGTCCTGAAACGACTTATGTTAGTCGAAAGTTATAAGCAAAAATCGGTGTATGCAGATGTATTACTTGTATTACCTGCACAAGTTTCACAAGCTGCTACATTCACAACAGTTGTTAAAAGTAGTCCCCCCAGCTTCGCTGCAGGCATGACATCGTCGCACAAAGTCCTGGTGTACCCGTTGGAACAACCCCAGAGTCGTTCGAACAATGTCACAGGCAACGAGAATTCTTTCCAGGAGATCCACTTCAGTCTCGACAGGTGTCTCGTACACAAGACTTTCCACATGACCCCACAAGAGGAAATCAAGTGGGGACGCCACTTTGAACAACTGTTGTGAATGTAGCAGCTTGTGAAACATGTGCAGGTAATAAAAGTATTCCATCTTCATACACCGATTTTCGCTTATAACTTTCGACTAAATCGTTTCCGGACCACAGTTCCTTATCTCAAATTGATACATGTGCCCTTCTCTATCATCCATTAAAGTTTGTATCATCAGCCCAGAAACACCCTGTATTGAGTTGGACTGAGACAATAATAAATATTGCATGGTCAAAATAAAATTAATTACAATGCAACTTCACTTGTTCTATAGATATTGAGGCTCCCCCTCCATACTTCATGGAGATGTCTGTGCTGGAAACTGAAGTAACCTCACCAAAGAAGAAACCAGAGGGGTCAGAATCGACTGGCACAAGTCAAGCAGGACCTTATGTTTCTGCATTCGATGACGACGATGATGATGAAGTCGATGCAGAAAGCAAAGAAGAAGATTGTCAGGGGAATGAATTGGAAGCAAATTTCAAATTTAAATGGATAGCCAAGCTTAAGGAAAAATTTCAAAGAACGAAGAAGAAAACCCCATCTTCTGAGGAAGGGAAGATGCAGGAAGATGATGCAACAGAAGCTCAAGGCTCGCCGGACTCTATTGGTAAACATGTATCTTGCAACATGATCAAGAAACAAATGGAAGAGCAACAGCTTGATGCAAGTTTACAAAAAGCACCAAGAGAAATTAATGATGAAATTCCAGTGGATAATACAGTGACAACTCAATCAGACAGCACTGAAATGATAGCAATGACTGATATTTTTCTAAATCCCGTTCAAGTAAAACGTGCACACAATGCACGTAAGCCAAAAGTGCGTCGATCGCTCCACTACTCACCAGTTCCAGAACGAAGGCAAACAAGAAGTAAGGTTGAGCCTGTCCTTGTAGCTTCAACATGTAAACGGCGTCGGAATCCGTCACCTACGGAAAATCCTCAAGTAGAAGAACAAGTTGAAAGACCAGGAACTCCAAAATCAAGAACGCACTGCTGCTCCACTGGGAACAAACAACTGAATTTAAAATCTGAATCATTCAAAAGAAATATTCAGAGAAAGCGGCTGAGTTCAGAATTCTTCACCGCAAACAGTACCATAAATTCAGCTAAACGAAAACGGAGCTCAACCGTAACAAGTTCAGAGACGGTCTTAAACATGACTCCGGAAGGAATGACGGCAACTTTACAATTGGAGGAAGAGACTGAAAATGTAAGCTTCGTGGACATTAATGGTAGAGTCTCTGCTCTAAAATGTAACAATACAAATACAGCAATTCAAGAAGCTGAAATTGCCATGCACCAAACAGTTACCGAAACTTCAATTTCAGTTGGGAATTCAAGTACAATTCCATGTTTTCACTCCACTCCATCGGACCATAGCTCCTCTCAGCCAGTGTCGGCAGATTCAGGCATGAGCGAAGATTTTTCTAGTCCTGTATCATTTGGCAATGTATCATCAGTCGGAGCATTTGATGATTCTCTTCTATCGCCAATACAGATCATGCAAATGTAAGGGTTAAGACAACTACCATGCAGAATTCGTTTTTATATCGTTCTTGTGTCTTCAAAAAGTGTTTTATGCAGGTATATTTTATTCTAAAATTTCATCTTATTCTGTGGATATTGCTTGTCAAACTGTTTAAAAGAAATATGTGTATAAGATAGAGCGGCACTAAAATTTATAAAATCATTTTGTATTTTAAGCAATAATCTTTAATGTTATATTGTTAATGGTAAGTGCTAATTTAAAAATGAGTATGCATTATGTGAAATTAATACTGAAGGATTAGTTCTCAAGTACAGGTTTCAACATGTACGTTTGAAAAAGAAAACATGTACTAATTCTTTGTACAAAGTCTGCAGTGATCTCTATAATATTTTGTTCCTTAAGTTCCCATTAGAAACATTCAGTTCATCATTATCTTTCTGTATCTGATGTCGAAATATAAAAATCTGAAGTTGTTTTTTTGTGGTTGATTGTAATAATCTATATGGAGGAAACATTGTCTTTTGTTTATTGCCTAAATATATCTAAAGAAAAAACATTTAGTGTGTCCCGCACCAGGGTATTATGCTAAAGGAAATCCTTCATTGAAGTATGATTTCCTTAAAAGTGGAAATTTGTTTAGTCATAAGTGGAGTTTGTAATCATGCAAGTAGAAAGCAAAGTATTTTGTAATGTAAAATTTTCTGAATATAAATGTGTTGAATAATTTGAATAATGCTCCATTTGATTTCATCTACTAGTTTTAGTGAAAACATCATCATTTACTGTTTAGACTAGCATTGTGACTAGGATTCCTTTTGTTCAATTTGTTAATATAAACTATACAGCTGATTTGGTTTAATCTTAACACCCACTGAGATGCCAGAGATGTGCCACTCTGAACCCCTGAATGGAAAATTTCATGTGCTTTTCAGAGGGTAGTCTGTCCATGTGCTGTGCCGCCACGTGCCGAGCCACACTGACCAGCGGAATTTTCCATGCTCTTCTACAGCGAGGCCAAACATGAAGCTTGCCGGAGCTAAATAAAGAGATGTGGAATTACACAAGAGGGCATTTGGAGATGCGGCAAACAGAACTTTTCCACTTTAGAAACCTGCAGACATCTGAAACCGAAATTCCACGAGTTTCTCTGTAGCGGGCGTTACACCATTTGATTTCAATAGAAGCAGACAACAGAAGTTCTGTTGCCACGTTTCCCTGCGTCTCAGTAGGCAATATGCTTTACTTTGTTTTTCTACCACTTTTAGCTAAACACGAACATGATAATGAGTGGTGATAGCAGTAGCGTGCCCAGGATTTTTGAAAGGGAGGGGTTACATTTATTTTTTTAAGCACTCGGTCCTCATTTTGCCATATTTTCCTGCCTTTGATGTTTTTTTTAGGAATTCTGGGCCAAAGGGGGAGTTATGACCCCCCCCCCCTTGGGCACGCCACTGGATGATAGGATGAAATTGATGAAGGGATGCTCGCTCACATAGAACACCGAAGTTAAGATTCGAAAATGGGACCTCTGGCAGCATAGTGCACCCACCCAATCAACACAAAAATTTGCAAAACACCGCATGTAGCGGAATACCCAGGAATTGAACGGGCATGGAGGTTTGGTAGCGTTCAGTCCTGAGTTCGAATCCCAGCCTGGACATGGATATTCTTTGAGAGAGTCCCTTCATCAATCTCATCATATCATCATTGCAATTAGACCAAAGTAGCAGAAAAGCAAAATAAAATAAACTAAATCAATGTTCCAAAAACTGTAGGACATGGATCATTCATAGTGGAAGTGTTAAATGTTAATGTTAAATTGACAATTTCTTGAGTACAAAATTCCCAAACTTGTGGACAATAACACTGTTAAATGTGTCTTTCTAGCATCCTTTTCTGAAGAGCCAATTTTTATCAATTTCCTGTTGCTCCATGTTTCCTTAATGCAAATTATGCAATGTTTGAAATATACATTTCTGAGATGTATGCTAACCTAAACCAAATGTCTCTACATCCCAGTGGCATATTCTCCCATGTTATCAGGTTTACCACCAGTAAACCAACTTTTTTCACATAGAAATTGCTGGAAAATTTGAACTTGTCAGACTTCTGCGGTTTGTTTTACTTACTTGCATGACTGTATGTTGTTTTATTTATATTGTATATAATAAATATACATAATAAATAAGAATTGTTGCAGTAGTTCAGAATATGCCACTGGTACATCCTTGACATGTGCATTGACAGTTGTGGTGCGCATCACAGGCTATCAAAAAGAGATTAAATTTCTTTATGATAATTTCTTGGTCCATAAAAGCTTAATTTCTAATGGAATTTTTCTTTTTAATAGAAAGACAGACGAGGATTTTTTAAATGTAATTTTCACATTCACTACTTTCAAAGTTGTCGACAAATCACTTTAACCTGAATCTAGTTTTTTCCAAGCCACTCAAAAACCTCTCCATTGGCTACTGGTAGCTTGCAATGGACTATTTGACAATCCCTGTGCTACACAATGGGCCAATGTACTAAATGCTGGCAAGAACAGAAAAAAAAACTGGTTTTCCCCAACTTTTGAATATATTTTCCATTCCCTGACTTTTCCAAGTCAGTGGGAATCCTACAACTTAACAAGAAATATTTTTTCAGCCATTTATATTCTCCCCTTTAAAAAGTTTCTGGGTGCACCTGTGTCTTTAACCTTCTAGCGGGCGCGTTCATAATCGTGTCACCAGCGGGCGCATGACGCATTTTTTACGTCATTTTGTATCATTCATTATGAGCAAGAATTTTCATAATATAAACGTAAATGTTTTTGGGTCTACATTTATTTATATCATATCTGAGGTTAATATAAATGAAACATATTGAAATACAAGTTAGAATGCTGAAAACAAAGAAAAAAAACACTACGTAACTTATTACATATTTATAGCGCACCACGCTTTTCATCAGTATTACTTTTTACGACAGATATTCATTCCTGCTGAAAACCTAAATGTTACAAGTCTATGTACAAACACTTTACATTCAAAGTTCAAGAGGGACCGAGTCGAGTAAAAATTGTCTACGTCATATGAAAAATTATGGGCAGTCTATGGTAATATCCTGTGTACACACTCCCGCCTCCCCCTTCCCTCACCGCATACACACACACACACACTATATATCGTATAAACTAAGTAAAATAAACCAAATAATAAGAACTTACTTTCACATTTTCAGATATGTCCGGCCCCTCAACACATTTTCGGATATGTCCGTCCCCTCAAAACATCCTGGGAACGAGCCTAGCTAACAAAGTAGGTCAAGTCGCGATTAGCCTTTCTGTGCATAAAGCGGACTCAAAAACAAAATCAAAATTGAAATCAATCGATCTATTCTATTCGAGAAACTTGAAGGATACTCTGAATTTCGCTAACGTCTACGTTTTGTCGACTCATTTTCAACAATGACCTGACGAAATAATTACAGAACAGGAGCAGGCGCGCAGCGCAAACTTTATGACACGGTGTTCTGATCTGAAATAAACAACAATTGACAGAGTATAACATATGGATTAGTAACAATGACTGCTAATATGCAACACAAAATACTTCTTTGAGGAATACATAAAAAGCATAGGCCGAAGAATTCAAAGGAAACACAAGAAAATTAAAGAAAATTACTTTTGGCGTAAATTTTGCGCAGGCGTGCCCGCTCGAAGGTTAATGAAGTAATGTGATGCATCAGAAAATCTCTCTCCGTACAAGGATAGAAAAGAAGCGAACTGATCAATATTTATCTGGAATGACTATCAATGTTCTTCTTGAAGGTTTGCATAATCACTTTTTGTACATGCAAAATAATCTAACACAGTTATTTTTAGTGATTTTTATTTGATATTATCTGCGACATTTCAGTCTGGTTTCCCAGAACTTTTTCAAGCTACACATAGAACAACACAACCTCACATGGCTGGTCACTCTACCAGTGTAGTAGTGTAGAATGACTAGCCGTGTGAGGTTATGTTGTTAAGTTACATTGACATTGGGGATGGCCAAAAATATCCAGATTCCAGAAACTTTACCATCTGTATTTCAAAGGAAATCAGGATTCATAATAATTTGTCCATATTTTTTTCAGGTCTAATGTTAATGAAGCTCTTAATGTGTCTTCTTATTTCATAATCATGTAGGCATACTAGGTTTTGTTTGTACCGCAGTATACATTTAAATTCAAGCCCAGAACAATCTAGAGCTTTCTACTTGCCACTACATGTAATGCTTCTTGCAATTTCAAATACATTACTTTTTGCTAGTAGAATCACAAATCACTTTCAAGGTGAACCATTGCTGTCGGAACAATTTCAAGTCTAGAGGGTTGGGTCAAAATTTTGATGCCATGAGGTTGCAACGATATCGTGTGGCTTCTTGCAAATAGACAGTGATGCACACCAGCGAGACACCTCATGACCGAGACACGGTGTCAGTTTTCAGACATGAAGCAAATGTTATTGTGCTGATGACTGTCTTATGTTGTACAAGAATGTACATCTTTGAAGACAAATTATTAACATGATGTAATTAATTTTAGTTTACTGTGGAGGTATATAAAAAAATGACAGTAAATAAACAAATACATAAAAATACGTAATCAATACCTCATCCCACAAGAGCCTGTGTAATTACCACACACAGGGCGACATAGGTACGAATTCTTAAAAACATTGCTCAGGAGTGCATTCACAACTCTGTAGACTCAAAGTGCTCACAAGAATTTGCTTGTACAGGCAAAAAGAAATCCCAAATCCAGATTCGAAATTTCAAAAAATCTGGATTTGGCCATCTCTGATTAGTACACATTATGAAATGTAACAAACAATACACAATATACAAAGCAACTTTAAAAATTTATTGAACTCCACAGTACAGCACAGAACTAGAGGCAAGATATATACAAACTGAAAGCTTAGAAGCTACTAAGAGTCTGTCAAAGAATTGTTTTTTTAAAAAATAAGAACTGTTAGCAGCGTTGTTTCACAATATTTGTGGCCGATGTAAGTGTACACTTAAAATGGAAGTGGTAGCTCAGCTAAATCTGGAACACTTAGGTCCACAAGTGACATGATTAATCCTAAGGAATAAAAAAAAGAAAAAATACAATCTATCTAGATATAATATCATCTACATGGTATGTTCCTGTTCAGACAAAGTTACACACTAAATAAAGTTAAAAACTGTACCACTCTATCTGAACATGACTGAGCAGGCTAAATTCCCCACTCATTCCTTGAATAACATGATCTAATTTTCACCTTAAGAGCATAATGGTAAGGGAAAAATTATAAAAGTGAACCTATACAATCAAATAATAACTAAAATTGTTAAATTGGCAGCAAAAAGTAGATCATCCAGTTGAAGATGTCGGAGAAGAAGACGAAACGATTTTACGTTTCCATATTTCGCACTTCCACATTTTACAGGGTGTCATTTTAATGGCACCCACGGACCACAGATTCGTATAGAGGACATCAAAACAAACAACTTTTCCCAGTAACATTTTTCTCGTTGGTGCGTCAAGCCATTCAAAAAAGACTGTTTTGCCGCCTGGATCCTGGCAACCCAACACAACATTTGATCGTATCTGTGACTTCCTGCTGTGAAACAGCGCACAGCAGGGTTGAAAGGAACACAAATTTTGTTAAAAATGACAAACTACCAACCACATTATTAGCTGTAAAACGAAGCAAGAAACACACCTCCAGTAGACAGAACATCATAGCCTACCAACCAGAAGATCAGCAGTCATCTTAGTGGAAGGGGGAAGTGAACCAACGATATGAGAAATTGTAAAAAAACTTATTCAAAATGAAGTGTCAATATCGGATTTTGTTTCAGCCTACATGTCAAATATCAACAACAATAAATTTTATTGGACTTGCAGCTTACATGTGGCTGTTTACACCCAGCTACATGTCAAATATTTGCAAATCTCGTTGCAAGGTTAATATCTACAGGTTTGTGCCCAGATGCCTTGTGGCACTTTTGTGCTGATAACGAAAGTATCCGAGGTTCACGTTGTTACATTACGGCTAAAACACATACAACCACAGTAACAATCTAATGATGAATCAGTAGCGAATATACTGCCCTGTTCACAGTTGCAAACTATACATGTGTATCTGGTGCATAGATAAACACAGTCGGCCTAGAGCTTGTATTAGTACAGGGTGTCCCACGAACGGCGCAACTGGGAATTAAGAGTGGCGTTACTTTGTAACCGAAACCTGTACATACATAAGTCATACACCAAATGTTAGCCCTGTCCAAGTAGATATTTTTAAACATAGAAACAACAAACGGGGTGCAGTGTTGTTCATGCAGTGTTGCCAAATGGAAGTGAAAGTGTAAATTTATTTTTCAACAAAGCATGGAAAATTGCATGTCAAACATTCGTACGGAAATTTGGACGTCGATTTTCACCTTGGGTAGGTGGACTATTTCGCCATCTATAGTTCAGAGAAGAAAACCGATCGTTTTCGCATATAGCCAATCCTGAAATGCTTCGTAAAGGCGTACCGGTCCAAATGGGTGTTTTAAAAAAATTATTAGGTACAGTGGCAACACTGTTGATGTTTGAAGGCAACAAAAGGTGTGTTTAGTGATGGTCTATGACATGGAAATACTGGAAACAGGAAAAAAAGAAAATGAAAATTATGGTCAAAAAAGCAACCATGCAATGCACGTAACAGGCAGTGTAGCTTTACAAAAGATGTTGAAAATGACAACCACTTTCCCTGAGGCATTCATCAACACGTTTTATCATGTTGGAAGCAACTTTATGCAAGGTTGATTGGTTTATATTGTTAATGGCTGTGCAAATGTTTATTTTTAGATCATCAAGTGTTCTTTGTTATTAATGTAAACTGTTTGTTTCAAATAACCCCACAGAAAAAAATCTGGAGACGTCAGATCCGGGGAGCAACTGGGCCATAAGTTTTTGCTTATAATGTGATCGCCAAAAAACTCTGCCAACATGTCTAAAGTTTCATTAGACGTGTGACATGTTGCGGAGTCTTGTTGAAACCAACAATCACGTTCATCACGTTCCAACAGAGAAATAAACTGTGTGATAAGGTCACGATAAACTATTCCGTCAACTGTTGTGTTGAAAAAGAATGGACCGATTATTTTTCTCCGCGAAATCGCGCACCACACACCGATCTTTTGTGGATGAAGTGATTGTTCATGTAACAAATGGGGATTGTTACTTGACCAGTGTCGAGAATTTTGACTGTTGACATATCCATTTAAGTGGAACCATGCTTCATCCGTGAAAAAAACCTTATCCAAAATATTCACACCATTGTCTCTAATAAAATCTCTAAACCACTGGCAGTATCTTACACGTGCACCTTTGTCTGCTTCCTTCAGTTCTTGCACAGCCTGTACCTTATATGCATGTAGGTGCAATTGTTTTAACGCTCGAGGAGTTGTTGTTTTTGATACACCTGACTGTGCAGCAAGTTTACGAACAGATTTCCTGGGACATTGTGATATTCTCTGCTCCACATCCTGCAGCACACCTTGTGTCAAAACTGGTGGTTGTCTGTGGTAGGGTTTGTCATTAACTGATCCTGTTCACGAAATCTGGAAACAAGTTAATATATCGTCGAATTTTCTGGAACACTGTTATTCGGATATTTCTTGCGAAACACAGTTTTTATACTAGCGTACGATTTTGAACAAAAATAATGTTCCACAATGAACACCCTCTCTTCCAAAGAGTACTTCATTTCACAGAACAATTCTAATCTTCCCCTACGAACAATGCGAAATGCACGGCTCAAACAGTTCTGAGTACACAACTAACTAATTCTTTTGTTCTCGTTCGGTGGGCGCTCTTATCGCATTGCATGGTTGCCAGGAGTAGGTAAGTAACACTTTTTTGACCATAATTTTCATTTTCTTTTTTTTCTGTTTCCAGTATTTCCATGTCATAGACCATCACTAAACACACCTTTTGTTGCCACTGTACCTCATAATTTTTTTAAAACACCCATTTGGACCGGTACGCCTTTACGGGGCATTTCAGGATTGGCTATATGCGAAAACGATCGGTTTTCTTCTCTGAACTATAGATGGCGAAATAGTCCACCTACCCAAGGTGGAAATTGACGTCCAAATTTCCATACGAATGTTTGACATGCAATTTTCCATGCTTTGTGGAAAAATAAATTTACACTTTCACTTCCATTTGGCAACACTGCATGAACAACACTGCACCCCGTTTGTTGTTTCTATGTTTAAAAATATCTACTTGGACAGGGCTAACATTTGGTGTATGACTTATGTATGTACAGGTTTCGGTTACAAAGTAACGCCACTCTTAATTCCCAGTTGCGCCGTTCGTGGGACACCCTGTACTACTTATATCCCTGTATTTTCAACAATCTTTGCCACTTGCCTCATAATGCCCTGAATATACATTATAGTATGTGTTGCTTACCTTTGGAATTTTGAGTTCTTTCATTTCTATTTTGTCATCTGTTCAGTGAGTCACAGACAACTAATATCAGAAGGAAGAAGTGAATAGACTAAATTGTAGATGCCAACTTGGTAACTAGATTTGCAAATATTTGACATGTAAGCTGAGACAAAATTCGATATGACCACTTACACTCGAATTCTATTTCCTTTCTATCATTTTTCGTATCGTTTGTTTACTTCCTGTCAGGTTACAGAACATGTTTTCTCGTTTTCTTTTATGGTATATAATGTGGCTGATTGTAGCTATGTCATTTTTCACAGAATATGTGTGTTCCTGGCAACCCTGGAACGCATCGCTTCACGACGGGATATGACGTCACAAATGCAATCAAATGTTGTGTGTGGTTGCCAGCATTTAGGTGGCAAAACAAGTTTTTTTGAATGACTGTAGCACCAAGAAAAATGTTACTGAGAAAAGTTGTTGCGCCATTAAAATGACACCCTGTATATTCAATCTTGATGGTCCCAACACAGCAGTTATAAAATTTTCCAAGATTTTAATTTTTTTATTTATGGCCTCCCTTCACCCCTTATAGCCATCCGAAGAAAGAAATTTTCAGGAATGAAAACCTATCTTTGTGGGAACTGTAAGAAATGCCAGGGGCACCTTTGTGGGCCATTGAATTAAAAATTTCAACTTTCATTTTTTTACCCCACCAGTTTCAGTGGTGAGTTTTTATGTGATACCTCCTACATACTGACTAATGTTCATAACTACTGTAAATAATACATAATTATAGCAAAATTTAGTAATATTTACCCCAGATAAGTATATACCAAAACTAAACCCTAATAAGGAATAATGGAAATAATGGATTTTGACAAAATATAAATGGAAACAGATCCATTTAAATAACCAACTAAAGAGTATGTGGCTTGGACTGCATTTGAACTCAAGTTACAGGTCACAACTTTCTACCAGTTTTCAATAAATATAGCAGATATATCTATATTTTCCCAAAAGCAGCTGAAATTCATCACAGATAAATGCCATGGTGCTAACGCAGGAATGCGGTTGTAGTTTAACTGTTGTTTGGCGTGCGTCTTTTGTTTGTAGTTCTCTGGCTGCCGCTAGTGGCAGTGGCCACTGAAATTAATCGAAAAAAAAAAAAACAGCTTCACAGATAAAAGTGAGTACTAGTTTCTCCGTATTTATATACTACCGTGTCTCTTTTCCCAATTATGAATTACTTCTTTAATTAATTAATTAGTGTGCTCAACATAGGTAAAACCTCCAATTACAGAAGATAGATAAAAAGTTGCTGGAGACAGCTGTTGGGACACCATCCCCCAACATTTCGAGCACTTCTGTTATGAATATATTTTCCTCCTACACTAAACATTTTGTTGCCAAAATTTTAATTTACATAATAACGTGCATGAATGTAAGGTTATATCACAATTACCACATATGTTTGTTCTTATAAAACTCATATACTGCTCTGAAACAAACCTGGATCACCAGTTTCAGTGATGTCAAATGATGGATAATCTTCATCCAATGTTAAAGGATCCAAGTCATCCTCCGTCACTGGACGTTTGCGGCACTTCTCCCAGAAGTTGACAAGATAATATATATCGTCAGATGAAAAGCGTTCATGCTTCGGCAATATATCATCAAAATTATCTGCAAGAAAAGGGTTACATTAAGTTTTAAACACTGTATGGCATGTGATGTGATTTGGGAAGTTTCGGTAATATTCTGAAGAAAGGTTTTTGCATCCAGTCATGACTAATCTTATCACCGGTGTGGCCACATTAGGTGGGGAAAGTGCAAGATTTTTAAATGTGCAATTATTTACATGCCTTATAACTAGTGTTCTTTGTAAATCAGTTTTCTATGTTGACACTGATCATAATAATGTAAAATTAATCATTATGAAATGTTTGTCAAAGTTGTTTCAAGTACACTTTATACTGATCGATTCATTTGGCTTATTTTGCTTCACTTTTCTCCCACTTTTGGCTAATCACTAGGGGCATGCATATTTCGTTTTTGACGAAAAAACGAAATGTGAAAAAACACATTGTAGTGTCAATTTTTCATGTTTTTGAAAGGTGTGAGATGCATTTTGTGACCATGTTTTGTCACGAAATAATGCGAAATGAACTGAAAAAAGCGAAATTAACTCTTAAACACGAAATTTACCGTTTCTATACCGACGCGACACTTTCTGAAGTCTGAAGTATCCTGTGAGTTATGCAATTCACGGAAAATTGATTAATTCTGCTGTAAATATTTGAGAAGCAAAAATAAACCCCTTTACACAGGAATAAACTTAATACTCTGGTAACTTCATAAATGTGCTATTAGAAGGGAGAAGTTTATTTTGTGTAATAAGTGCAGTTTTTAAATCAAACTTAGGATTATATTCACAATTTTAAAACCAAAATGTCATTTTATATAGCACTTTTCATGTGATTATTCACCGCTATAACACCGAAATTTCATTTTATTTACCGCTTTTGAACCCGAAATCGACTCTGTTTTTGTACCGAAATTTTGCTTTTTTAATTACCAAAAATATGTGCCTCTACTAATCACGAAGTGAGGATGAGTGATGATGGGATTAAACTGATGCAGGGTGGCTTACAATTGCCCAAAAAAGAATACCCATGCCCAGGCTGGGATTTGAACCTGGGACCTCTGGCATCATAGCATGCTGTACAGAGGCTGGCACACTTTAAACTGAGATGAGCTAAATTGGACTGTGCAATAGGACTCCATGGGAACTGGACAGGTCTAGTCTTTATGTTATCAGACTGCCGCATGAAGGATCCAGTTTTGGTTCCCAGGGTAGATGCTAAGGTTGGAATTTTTCCGGCTTTGTCTAAGCATAAAAATAGCTCCAATAAAGGAGAATGGGGCGTAAAGTTGGCTGGAGCATGGTGCTGATCACATCACCACCTACAAATAATAATAATAATAATAATAATAATAATAATAAACTGATTAGATCAAGAATGTGTGGAACCTTACCTCCACATTCCCCTTCATGTCTTCCTGGCATGGTGCAATGTGCACAAGGAACGTTAATATACCTCCACAGAGGATCGAACCCTCGAGCTCCCTTGATTACAAGTCATGTTTGAGTGGTCACAATGCATCGGACAGGTCCTAATCAACCACTAAATCTATTAAAATATACTGTGGTATGCTCGTTTTTTATTCCAGTTTTGTACATTGCAACCTGCACATATTCTACATACAAATGTAAGCCAGAAGACAGATGCTTCACCATCTTCCATTGACTGCTTTTCCATTACAGTAAAACATATATACCATGGCGAAATCTCGATTGTACATTTTTCAAGGAACCCACGTGAAAAAAATCTAAAAATGCAGGAAAATTTAAAATCAGGTTTACACAAGTTCTGATAGATACATTTTAGACATCAAAGCAAAATAATTACACAGCGAAAACAAGGCAAGTTCAGGGTCTCTTATACTATGGCAAAATAGTTACAATAGACAAGAAGGCACTGTGGCCTATTCGGTGGGTCATCTGACTGCCACGTGGGAGAGACAGGTTTGATTCCCAGGGTCAGAATTGGAGCTCACCCAGTCTTAAATCAATGTGTACCTGGGGGTAAAGGCAGCCAGAGTGTGGGGTGCTGATCATATCACCTCCAAAAATGGCCAGGATCGAGAATATGCGAGACCCTACCCCCCCCCTCCCTTTCCCTAAATATACCTACAAGGCATGGTTCTATATGCATGGGGAACTTTACCATTACCTTACCTAAGACAAGAGATCTAATTCATACATTATTGAGCTATCTAATTCTTTCACAAATTACTGAATTTGCAATTATCTTTTCTTTAACATATATTAAACTGAAACACATTTCTCCTGAGAATAAATTTAAAAATAAGCAGGTTTCTATCCATGTCCATTTTACAAAATAATTACATGCCACTATTTCATAGATATCAGGGGATTGGGAGTCAGCTATACTTAATTTAAGCCCCCACCCCTCCCCTTCAACTGAACCATGTGGATGTACGGCCTGTGGGTGTGAGGTGAATAGTTTTTCGTGGCCACGAAATATCTAACCAACAGCAAAAACAAACCACACTAAAATTCACATAAATGCTCTGGAGGAAATTCTAAGCAGATAGAAAGGTAAAGTGCTCCCCTGCGCTTAGCACCACGCCATGAAGGCGTATAGGGGGTGTGGGGGTAACGCCCCACACTTTCCTTATCCGGTCGTGAGTGGGGGTGATGTGATCAGCATCACGCCCCTGACCATTAACCCCCAGGTACCCATGTCATTCGATGCTGGGTGGGCGCCGGGGCCGCTTCCATTGTTAAAAAAGTTCCCGCATTTGAACCGGCCGGGGATCGAACCCGGGACCTTGAGCATGGTAGTCAGACGTAAGATGTAAACTTAACTCTAACCCCATTAGATAAATGTACAAACCTTGATAATTATCTTCTGGTGGTATGTATTCTGGTTCAGGCCAGATTTTATCAGGTACTTCTTCCATAATCTTGAAGGCCATTTTTGGTTTGTTCAGTGCAGAGTCCTTCTTGAATCCAGAACTCCGAGCATTGCTTATATCTCGGAAAGGTGTTTTAAGCAGTGATTCACGCTGAATTGTCTTCTTGCTCTGCATGACCCCATCCACTCCTGAGAGGAGAAAAGGCATATGCAAATAGATAAATAAAAGCATCAAATTGATTGTATTATTATATTCAATGGTTTGCAGTACATTTGTTAAAATTTTATTCATTTTGTAATCAAAGTCTTCTCTGTTCTTTCAATAGCGCACAGGGGTTGTTTACACTAACACACAAATAACAGCAAGTGTCTTATTTCTTTACTGGGTGAAACCAGCACCTTGCACAATGTTTTTCAAGTAAAATATGAAAACCTAACCAGAAAGCATAGCTATGTAGTGCTGGTAAGACTAATGTTTTTATTATTTTGGGATTTCTAATATGCATTACTTTCCAAGACTACATACACTACATCCTGCACAATTTTTTTAAAACTGCAATTAAATTATTTTTCAACTACATAATTAACAAAATTAGCAAGTGAAAAAAAATTGGTGTGACTACCACATGCTACAATTTTTACACATACAGGGGGAAGAAGAAAGTAAGAAAGTATCAGTACAACTGGAATGAGTGTGAAATCAATGTAGAAGCTGTCTGAGTTTGCAACACACTCTTAGTAGTGACTTTTCTTTTGTTTAAATAGATATTTCCATTACAGCTACACCATGAAAATTAACTTTCCTGTATTAACATACTGCACCAACTGTTTATTGATACACTGTAATAACAATTCAATTGTACTATCTTAATGGTAACCTTCTGAAATATACTTCCTTGCCTCTTACTATCATATGTGGATAACTTCTACAGATGAGAAGTTAGCACTGGAACCAAACTGAAGAGTGGGTCGAGCTTGCACCTGAGAGCAAGCAGAGATGCCAGGTGATTGAAAGAAATTGAAGTTGAAACAGGAAACAAGAATCTGTTGTTAAAATGTGGGGCTCACGTGAAAAATGGTACACTTACATGTCTATATATGTTGCCACGAACCATGCATGGGTACCCCACAAACCATTTCCGGTAAGGTTAGGTTACGTTAGGCAAACTTAGTTAAAGTTTTGTTCTTAAAACAATGTGACAGCTGTAAAAAAATCCACTAATATCATCTTTTTTTCCCTATTTCCACCCGCGACCTCAGCATTTTAACAACAGATTCGTGATTAGAAGGTTAGTTAGTATACCAAAAATTAACGACATTGGAGACATTCTCTATATTCTTCATTTGCTCCCCTCTTTTTTTGTATGTTCCACACTAACCGTAAAAGGCAATATCCATGTGGTTAAGTTGCTCAAACCGTTACTTTTGACATTTCTCCCGAAATGTAGGTCAAGTTACCGTACCTATGGTGCTCCTATTTAAGCAGATATATATTAACGGCATCAAAATCTATGTCTAGTTCATATATCAAATAACACGTGGTTGTTTAGTCAATACCTTAAGAAAAACTTTAATTTCAAAAATTGGGTAACAGTATGGTATAGTGAAAACACATTTCTTCAAATTTACAGGAGACACTACTTACGGAACTGAGTTTCTGTAGACTTTTGGAAGCTCGTGGAAGTGTTTTCTCCCTTCGTTCAACTTAATCGGCCGGTAAATCATGTATTTTTCGACATTAATGTATCTCCGATGCACGATAGCTCTTGCCACCATTACCGTCGACTACGTGAAACAAATGTTCCATGCGTTCGATTATGTAAACCCCTGTTAGTGTAGCAACCATGTGGTAGTTTTACAAGATGATGTGTGAGCATTTTTTTTTCCCAATTTAATTTTCTGTTTGTGTAACCTAACTGAACCTAACCTTCCGTGAATGGTTTGTGGTTCAATTTTAGCTTAAAAACCTTCTGTGAATACTTTGTGCGGCATTTTTCGGTTAATAAGTGATAGTGTAGCAACAACGCGGTAGTTCTACAAGATGACGTGTGAGCTGTTTTTTTTTGTTGTTTTTTTTTCAAATTTAATTTTCTATGTTTTCCTAACCTAAGCTTCCGTGAATGGTTTGTGGATCAATTTTCGCTTATAAACCTTCTGTGAATAGTTTGTGCGGCATTTTTCGGTTATTAAGTTTGGAAACACTGCATGTCAGCTGACGATAGACAACGTGAGTCAAGATTTGCCCGCCATATTGTGTGTAACGAAAGCGAATTAGCAACGAACAATAAATACTTGTAATGTGAAAAATTACGCTTTTTTCCGTGAAAAAAGCATAATCCTACGTTTAAAAATGTTCCGCTATGCATAACAGGCAAGTACAAATGTAAATAATTAGGAATAAACGATTGAAATGTGTTTTCACTATACCATACTGTTACCAAAAAGTCAACCTACCGGACGACTTCAACAATGGTGTTTCGCAACCAGCATTTTCTTTATCCAACACCGGTAACATATATGTAGACATTTTGTCTAAAACAAATCAAGGATAAAGTAGTAAACACAATTTTAATTTGTGCACTATCTGAAAAAAACGTCAGTTTTCACAGTTACTTCAGTCAACCACCGACAGGACTAGCACTCCCATTTAAAACAACCACCACGTTCAAGTGACTGATTTGATTTCCTATTATTTATACAACGTGATTGTCACTGCGCAGTAGCTAGGAGCATGTGACAAAAGTTTGTGCTTCAAATGTTCACAAAATGATTTATTGCTAAAATGTCTTGTCTTCCACAGATCAGAGTCGCTCGCCCGTTAATTATGATATGCTGGTCAGATAATGTTCGAAATCATAGGTGTACTTTGGCGGGGAGAAGGGGAACTTGCAACACCCAAAATTTTCAGGTTTATTAGAATTTCCAAGTTAATGGTACTTTTGTTGACCTTCTGGGACCTGAGGGGTAAAGTAATGAGTATTTATGATTTCACAAATGTAACAGTTATTTAACAAGACAGTCCACGCTAATTTCATGGAGTATAAAACTTCTTGATTATGTCCCCCCCCCCCGCAGAAGTACACATAACACCCCTTTCAAAAATCCTAGCCACGCCACTGTGAACTGCATTATTATTTAATACATATAAAGGAATTAATTTGTTATTTTTACATAGTATATCAGATATTTATAGAGTAAGAAACTAATTCCTTTGCCCTGCTGAAAATCCTGTCTACTGTTTTGACTTTTGAGACATCTACTGTGTTCAGATTTTCAGATATAAATAAAAATTGGGTAAAACTGTCAAAGCCATGAGGAATGAAATATAATATTTATAGCCGACATCTTAAGGCAAGCACACTAAATGCATATTAACACTGAAGAAACTATTTTCACTTGTAGTTTCTCTACTGTACTGTGTTTTGAAACTTCTTCGTTTAGATTTTCAAACAGATAAGAAATAAAAATATTAATCAGGAGAAATGAAAAGTTATATTTAGAGCCAACATGATGAGCTAGACACACTACAGTATTACATGTAATACTGAAGAGAATATTTCACTTGTAGTTTCTCTACTATACATGCCTGCAGGGGCGCCGACTTGTCAAAATTATTGGGGGGGGGGGCTCTGATCATTGAAATAAATGAATTAATGACTCACTCCCTCCATTTTTTAAAAATAAAAATTACGTCTTCGTATAGCAGTCTTTAAGCAGCTATTATATTCCTAATGCAAATGAAATGTAACATGAAAAACGTTTAGAAAATGGTTCAAAGTCTCTTCATGTCTTTTGTGTCTGCTCATTTGTTTTTTAGATAATTAACATTTTTATTGAAAAGTATGTATTTACATTAAGAGGCAAACGGAACAGTTTTATGCCGGCCTCAGTAGCCGAGCGTGTTGCGTGGTTGACTCAACTCGCTTTGATCCAGAGGTCTCGGGTTCGAGTCCCGGCGAGGGCATGTGTGTGTTTTAATGTCCGCAACAGACATGTGACGGGTTGCAAATAACCTTAAGCCCCGCGACAGGTTAAGTTTGCAGCAACTTATCGCGTATATAGAATAAAATGTGCGCACAGAATGTAGTTGAGCTGTAACGCTGCGATTTTTCTCACAGTCTGGGATATGAACAGCTTGGTGGTTGAGGCAAGACTGGCACAGGAGATGCTGAGTGCCATTCTCGAGTGGACAAATACATAAAATCTGCTGCAAACTTAACCTGTCGCGGAGCTTAGTGTTGACGTACTCATAAAGTACCGAATATCTGCAATATTTAACAGATTTATTTATTACATAAATGCTAACACAAATCGCAGGAAAATAGTTTTACTTTTTTGTTCTTGCTACAATATTTTACTTTTTAAATTTAATTTTGCAATAATAAAAAAAATAGCATGTACACTAAGATATAAAGTGACATACACAACAAAAACATATGAACATGATTTAAAATTAAAGCAAAAGTTTCTCTACACACTGGGTTATTTCTTTATGAACTCATTAATGAGCGGTCTCAGGTCCAAATTATCAAGCACAGTTTGATGTATATGGAGTACCGCTAAGCTGCTTAGTCTCTTCTGCCCCATTGTAGATCTCAAATATGTCTTTACTCGGCGAATAGCACTGAATGATCTTTCGGCTGTGGCTGTCGTCACTGGCACAGTGTGGAGGCTTTTTGTACTCCTGTAGATTCATGTTCTTGATTAACACATGATTTTGCAGTGTCACACACATCAGTGTATGTTGATTTATAATACTATTTTGGAGTGTAGAACTTGTGAGGTTTGGCAGCATCAGGATTTTCAAGTCTCTTAGGGACATGACGTTGCCGGGGCAATTCTGGCTCATCAAAGAGGCTGGGTTTGCCCCCTGTGCATTTCTGCCAGAACTGCTCAAAATCCATTCACTTTTCTTTGAAAGATGTCAGTCAAATATTTTAGTTTTTATTCCACTTTTGTAGCACCAATGCGTGGAGACTGAATCTTACAGTTTACCTCTTCTATTGGACCCATCACATGGCAGTAGAGGGAGAGAAAGAAAAATGTCTTGAAGTGAAGCATTGTCTCCAGGTATCCAGCACATTTTGATGCTGCGTCAGTAGAATCTTCAGAAAATTTCTCAAAAAAATTGAGAAGGTTTTCGTAGTTCCTTAAGATCTGTTGCATACTGGAGGCTCTCAATGTCCACCGACGAGGGCAAAGTGGTCGCAGTCCAAAATGGCCAGCCTTCTCATTTACATCAATAATATTCCTAAATATTTGCATTCTTTTAGGGGATTCTCAAACAATCTTAACAGGTCATTGGCTAAATTCATTATGTCTCTGATTAATATATGTATAATAGTAAATATTAATTATATACTTAGTACATAGTAATAAGTCATGTGTTTTGCTGTCTCCGGTCATATGCCCCCCCCCAAGTTGATGGTTTAGCGGTCTCAGCCCCCAAAAGTTGATGGTCTAGAACATTTCAAATGTGTATTTAAAGTTAAGTTCATGTGGCACAATTCAGAGTAAACTTTACAAGAGAAGCAAAATAATACATTACATTCTCTTAAGCAAAATTATTTGGAGGGCTCTACCACCACATCGTTAACATTGGGGGTGCTTGAGCCCCCCTAAGCCCCATGGAGTTGGCGCCTATGCATGACTGCATCTTTTGCTACATTTTCTGTATAGTACATCTGTGTGTGACAAACCTTAAGGTATATTTACAATCCTTGCCTATGCTGGGAAAAACTAGGCAACAGATCCTATTGTGATTGTGATAGCACTGGCAAAGACAATTCCACACAGGTAAAACAGCGAGGACAAAGAGAGAGAGAGAGAGAAAAAAGGTGAAGCCAGGGCTGACTCGGTACCTCAATTGTTTAATGAATGGCATGGTATGCCAGAGACCCAGGTTCAAGTCCTAGTCAAGCTGGCAATTTTTGTTAATATTACTACACCCCCATTTTTTTTCTTTGGTTAAAATTATATACATAAGGCAATTAGCTTCTGGAAACTAAACCAGGATGATATGAATCTTTGATAACTGGAAGAAGAAATTGATAATTCAATTTTAATTCAACACAGTGGTGCAACCTATATTCTTTCTTGGAGGGAGAAGAGAAGGCTTCGTGCAGCCACATATTTAGTGCTTTTATTTGTTTCATACAATTTTTTGAACAATTAACTTCCATATACAGACATTGAAAAAAAATGCCTGGGGGAATTGTTTACAGGATAATAGACACTCCAAAAGAGATTCAAATATGACACCCTTATAAGCCACATTAGCCCTTACAAATTCTCAGCAACATTATTGATATGGTGAAATATGGTGCCATAACTTACATCTAGAATGCCTGATGCTGATGTACTGGTATGTACCAGCCAATACCAGTGATATCGGTATTGAAGAAAGTATCAGTTGGATTTTATTTAACAATACTGGTTGTTATTTTCCCAACATTTTGGTGTTTTGTAGGGTCCACAAAAATGGCACACATTACTTTTGTTTATTTATCCTGGAAATCCAAAGTTTCCGAGAACACGGTGTTAGCATAATAATGTTTATAGCAATAAAATTAGCATTTCAAGTTTGGTAACATATAGGACATACATTTTTGTGTTGTTTGAAGAATTTAGAAGACAGTTTCGGTAAATGTCTGTTATATCGGAGAGACATTTCTTAATTTTTACAGAAGAAACTACTTACGGAAATGAGTTTCTGTAGCATTTTGAAAGTTCGTGGTGGTATTTTCTCACTGTAGAATGCTGCACAACTAAGAAATAAGCACTTTGATATAATAAACTTGTATTTTGTGCAGAGCGACAACATTATGCCGTTGTTTCCATTATTTACCTGCAGATGGCGTGAGCATTGAAAGTCACGTGGTCTCGCCAGTGTTTCAAATGTGCCTTTTTGTACGAGAATTTTTTTTAACTGCTTACCTAACCTAACCTTGCTGGAAATGGTCCGTGGGACTATCGTGAATGGTTTTTGGGGCTATCCATCAATGGTTCGTGGGGCTATCCGTCAATGGTTCGTGGGGCTATCATGAATGGTTTTTGGGGCTATCCGTCAATGGTTCATGGGGTTATCGTGAATGGTTTTTGGGGCTATCGGTCAATGGTTCGTGGGGCTATCGTGAATGGTTTTTGGGCTATCCGTCAATGGTTCGTGGGGGTATCGTGAATGATTTTTGGGGTTATCTGTCAATGGTTTGTGGGGCTATCCGTCAATGGTTTCTGATGACATAATAAACACGAAAGTATCTATTTTTCGGTTATGAAGATTGAAACACTGCATACCCACTCCAAATCAACAAAACACAAGCACGACGCGCGATGATCCACAGCTGTGCGTGCCATATTGTATGTTCCGCAACGGAAGAAAGGAACCAAAAGAATTACTCGTAATGTGGAAAATCAATGTTATTTTCATGTAAAAAGCATAATGGCACCTTCACCTATGTTCCGTAATACATAATTGGTAAGTACGAACCATCCGAAACACAAAATATCCGATTTTAATGTGTCTCCGATATAACAGACATTTACCGACAGTTTCATTACTTTCTTCATCTCTAAATTATGTCCAGAACCACCAGTTCAATAAATTTATATGTATGATAATTCACTTTAAATATCATGTATACAACTTAGTAAGTTGTTAACACAGGTTACATACACCGATGAGCCATTACATTATGACCACTCCGACCCGGGCATATTTAACATGCCTGGAGCATGGAGAGTAACACGTGACATGCTGGCAGCATGGTATATATTTAATAGGTCTACAGGCTCGTTCTTAGTAGTGTCTCCAGCGTCAGATCTCTCCCAGTTTGATAGAGGTCAAATTGTGACGACACGGTACCTTGTTACCAGCTTGTTGGCTGCTCTCATGCCGCTGATGTGAGCATGTATCGAGAGTGGTGCAACGATGGACAAAGAACAACACGTCGTCAAGCCGTGTGTCAACACCGGCTCATTAATGCCAGAGGACAATGGAGGCTGTCGCTCTTGTTCAGAGCGACCACAGGGCCACAGTGTGAGAAGATTACCTGTATGAAATTTAAATATAATTTCTTTCCATAACAATGTGTACATGAAAGCTAGGGTTGAGGCAGATTAGCTGGTGCTCTATGGATATCAGTTGATACAGGCATATTGATGTTATCAGTTTATTGGTAAAATTACTGATAATGTTATGGATCTACTATATACACTATGTTGCCATTCGTCACCGGACACCCCATACCAGTATGTTAATCCGGTCGCAGCACCACATCAGTATCGTGTAGGGCCACCTTTCGCTGCAATGACATCTGAAACCCTTCGAGGAAGACTTTCTACTAATTAGCGATACGTGTCGACGGGAATCTTGCCCCATTCCTCCTGCAAAGCGGCAAACAGCTCAGTGGTGTTTTTTGGGCGGCATGGCCTGGATCTCAAGCGGCGCTCCAACTCGTCTCAAAGGTGTTCAATGGGGTTGATATCTGGACTTTTGGCTGGCCAATCAAGTTTTTGCACACCCATGTCCTCGAACCACGTGTTGATAATGCCTGCCGTATGACATGGAGCATTGTCGTGCTGAAACAGGTATGGGCCAATACCGAATTGTTCCCACAATGTTGGTAGCGCAGAATTTTCCAGAACTTTTTGGTACGTATCGGCATTCATGTTTCCCCGAACTAAAACAAGAGGACCAAGACCATACCACGAAAAGCAGGACCACACCATGATGCCACCTCCGCCAAATTTCACTGTGGGTAAGATCCAGTCCTGTAAACAGCGTTCACTGGGCATACGCCACACCCACACACGTCCATCGGACCGCCACATCTGGTAGCACGATTCATCACTCCATAGGATGGATTTCCATTGTTCGAGAGTCCAATGGCGGCGTTCCTTGCACCACTGTAACCGACGGGTCGCATTGCTGGCTGTGATATGCGGCTTGTGAACTGCTGTGCGACCATGAAAACCAAGTGCGACTATCTCCCGGCGGACAGTACGATCACTTGCAGCACTACTGGAAGCCGATCGAAACTCCTGTGCCACCATCTGTAATGACGCCTTCCGGTTTGACTTCACCACACGTTTCAAGCATCAACGGTCACGATCTGTTAATATTTTCGGTTTACTGGGTCTGGGTCGGCATGTCATGAGCCCCTCTCGCTTCCACTTCACGATAACATCACTCATTGTCGACCGGGGTATCTGAAATTTGTCGGAAATTTCACGGGTCGAATGCCCAAACCTGTGGGATCCAATGATCATCCCTCTTTCCACCTCACTCAGTTCACGTCGTCACGGAAAATTGATTAATTCTGCTGTAAATATTTGAGAAGCAAAAATGGACCCCTTTGTACAGGAATAAAATTAATATTCTGGTAATAACATAAATATGCTATTAGAAGGGATATGTTTATTTTGTGTAGTAAGTGCAGATTTTAAATCAAAATTTGTAATATATTCACATTTTTAAAACCAAAATGTCATTCTATATACTGCAACATTTTTGCAGTCTAAATATCCCGGAAATTATGCAAACTACTTCTGCAACACTACTGTAGGGAGATATGAATTTTATGATTAACCTTTATCAGATGGGCACGAGTAGCTCTTCCCACTGCATGTAAAGCTGCTCCAGACGGTTTAGATAACTGTCTTCCCAGCAGCAATTAATGCACTACTTCTTCAAAACACATGGTTCTGTCTACTTTGTTCATTTGCATACATATGAAGGTACGACGACATACTCGAATAACAAAACAAGATATCCATGTGGAAATTGAAATGTCTGTTCTCCGAGTACTATGGGGTGGATATAAAATGGGCTGTAACTCTTCAATCACTCATATATTTCACTTTACATATAACAATGAGAAAAAGGAACATGCTCAGGAACGTTCAACAATTTGGGGGCTAGCGGGCAAAGACCCAACTTTCAAAATTACCCAAAAATTAAAGCTTCCGAAAATGTTTCATATATCCTCAAAGAGTGATTTCTTGTCATGCTTCCCTGAAAATTTGGTCCATCCAGCATCAATATACATTTTTACCCCCAAGAAGTATGAGCCCATTTTCAACTAACTGCATTATTGTAGGAATGTACAATGCACTGTTACATACTAAATCTTTTTCATTCTCTTTGGTCTATTGTGGTGGCCACAGGGACTTGCAGAATACTATTATTTTTTATTCTTTCTTTAACATTTATTATTGTGAAGGTGTAATATATAAATTTCACCTCTGTTGTCATTTTGAAAAAACATCACAAAAAACAATTTCTTCTCTTTACAACAATTAATTCTTCAGCTAACATTTATTTTTTGTACATCGTGGCAGGTTTGAAAAGCCCTATCTTGAGAGGCTAGACAGGTGCACAGGTCCGTCCACTAAAGGTTAAATGGGCCTCACTGATGGCGTAGTGGTGACACCGTTGCCTTGTAATCTGTAATCAAAGGGTCCCAGGTTTTATACCTGGTGGTTTGGATTCTACTTTAATCTGTATGTCCAGTCCCAATTAGCCTGTCTGTGCATAAACTGGACTTAAAGTACAAACACACTCAAAACTAAAGGTTAAATGATTCTCTCATGCAAAATTATGAATATTTTAAAGCCAAACTGTCAGATTGCTATGGTATAATGGAAAACTTACTTTAAAAAAGTACTAATATCATGAACTACTTTCACTTGTTACAATTTTCACGTATGGCAATAAGTATTGGTATTGCTTTTGAGTGGTATCGGGACAGGTATAATTTAAGTGCAACAAATACAAACAATTTTTATATACAAGTTTATTCTTAACAAAACATTGCACGCCAACTCAAGAACCGGTGTCCCCATGCTGTTACCTCTGAACCAAAACTTTACAATGAACGTTCACACGACGTTACCACTTCCCACTTTTCTTCTTCTTCTTCTGTTGAATCTTCCTCTGCTGGTGGCGAGGGCCAGACTGCTCTGGCGCTGGACTGCTGTGAGGAACTGGGGAAGGTTTTTGCTGCTGCTGATTCTGCAGTTTGCTCATATCACTACAGGAAAAGAAAAAGAAAATATTACACACTATTAATTATGTTGTATGTACAGGGTGGGGTATAAAAACCTGATTTTTAAAATGATATAACACAGTAAATAAAAAGAGGTAGTCTTTATTCATGTGTTAGCCTTACAGCCATGTGTATGCCATTATTTGAGGGGGGGGGGGATGATGTACACCAACATTAAATGCGGAAAATAACATCTTGCAAATGGCATTCCAACAAATGAAAGCTCGGCACATTGCGTTTCACGGCTCCACGGTGACTGAAATGGCAGCTAGTGAGGAATGGAATCCACACCATCTCCTCTCCTATGACTGCATGACATGACACAATAACAAAACAACAATCCACAGTTCTTTTGTTATCCAGAAAAAGAGAAGATTCAGCGACAGACTCCAGTATTGTGTGGACCAAAATGGGTGCCATTTGCAAGATGTTATTCTCCGCATTTAATGTTGGTGTAAATAATTATTTTTCCTAATAATAATGGCATACATATGGCTGTAAGGCTAGCACGTGAATAAAGATGAACTCATTTTATTTACTGTGTTATATTAAAAATCAGGTTTTTATGCCCCACCCTGTGTAACAACCATACTGAGGAACACGAAAATGCAAGCCTCACAGTCATGCATAGCCACGGTACTGTTGGGTTAACTGTCTCTCACTCGGATTACAATTTCATACATTTACACAATTACTTCTTATACTTTTCGTCAAATATCAAATGACAGAAAGAACAACAGAAACTCGTTAACAAATGTAGGAAACATTTAAAATGCTGAGCAGAATTCGTAACACAAATGAGTTTTAACCCCAAAAGTTCATTTTTATGCCGAATCAAGTCTCAGTTTTTCAGCAGTTCATAAAAACTAAAAACAGGCCTACCCGGTACTTCCTTTTCAAACTCATCCAATCAGGCTATATTCTTCCCTCTTTTGTAGTGTTTACATGGCATTATGAAGTAGGCTCATTTCGTGCCATATTATCTATGGTTCTTTTAATGCTTTGAACAGTCATACTACCCAGTCTCAAGTCAACTGTTGAACTTGTTTGAAATTAATAATATTTGCCATTTCTGGAATTACGCTAATGTTTGATAAAAGCAGAACACATGTGCAATAATACTCTTTGTTTATTGAACGCATGTCTGCCAAATAGTTTCCCTCGTTGTTATGGTGCACAAGGGATCAGGGTCAGATTAAGGTGGGTGCTATTGAAGCTGCAGCATTAGGCCCACAGACAAGAATTTGCCGAAAGCTGAACAGTTTTCTTTTGCTATATTAACCTGAAAATAAATCTTAGAATGAAATTTGGAGCCCCAATTTCGGATGCCTAGACACAGGTAGTAAAATTTTCACCTTGAAAGTTAAGTTGTATACAAAAAAAATCAACTGTATGCAGCATCAGGCTCAATTTCATCTTAATCCGGCCCTGCAAGGGATATTTTCATACTCATCAGCAATATTATTGTCACTCGTGGTATAAGTAACAGACCACTTTACTGAATCACTGACATCAAAGCACTGCCCGTGCCTTGACAAATGAGGCAATGCTGCCAGGCGAGGGGCAGAGAGAGGAGCAGGGAGACTGTTGACCTTGAAGCTTGCCTTTTAGTGTCTCACAGTGTAGGGATGAGACAATATTACTCAGTGGCTGTAACAGGAGGGAAATTCCCTCGATGTAGGGAAATTTTATAGCAATATGAAGTTAAGGAGGAGGGAAAAAATTGAAAATTTTCATAAAAGTAAAGTAATTATCTTTCTACATATTTTCTGCATCCCCTACACACTTGAAAACCACTCCACTATCCCAATAGAGTATAAGGCTAGAAAAGGTCCCACCTGTTAAAGGTTAATTGTGTAGCGTGTAGTGTAAACATGCTACAGAGTACGAAATAAAGAAAATACAGGAAAACTAATCAAGGAAACATATATGGTTACATGGGAGAGTAGTGAAAGACAACATGAAACACAAAATTAAGTACATTTGAGTACTTACTATGTGTCGCTAGCCCCCGCTGCTGCCCCTTGTGTTCCTTTGCCAACATCTTTATTTCTTCGGTCTTTTTTCTTACGATATCCTGTTCTTTCATGTCGAGGCAGCCACCGCTCCGGATCAGGTGTCGAGCTAGGGTCGTAATTCTTCGGCAGCTTTGTTTTCCTCTTCTTCTTCTTCTTCTTTTGAATGAGCTCACCTCCTGGCGTCCTGCAAAATATGCATGAATGTAATTTATAGGACAACTTCTTGTAAACCATTGTCGTGTCCAAGTGCAAATACATGAACACAACTCTTACAATAGGGTTTACTACATGAATAACTACAAGAACCTGGTGGAAATTCCTTACCCTCCACAAGCTACCACCCAAAATATTTTTGTTACTATGGTTGGCTTCATTAATGGTAGATATCTAATGTCCAAAAACCGATTCCTGATAAGGTTGGAGGGTGAGGTAATTCAAGTATCGAGAAAGAAGGGGAAAGTGTTGGTGACTGCATTTAATTCAAATTTTGCTCGTGAACATTTCAAAATATTTTCTAAATAAGACAAGTTTATTACTGTTGTTTCATTCACCTAAAAAAAATTCTAATAATTTGTTACTTCCACATTGTATTGACTGTAAACTTGGGATTAGACTGATTCAGGGTTTCCAACTTATTCTAGCAAAACATATCCCTTGCCTTTTCCAGGTTTTCCAAGCAATTTTAAAATAAATTTTGTAATGTTAATATCAAAGTTTTAAGAGTTAATTGCATTTGTTATTCAAGAGAATGAAGCTTATTCAACAACATTAAAAAAAATTAGCAAAATTAAGCTATAAAAATATTTGCATGTAGAATATCTCCTATCAAGAATATGATTTTAAAACACATTTTTTTTCATTTCCAAATCTTGGCAAGCACATTTTTGAATGTATTTTCATCTTTTCCACAATTGTTTTTTTTGCTCATATCTTGATTTCCCTGACTTACCTCGAGTTGTCTGCGACTGCAATTTTGATGATTTGATAAATTATAATAAATATTAAGATAATGAAAAATGCACCTGAAAATTGAATTAATAAACCCGGAGAAAATAAATTTTACACCAAATTACTGACACTGCAACATTTAGAAAATAAACAAATATTTCTTGAGGCAGCCTAGTATAAAACATTATGCCCCTATCAAATCACTTAGAGATCTATGAGTCAAGGGTGAGCTGATACCACTTTGGCCCGATACTGACACCAAAGCGGATACTTGGAATTTGAAATAATTTCAAGCAGTTGAAAAGATATTTGTAAATTTTAATATACATAGTTTGTAAGTGGAACCATAACAAATCAGTCTAGTTTCACCTAAGATCAATATTTATTCACAAAATTGATTTTGCCCGATAATGCTGTTGCCAAAATAATTAAAATTATGCATTTTGTGTAATTTCCAGGATATTTGGATCACCTGAAAGTGCCACGTGGCAATTCTGTACGCCTGCCGAGATTCCCGAATTTATCGTCAGCATATGTGATTAAAATTGGATCAATACTTTCTGGTCGGAATTTTCCAGTCTCACCTGTGGTTCACCCAGCCTCAAATCAATGGGTACCTGTGTGCACACCTGGGAAGAAAGGTGGCTGGAGCATGGTACTGATCACATCACCTCCAAAATGGGAGAGATTGAGAATATTTGGAACCTTACCCCCACATCCCTTAATGTGCCTTTAAGGCACGGTGAACTTCATGCATGGGGAACTTTACCGATACCACTCATATCAAAAAATTCTGATACATCAGCATTGATATCAGATCAGTCTTATTAACATACACGAGTATTTGTCCTATCTCTAATCCAGTTCATGTTGCATCCAAGTTACTAAAAATTAGGAATGGGATGATATGATGATTTGGCCAATATAAATATAGTGCCAATAGAAAATTTGCCAATAATGATAACCGATTCTAACAATCTGACATAAAATTTCAATTGGTTCACTGACCTCCTTCATAAATGTATGCTACTACTTGAACCAAGATTTTGCAATGCAGGGAAAGTGGCATATTAAGATATCTACTTTTAAAAAAGTATAAAATGGAGTGGAGATTGTGGGTTTATATCTTTAAAATATTTAAACATAATGACACAAATTTGTTAAAACACTAAAATCACACACAAACAGCACGATAAAACACACTTTGGAGTTCTTTCAAGCTTTCAACTCCTTCACGGAGTCATCTTCAGGGTTGGTCAAGGAAAGACTGAGTAGACGTGGTTGTCGTTACAGTGTAAGGTTCCGCGTGCACTCAGTCTTTCCTCGACCAGCCCTGAAGATGACTCCGTGAAGGAGTCGAAAGCTTGAAAGAACTCCAAAGTGTTTTTTATCGTGCTGTTTGTGTGTGATTTTAGTGTTTTAACAAATATGTTGCCGGCACGTGACGTAAGAAGTTTTCTAGTCATATAATGACACAAAATTGAAAGATTTATAGATACAGTAAAACTTCGTTAATCCAGACCCCGATAAGTCGGACTTGGATTAATCCGGACAGGCAAAAAAAAAAATGCAGTCAACCACTGATGAAATGATGTTTCCCCCCAGACTTTCTACTATAAAGTATACTATACAGAGACCTATGCCCGTGAAATACACCATAATAAATGTGTTTTGTTGCTATAAACTGAGTTTTAATGCACTTTCTACTGTTCTTTTAGGTTATTTCAGTTAATCCGGACTTTTGTTAAACTGGTCAACTTATCCCCCCATTAGTCCGGATTAACGAGGTTTTACTGTATATCAGATTGGTAAAATTATTCGTAATTTTAACAGTATGTCTATATTAGCTGATACTGATGGATTACCAATTAATCACACCCATCCTTACTAAAAATTTAATTTTGAAAAAATTAAATTGTCTTTTACAATGACAAAAATATGACTGACCTTTTGTGGTAATGCCTATAATAATTGTAAGCTCCTATTTTTTCACATTACAGTGCAGTATATCTGTCCACTATACATGTTAAGAGATTAGAGGTTACTGAAATTATTAAATTATCCTCTACATGGTTACTAACCCTGTTTTAGATCCAGGTGATGGCTCTACTTTCGTTGTCTTTTTAATGATCTTCGATCCCATCATCCAATTGGTTGACTCGAGGGTTTCTACGTCAATGTTCTGAGGAAGATCCACAGGTGGCAGCTCCTTGCTCAAGCTTTGGGCTTTCTTTGGATCAAACTATAATTGGAAAAATATACATGTGTAACATCTTCAAAAGAAATATTGAATAACATTTCACTGCAATGGTAAGTGTACTAAATTGTAAACTTTGTGGAATGTTAATATCACTCATATTCATCACTAATAAAAAGTATATTTAGAAATAGCAATGCGCTGATAATACTTTTTGCTTTTTTATACTAGTATCAGCACTTGAACACTGTAGCATTTTTAAATTGTTCAAAATAGTTAAAATACTAAAATGTAAGTATTCTGTTGCAACCAGATATTTGATTTACAGTAGTCTTACAAAATAGTAGGGGTGTGCGGGATCCTGAAAAGTCAGGGCCGGGATAGGGGGAAAAAAATCCCATCCCGATCCCGACTTTGGGAAATGACTTCATGACTTTTCGGGATCCCGTGCAGTTGGGAAATACCGAATGGTCATTTTAAAAAGTCATTAATTCTAGATGTTTTCTGCATTGTTAATGTCTGGAACTTATCGGAAATTGTTAGTTTTTGTACCAGAAATGCAAAAACAATCAGTTAAGGTGAAAATGACATGTAGAATTCGAGATTTCCAGAGCTTCGGGAAATTTTCAACATTTCCTGTCCCGAAAATTTCCCAACTTTGTCAGGAAATTGCAAATTTTTCCCATCCTGAATGTCGGGATTAAAAAAATTCCCGTCAGGATCCCGTACCGATCCAAAAAAATTCTGTCCTGCACACCCCTACAAAATAGAATAAAATCTGCCATTTAAGCAGAAAATACACTTTCACATGCCAACTTTTCCAAAGACAGACTGGTAGACATCTTGACAACTCACCCTGTAAATCAAACCTGGATATCCTGAACGAAAAAGTAAGAACACAAACTCTGATGGTAATATACATATTTCAAGATGTAAGCAGATACGTTACCTGTGCATATGCTATAACTAATTGGGCCAATGTCTTCTTATCTCCTGGATTGAGACGAAGGAGTTCTTCTAAACTACGAGCTGCCACAGCTGGTTCCCCGCCACGCAAGTGGAAATCGGCTGCCTGCCTCCACAGCATACTCAAGTCACCTGTGTTTATCTGCAATGAGTAGAGCCAGGATTTGTATGTAATTACATC
Organism: Lepisma saccharinum; assembly: GCF_977018435.1. NCBI lineage: Eukaryota > Metazoa > Arthropoda > Insecta > Zygentoma > Lepismatidae > Lepisma > Lepisma saccharinum. The sequence continues at coordinate 17,466,149 of NC_139249.1, read as the reverse complement.
TTCTATTCCTTTCTAGATACATACCTTTAACAGGAAAATGTCAACTAATTATATATATAACTGACATGATTTTCCATAAGTTTTATCTTACATATTTTGCCAGGATTTTACATATTTGCTAATTTACTTTACATAAAACAACATATTTCGGTAATTTTTTTCCTATCTTAATCTTTTTTCATAATTTTCGATCTCTGAAACATGAAGAAAATTTGTAGCCCATGTGATGTCATATTTTCTAACCATTGAGATGCTTAGTGCAAGTCGAAAGACAGGCTAATAAAAAAAAATGGAACTGTTATTTATCAAAAGATGCTGGAGTTTCTTCCCCCCCCCCCCCTCCTTTTGGTTACATATTTTCACCTCACTTTCACGTTTAGTCAAACTTGGCATCGGTGGACAAGAAAGCTACTTTCCTGTACGTAGCGAGTTACACGATATGTTCTCTTGTACAAAAAAGTACAAAAGTAGATATGTATTATCATTCAATTGTTCTGTCTGTAGATGTTTCTTTTTACAATTTGTTTAGAAAGTTACAAAGAGCTGTCTTACATATTTACATATTATATAATAATTTGCGATGTGTAAAGTCATTAATTGTTGATAAAATTGGTTTCTTAAATATGTACATGTTGATGTGCTTTTTTGAGTTGATAAATTTTATAACAATTTTAATTTGAACAACTTATGTCCTTAAAATGATGTTGAATATGTTCAAATAAAATAAATATCTATCAGAAGTCTTGAAATTGCTTGGATACTCAATTATTATTAATATTACATATTTTTTGATGCTACATATCCTTTTGATAATTCATATTTAGGTACATATTTTATCAATTATTGTTACATATTTATGCACATATTTTGTTCTTTGATATTACATAAAAATCCGGGGTCTAGCAATGAGACAGTACTTGTTCAATAGCAACAAGATGTTGCAGCATATGAACAAATATATAAAGTTACACAAAGAGCCAAGTTGTCAAAACCAAGGAGTGAACAGAGTGTAGGTTAGAGACCCAGTAAGAGTTAAATTAACATTTCATGAAGTTACATGTTACTCTTGTTTATAATATCCAAAAAATAGGAAAGAAAAAGTTAACACCTAAGGAAAAACAGTAGCAGAACTTTTAAAACACATGTATAATATAGAAAACAGCCTTTCTATAAATATATATATTTTTTTTAAAAAAAACCTCAGTGCACAGTATCATATTCTTGATGGAATTAAATCAAGGAATAAAACTAAAAACACTAAAGCACTATGAGACTTTTCTAATATCTCAACTAGGCAGTGAATTACAGTAGACTTGCGATTATCCAAGCTAATTGGGACCGAGATTACCTCGGATACGGAAAAACTCTGATAATACGGAGATAATGTGCTAATAGGTCATAAATGACGAAACAACACTTAAAACTGTATAGTAATTATTTATTACTAGTACAACATAAATGAGAAGATTACATTTTCCACTTAGAATAGGCCTACACAGACTTAACACCACCGTAACAATCGGATATACCGACAATGTAACAAACACGTGCAGCGCGGACGGTGACTTGACTCCATAAACAAACAGGGGGGTGCATTATGAAGCGCGGTGTTTTCCAACCACTCCCTCGGTTAACCCAGAGCCTCGGTTAATCACAAGTCTACTGTATATTGTTCTTACTTACTTCCCCCCCCCCTCTCTTTAGGCTGTGAATTGCCCAGTCAAAGACTTCAATTCAAGATCATTTTGATGCTTAATTTATCCTTATCCTCTCTAAAAATAAGTTTAAAAATCTGGATCAGCCTTTGGTTGCACGTTAATTGGATGAAATTGATGAAGTCTTGGAAACATTGTTACAGATATTACGATTATGCCAGACCACATGCTCTGCTAATGAGGAATGACATCTCCCCTTGGTCACACGAGATCTTTTCCTTCTTACGTCATTTTTTAAAACAAATTTTGCATATTTTTAAGAAAATGATTTTACACATACTGTACTTATTATTTCAATTTAACATTAAATATAGTTTTGTTGTAAACTTGCATACACACACCACCTCATTTGAACCATGCGTGGTGGCACACGAATCCATGCCAAGCTGTTTTGCATTGTTTTTTCCATTAGATTTGGTGTTCTAAGTCCACTTTATGCACAGTATGGCTAATTGGAACTGGATCTATAGTTTAAAGTGGAGTCCGAACCATTATGTGCCTCCACTGGGTATCGAATGTTTTGCATCGTGTTCCATTGTTACCATTTTTTGGCTTTTGAGACCAACATTAGTAATAACTTATCCTAAAACTAATGTGAAATCTTGTAATCAGATCCCTTTGGTCTTTTTAAAGGGCGAGGTACAGTAAATACAACCAAGAACTGGGAAAATTCAATACGGATCTGGATAGTGCAGCAAGGCTCTGAAATAATGAACCTCTCTCGCTTCTTCCTGTTTCTTTCATATTTTTAAGATTTACTAGCTCCCCCTGCCCTCTCTTTCATGCAACTATTAACACACACACACAAATACATATGAATTGTTGAATTTACACCAAAGAACCAATTCAGGGAACAGAACTCTCCTGTACAGTGATTCTATATTTCGCTGCATTCTAAATTAGGAGAAAAAGGATGCTGTCACACTTCAGTGTAGCCAGTCGAGGGGAGAAAGTAGCAACAGTTGTTAGGTGAAAAAGTACTTTCACCAGTGCTTAAATGAGCAACTGAATTCAGTCAAGGGGTATGGTTGCATGTGTAACTAATATGTAGGATCATTAGCACCAGGAGTTGCTGGAGGATGATAGCTACTCAAATATCTTTAAATTAGTGTTGTGGTTGTCTGGATGGATGGTACAAGTGAAATAGAAGTTTTTTGGGTGTAGGAGCAGATACGGTTGATTCTGAGGTTCAGGGGTGTTGAGGTTTCGGCCAGGATGCCACCACAGATCTAGCAGTAGTTCTACTGTCAGATTAAGAATTATAGATACTTGAGTTTGCACTCCAATTAAAAATTAACCAGTAGACCTACATGAAAATGAGTTACATCAAAATTTAGCTTATTCAATTCTGCATTAATCTATGCTAATCCTTTTTTTTAGTATGACTTCTATTTTTTATCAGCATGAGAAAAAATGTTTTTTTTATGGTTTTGCAAACGATCGCTCTTTGAAATTCTCTAAATAAAAAATGAATAACCCTATCATGATGAAATTTTAGTATGGTGCAGGTAGAGAGTAAACATGTACGTGGAACGGGTCAACAACGTACACACTGACACAGTGACAGCCTGCAGTTTCTATGGTTCAACAGACATCACTGTGTGCCATGTTGCGTCGTTCGATGTACATCTTTACTCTGCTGAATAAAAATCTGTATAAAATCGGTTTTGCAATGTGAATTGACGATGATCATGGAATTTAAAAACAGATGCAAAGAGCTTCAAAACAAGACGTGTTCAAATACTAAGAAAAAGTTTTCTTGCAAAATTGATAAGAACGGTTCTTCGACAAATTTTTAAAATCTTAAATTTAAAAATTGTGTTTAAAACTTTTCTACCTGCACCATACTAAATATCATTACGATCAGACAACCCATTGGCTAGCATAGATTAATGCAGAATTGAATAAGCTAAATTTTGATGTAACTCGTTTTCATGTACAGTAGACTCGAGATTAACTGAGGCTCTCAGTTAACCGAGGGAGTTACTTCATAAAGCACCTCCCTGTTAGTTTATGGAGTCAGGTCACCGTCCCCGCTGCACTTGTTCATTACATTGTCGGTGTATCCGATTGTTACGGTGGTGTTTAAGTCTGTGTAGGCCTATTCTAAGCGGAAAAAGTAATCTTCTCATTTATGTTGTACTAGTAATAAATAATTACTATACAGTTGTAAGTGTTGTTTCGTCATTTACGACCTATTAGCACATATCTCCGTATTATCCGAGTTTTTCCGTATCCGAGGTAATCTAGGTCCCAACTAGCTCGAATAATCGCGAGTCTACTGTATTTTTTATTTTTTTAATTAGAGTCCAAACTTAGTATCTACAATTTTTAAGACGACAGTAAGTACAATAAATAAAAAGGGACATGCTCAATGATACCTCTTCAGGCGCTTACTGGTGAGATGCTGGGTTTACCTTGGAGATCTTACATTTACTGACCTTGTTTTTCCTGTACCATTCCACAGCTTCCTTGAGGATGACAGAGGCTTCCTCCCAACTTCCATCGGCGAGGTAGAGGGTCACTAGAGTACTTACTATTCCAGGCTTGTACGTAGAATCTCCTAGACTACGCAGGATTTTACAAGACTGTTTCCGTTCACCCTGAAATCAGAAAACACATTAATGAAATTATCTTCAATTAGGAATTCTACATTAGTCTCTGACCTTGCCCATGTCATCTTTGGAAGACATGCTGTTCCTGTTGCATATCCTCCAAGTATACAGAACAAGATCTAACTTCAGTAAATAAAAACAATTTGGTAGGGAAACAAAGTATGGGTAAAAAAGAAAATCTCAGGCGACACCTCAATACGAGGTATGTCCAGAAAGAAACCGAACCAATGAAACAATCCACGTTGGTCAACTTACTAGCGCCACATAGAAAGATTCTTCAGTAATACGCCATTGAGGACACCAGTCTACATTGTTTAGTTTTCATCCTGTGAACAGTTAAGTGAAGTCGTGTAGCAATTTTCTGAAACGCAGAAAATGAAAATTCTTGCAGAGCAACGCGTGTGCAACAAATTTTGTTTCAAATTTGGCAAGATGTTTACAGAAATGCTCAAAATGGGAAAGACTATATGAGCCGGAAACAATGTTATGAGTAGGGACGTGAAGTTTTAGTTTTATTTTTACCTAAATTTCGATGTTATTTTTTACTGTAATTGGTTATTTTTTTCACGGTTTAAGACTAAATTCGGTGTTATTAATTGAAAACTGGTTTTATTATTACATGTATTTTTACTGTTTCTTCTATGCATAAGATTTTCACTTTGTTTTAGTTATGGAAAATTTAAGCAAATAAGTTTAAGGCTTATCTTTGTGAGAAATGACTAGATTTATTGCATTTGGAAAACTATTTCATCTCATTGGCCACTATATACGAAATGTTTATTGAAGGACATCACCCAAATATTTTAATACAATCATATTTCCAATTTTTCACTTTCATAGGATAAACATTTCAAAATTGTTTTCGTAAATTCACTTTTCAGTTTACAATAGTATTGATGATTTTCCACGCACAGATGGTACGTAGTAAATGTTCACCGTATTTACTAACAACACAACACTTCCTCTACAAAATGCACTTCTAAATAGAAAGAAGGTTTCTCCATTCACTCCAATGGAATGATTGCTTTAATTAGAAGTGCGATGTACTCCTTGTCATTCCTTCTTTTAGCCTTCTCGAAACCTTCAACGACACAAAGTTGCCATCTTGTTTCACTTGCTTTTCTTTTCTCCCAGACGGTGTAGTGGTAGCGTCGTCACCTTGTAATCAAGCTGTACCAGGTTCGATACCCGGTGGAGGCACCACAGTGGTTCGAATCCTACTTTAAAACTGCACGTCCAGTCCTGATTAGCCTTACTGTGCATATGTGCAACTTTTCTTCTCCTTGTGCTTCTTACTTCCATTGTGCTCAATCGTGGAATCCTTCTGCTCCCATTTTATTGCGCAATTGCAGTGACTACAAAATAATGTAGTTCTATCAGAAGCATAAAGTCTTTCAGAAGCAAACTAATGCATTTACTGCTGGCTTTGCCATGCTGCGAAGAACACCACAGAAGGAAATGGAAATGCAAGACGATGCACAGACACAGTCAGACAGCAGCCTGTTACTCTGACTCCCCTAACAGAGCCAAAAAATTCCTCTCAGACCTCTAAATATGGCCTGTGTGCACACATACACCTACACACCTAATCCCTTTCCCCCGCAACACAACAGGGGTTTCTCCCTGAAAATGTTTGTTTCTCTGAAACTTTTCTCAGAAGATTTCCCCCAGGTCAAAGCACTGTCAGTCATGTCTATGCCAAACTGCAATAAATGAATCATGACAATCTCTTTTAAATTGAACTTTCGTCAGCTAGACTAGACATGAAATAACTTATAGCGCTTCAGTTAACTCTCTCTGAATGGAAGCAGTGTTATCCCCACTTATATTGCATATTGTGCGGAATTTTACACGTTAAAGTGCAAAATTGGGTGTTATTCTGAAAAATGGCATACTTTGCGTTATTTCGCGATTCCGAAACACCGAAAACTTGCCTTCTTAACCCACCCAAATGCATTTTAAACACTTTATTTTGCTTTCCTCAACTTTTCAGTGTTATCGTTAAAACGAAAGCTTCACGCCCCTAGTTATGAGTGGCATAAGCAGTTCGAAGCAGGCAGAACATCCATTGAAGACGATGCAAAGCTTGAACGTCCATCAACATCGTGTGATAACGTGCATGTTAAGCAAATGCATGCTGTGATGCGGGAAAACAGTCAGTTGACCGTCCGTGAAATAGCAGAAGTGGGAATAAGCAAAACATCATGTCATACAATTTAGTTGAAAAAAACTCAACATACATCGGGTTGCTGTCAAATTTGTTCCATGGTTGCTGACCGATGAACAAAAAAACAAAAACAAAAAAACATCAGTATCGATCTTTTAAACTAAGCAAGTGAGGACGACAGCTTTCCCAATTCCCTGATTTGCCACCTGCCTACTTCCTTTCGTTTTCCAGGTTAAAATCCACCCTGAAAGGATGCCACTTCCAGTCTATAGAAGAGATTACTGAAAATTCGATCCGGGACCTGCAGGCTATTCCCCAAAATGCATTTCAGAACGCATTCCAAAAATGGAAGCACCGCTGTATCCGCAATGGAGGACAGTACTTTGAAGGTGATAAATCCGATTAAGCTGTGTACAAAGTAAATAAATTTATTTTGATTTATTTTTGAACAAACCTCGTATGTTGACTCTATCGGTATCAGCTGATATAGGCATATCGGTGTATCGGTAAAATTACTGATTATTTTACCGATCTGATATATCGATAATTATCTGCAAAATTCTGCCATTTTGTTGTAATTTTTATGGATAATCTCGATGCCCTACTTTTTAGAAAAGTAATTGTCTAAATATTAAACTTCTTTTGCACTGCAGTCACCTCGAAACACACATTTATTAAGGAGATCAATGAACATTTCAGGTTCTTCATGTATCATTTCTAATTTTATATCGGATCGGTAGAATATCGGTTATCGGTATCGGTAAATTTTGTAAAGTTTGTATACCAAGCTACGAATCGAGCAGTCTTTGATTCAAATCTCGGATATGGTGTGAAAATCATATTTGTGTTTATTTCAAATATCTGATGAATTCATCATACATTCTTCTCGCTGCAATTCCACATCCTAACCAGAGTTTTAATTAATTTGTTCCAATTAGATATTTATCAGGAATCCTCCACATTGGCATGCTGGTAATGCTTTTGTCTTTTGTTTAATCCCAAGTGGAGGCATATGTCACAATGGTTCAGATCCCATTTTACACTGTACATACATTTCTGTTTAACTTCTCAACACAAAATGAACTAAAAAAAACAATGCATATCAATTCAAATTTCCATCATTGATCCCAGCCAGATTGGGGATCTCGTGGGGTCTGCAAAACTCCAAGTGTCAATTTAGTGGAGTCTTATCATCATGGAAATTATGAAAAATGAACAATTTGCATTAATTATATGGCAAAGGGGGACTTCATAATTAAATGGCAGCTAATATAATATTCTGATTATCTTGTATCTACACTTTTGAATATCTAAAAAAACAACACACTGGCAATATTAATTTGGTATGATTGCAATGGGAATGTTTAATGCAATGGGGATTAATAAAGCATTTACAAATATTCTGAGCAACATTAAATCATTACAATGTTCAAGTATTGGTATTGATGGGAATTCTTGGACAACCTTCTGCAGGAAGTGAATGAGGCATTCAGGATCATCGACATGGGTTTCGATGTCTCGCAAATGACTGCTGTCTGAATAATTTCACTATGCAGATTCAAAAAATAAAATACATTTTTACGCATCACATCAAGATTTTTCAGAAAACAGCAACATATTAACTGCCTTAATTTTACAATAAAATGTGTAGTTCCATTATTTGACCAATAGATGGTTCTGTTTAGATGGTGCTAAAATATTGATTTTCTACAATACAAATCCTCCAATTTGGAACCATAAATGCATGTAGAATTGTATGCATTTAATTCACCTTCCATCTTCACATGATACATTGGCATGAAAATTGTATGGAATTTGATTATGTAGTTACATTTTCAAAACCCCTATGAAAATTTCCTTCACAAAATGTCCAATACTCAATGTTACAATCTGGTGGGTTGATTCAACTTAGTGACGTGGAGAAAAATCTTGATGCTATTGGAAGAAATTGACGTCATTTCCGTTATCAGAATTCAAAATGCTTCCAGAATCACCTATTGGTTTGTAAACAACCGGAATTTCCCTTGTATAAATTTACTTTGTTGCATTCTGTAATAGGTGTGATGGAATGGCGAATGAAAATTTTGAATGTGAAATTGTGAAAAATCGGCATGTGCAAAACACTTCCAGAAAGAATCACCTATTGGTTTGTGAACCGAAATTTTCCTTCTATAAATTTATTTTGTTGCGTTCTGTGTGTAATGTAATGTCGAATATGAGATTCTTGATTGTGAAAAATCCTGACACGATGGGGAAAAAAATGGATACCACTTGAAAATCGTTCCAGAATCACTTATTGATTTTGAAAGATCTGAAATTTGCCTCTTGTTGCGTTACGTAATAAATGTAATATAATGGGAAATATGAGAATTTTGATTGTGAAATTGTGAAAAATTCTGATGTAATGGGAAAAAATGGATGTTATTTCCATTATCAACATTGAAAATACTTCCAGAAACACCTATTGATTTGAAAACATCCGAACATTTTTGTCAAAATGTCGACCAGTGTTGTCAGCATGAGCAAAAATGTCTTATGGTCCGGTCCCCCCCAACACACACATTATGATGTACTGATCTATACCTGTGATATAAATATTGCTAACCCTGACTGATACATTCTGAAACCACAAGACACTTTCATGGAGTCTTAATATCTTGTAAATTACACACTTAATTTCATTAATTATGCACTAATATTGTGAGACATAAGTAAATTTCACAATTAAAGTATAGCTATTTTAATTTGCAAAATAGGTGTAATTAATTAATATTTTAATGTAATTGGAATAAAAGTGATGTAATTAGAATAATTATCATTAATAACAAATTTTAAACATAAAATGCAGCTAAAGTGGTATGACAGATTTCACAACAAACTGAATTCTCTTGAAGCTAGTCCCTTTAAATCACAATCCCCTCCCTTACACACAGCTAAAAAAAAATAGGATAAAAGCATAGAGTATGATTACCTCGGATAGCAAAAGCTGCACGGATGCTAGTTTCATTTCTAGCTCTTGGTCCTTGTGGGAAGTACCATACTTCTGAAGAAAGGCGGCGGCTTCTTTCACTTTGCCCTCCCGCGACAACTGAACAGCCTGGATCAACGAAGATTCGGAGCCTGTATCTGGGTACGTCTGCACCAGTCGTTCGCAGAGCTGCTGGCACTGGTCACCCTGAACAAGGAAGAAACCAATACTGCGATTATATAGAACCATACACATATTCTTTACAACTGGCACTTGGCAGCTCAGATGGTAATAGATAGACACATGGATATTTTGTTTTTGACGGAAACAAGAAATCTGAGATTACAAGCTGTAATGTTCATTTTTCCTGTTTCTGAACGATGTGAGGCCCATTTTGCTATCAAGTTGTTGTTTTTTTCAGTTTTTTTGAGTTTATTGATAAACAACAATTTCTGAAGTCTGAACTTTCCTGAGTGTTATGCAAAGTCATGGAAAATTGATTAATTTTGCTGGTAATATTTGGTAAGTCAAAATGGGTTCCTTTACACAGGCATAAACTTAATACTCCGATAACTACATAAATGTGCTATTGGAAAGGAAATGTTTATTTTGTGTAATAAGTATAGTTTGTAAATCAAATTTTAGAGTATATTCTCTATTTTAAAACCAAAATTCCTTTTTATGCTTTTGATTCAGAAATTTGACCAGAATTTTTATCGAAATCTTAATCTTTTATTCACCATAAACATGTAATCCTAGTAAGAAGTATGCTGTGCTAACCTCATTGACGTAAAAGGTTTGAAATTTCCTTTATCTACAAGAATTTGAATAACATTATAACAATGTACTTTGCAAAATTGACATTGCTATGGTAAGAATAATAACAGTTATGGTTATGTTAGGGTTCCCATTCATCCAGATTTTCTCATAACTTACAATTCACAAACACCACATACAAATACTGTTAACAAGTACTATAGTTCTTACTTTAAGGATATTTCAGTGCATTTTTACTTTTTTTATGCCTTTGTTATGAATGTATGTATGACTGGAATGTACTGAAATATTGATAAAACAAGAAGTATAGTGGCTCACAATGTTAACTGGACATTATTCATCGTCTAGTGCTGCTACTACATTATCATACATTTTCAAAGAACACCTCCTATCCTCCACTCTATTCCATAGAGTAGTAGGTTAGCACACGTGATTCGTAGTAAAATCACACGTCTGTCCTACATATTGACTGATTGTATTAATTTCAATTAGATAGATCATAAAGTTTTAAAAAACACAGTGCAAATTCAGTGAAACCCTGTATTCACATTTTCTCACACTATACATCCAAATGAAATAATGTCTTTATTAAAAAGAAAAAACAACATGTTTTTCATCCAAAAACACTAAAATTGCTTACTTACGATTAGCGAGTAGTCCAATATTGATTAGAGCAACATTTCGAGGAAACTACTTATGCATGTCTCATACTTATAAACGTCTCACCGACCGATGTCCATATTGGTAACATTTAACAGTGTGGGAGTAGACTTTTTATATTGCACCTCCAGGGTTGCTTAATGGAGGGATACATAATATGGGAGTTTCATTAAGGCTTAGACTACATTCACAAATCATTTTTTAACCATATGCACCTTTTAACCAATCCTTGCTTTTTTATAATAAGTGACGTGGCATGATTCCAATCCCAAGAAAAGCCTGAAGTAAAGTAGTTACCCCGAAACGTTGCTCTAATCAACATTGGACTACTCGCTAATCGTAAGTAAGCAATTTTAGTGTTTTTAGAGGAAAAAAAGGTTTTTCTTTTTAATAAAGACATTATTTCGTTTATCTCAAGTGAGTAATTCGCACTCATGCTATTATGCGATTATACATCCAACAGAGCAAAATGTTATTAAATTTCCCCTTAAAAACATAAAATCTTCCACCGTACTGTCAAGTTTCAAACAAACCTGATTGGTGTAGACACTGAGAAGGCATTGATTGAGCGTGATGTTCCTTCTTTGCCGACTCGTCAACTTGTGTTCCAGTCCGTCAAGGGTGGCATTCTTTATCTTCTTCCGGGAGTCAAACATGTTTTGGTCTTTGTTCAAGGTAACGATATTATTTGAAGCTATGGCCACAAGGCCCACATCGTCCGGCTTCTGTTTCAATGCTGCATTGTAGATTGCCTGTGCCTCTTTTTCCCTTCCCTGTCTCTGCAGGCAGTAGGCTAATTGCACTCTGTAACAAACGAAGGGGGTAAAACATTCATGTGAATGTCCTTTCACACACTTGCAAAAACACAGGCGATATCTGATGCAACTCTTTACAAAAATGGACTTTAATGCATTAACACTGTTCACAAGGAAATATACAGGGTGGAGCATAAAAACCCTGATGATTTTTAAAATGATACAACACAAAAAAAAAGTTCATCTTTATTCATGTGCTAGCCTTATTGGGTAAAAAAAAAAAAGATTTACACCAACATTAAGGCAAGGAGGGACAATTTTCCCTAGGTCTTTCTCGCTGGAGCAGCTGCCGATCACTGTTGCCAACTTTGCTCTTTTGGAGCCAGATCTGGCTCTTTCGTGCACTCGATTGACTGTGAACTGTGGCACCCGCCCTCTGCCCCACCATGATGCTACCACCACTGGCTCCGGCCCATAAAGACCAATCTTTGCCATGCGTGGACATTTTGCACGTGACGTGATATTCAAATATAGGCTGCATCTACCACGCCCTCTTTCCTCCCCAGGTATTTTTATATATAGCGGTGTGGCTAAGGTGAAGATGACATTATTATCCGGGAATCCTTTATTTTCGATTTCATATGAACATCATTGGATTATTGAGATGGGTGATGCCACCAAATCTAGGCGGTGAAAACTAAGAATAAATTGCCATAATTTTAAAGCTAACTGTAATAGTAGTGCCCCCACCCCCTCTGACACCTAAAATTACCCTAGGAGGCACTTTATGCAGCCTTTGTTAATCTACCCCCTTGAAAGTCATTTTTAGCTCTATTAATGGTGAAATGTAGCTCTTTTATGCACATCAGGTTTGGCAACACTGCCAAGATGGCCGTATGAGGCAAGGAGAAATGCATTAGGTTTATGGGACCATTATTTTATTTGTTCTCTCGGGAATATCAAACATCCAATGACGTAGAAAAATACTTGGACGGAAAAAGGACAAGTTGAACTACGTCATAGTAGACGGAAAAGTCGAAACTCGCATTTGATTAGCCGTAACTTGAAGTTGAAGTCCATTTCCCATAAGGAATACATGGGATTCTGTAAATACTTATTAATCATATTTTTCAAACACTGTGTCTAGATTACTAATATCAACTTGATAAACACTTTCCACTTGCAACGTGGAGAGAAATTCCTACTCTCTTGCATACTAAGCCCTTTTTTAAATAGCAGTACCAAATTCGACGATATTGAAATAAATGCACAACTAATGCGTAATTGTCCCTCCTTGCCTTAAGTGCGGAAAATAACATCTTGCCAATGACACTCGTTTCAACAATGAAAGCACGGTGCATTGCATCCATGGTGACTGAAATGGCAGCCATGACCCCACCACGTGACGTGACACAATAACAAAACAACAATCAGCAGGATTTTTCTTCCCCAGAAAATAAAAGTTTCAGCGAGCAACTCCAGCAGTGTCTCGGCCAAAATGTGTGCCATTGCAAGATTTTATTCTTTCCTCAATAATAATGGCATACATATGGCTGTAAGGCTAGCACATGAATAAAGACAAACTCTTTTTAATTACTGTGTTGTATTGTTTTAAAAATCATCAGTTTTTTCTTCCCACCCTGTAGTATGGCTTAACTGAAACCCCATTAAGATAATAAATAATAATAGATATACCTTACCCATTTGGCTAGCTGCATTGATGAGGATGAGTAATTATCAGGGTTGGATTAAAATATTCAAAATAAATTGATTTCACAAACATATGAAGTACTTTGTGGGTATCTGCTAACACACAAATAATGATAAGGGGTAGAAAAAATAAAACTAATTCAGGTGCAAGCCCCTTTTTCTCAAGAGGCAGGCTTTTTGTGGAGGGGAAAATATGGTCAAAGAAAGGCATGACTCCAACTAAGAAAAAGCTACACATTTTGAAATATGATATTAAAACATTTAATTTATTAATTAATACAAGATTGGATTAAAGTAATTAATTCTTGCACCAGAGTGGCACTCCTCAATAAGGCTCAACTGGTAAAAGCAAGAAAAATCGCTGTATATTTTAAAATTCAACAGTGTAAACAATTATAATGGCACGTTTATTATTCTGATTTAATGATACACATGATACAGAAAGCATGCAAACATTAAAAAACACATACTTCACTCATTATTTAGAACAAAGGTAAAGGAACTTTCCATAAGCAAAGTAGAAATATTTAAGAAATACCCAGTCGTGCCTTAAGTTCAGATACAAAGTGATCGCCATCTGCTGGCACTGCAAACCCAGCACGATCTAGTGGCAGATGGTAAAAAGCACGTAGATATATAGGTGTTGCCTGTTCAAGCTTGGTGTAGTCAGTAAGAGCTTCGAAAGTGTGTAAAATGGACATCGAACAGAAGCGTGCAACAGTAGTTGCCTTGTACAAGACAAAGATGATGCCTGCTGAGATTTTCAAGGACCTAAAACATCTTGGCATTAACAGATTATTTGTTTACTGCACGATCAAAAGGTTTGCTGATACCAATGGAATTGCTGACCATGTTAGAAGTGGTCGTCTGCGGTAAGTCCGAACACCAGCTCTCGTCAAAGCAATCAGGGAGCGAATTCAATGGAATCCCTGCCGCAAGAAGTCTCTCCTTGCAAAGCAGATGAATGTGTCGACAAGAACAATGTGCCGCATAATTAATGAAGACCTTAGACTCAAAGGTTATTGACGAACAACTGGGCATTTCCTCACAGCAGACCTAAAGCGTAAGCGACAGCTGAAAGGAAAGGCACTCTTGCACCAGCATGGTCGAAACGGCCACAGAAGAATTCTTTCTACAGACAAAAAAAAATGATGTATAGGAATCCTAGAACCGCCAGAATGATCGTGTAAAGAGGCAGCACTGGTCACTGAGCCATCGAGGACCAACGGCCTCTGATGGCGGAAAATTAAACTAATATTTTACGTGAAATTTTCCAAAAATGTAGCGTTTGTGATATGTGGATATAAAAACGTTACAAATTCCCCCCGACTCCGAAAAAAAAAAAAATATATTTTTTTTACCAAGGATTCTGGTTTTCGCTACCAATTATTAACAAGTGAACACTTTGTGCAGCGAACGAGTATTGCAGTTTTTGCCGATCTTGTGATACGTTCCTTAGGCTGGAGTGTGATGATTTGAGTTGATAGTCAAAAAGGGGCGTCGAATTGAAGTCCTCGTCGCCAACGCAAAATTTACGAACATTCGTTTTCCCCCCCTTTATTAATTGATTCGGGACGTTTGTTCCATTTGCACCTTTCCACCCCTTTCCACGGTAGCATTAAGAATCAGGAGAATTGGGGGTAATGTTGTTTAAATGCCAAAACTTGTTAATGTAAAAGTAAAACAGCGTGAGGTAAAAGAAAACTTGCTTGTAGTGAATGCATGGGTTGTAGTGTATTGTTAATTGTTAAATCTTTATGTTTGAATGGGTCGAGGGAAAGATCAATATACTAAATACGTATTTTTAATGAAGTGAATGGTTGAAGTCAATTAAATTTATACACGCAGGACGTGTTTTTTTTTTGGAATTTGGGCGTGGACGCACGTCCTTTTGTGAAACTAGTATTGGGCTTATATAGACCCTGTTGATATCGGGCAATTTTTACGTGTTGATTGTTGTTTTTGAAATACATGATATTTGTGCAAAGCAATACGTTGTCGATGATTGAATATACCAAATTGTAAATTTAATCTTACTAGAAATCTATCGTGCGCCAGCAGATAAAAAACGTGCATGAGATACGCATCACGTGGTAACCATAGACCGGTACAAAGGTACTATTGAGTAATACTGTATTTACGTGAGTGCAAGACCAAAAGATAAGAGTGGAGGATATAGTAATTGAGAGAGTGAATGAATTCAACGGAGAAGGCACAGAGTGCTATTCGTTGACGGACCCTCTAATTTGAGTGTGCATTATATACATATATATATAGGGTGTGCTTTTATTACAGGGCTTTGTCTCGTGCTTTTCGTCGACGTTGCTTGTAGACTCCTGCATTGTCGTGCGAGAAGGGTGACACAAAAATTGTATTTGTGATATATAGTGTGGGTTTTTGCTTTAACTTGAAGTTGCGATCGTCGCACAGCCGCTTCCTCTTAAACATCCCGCGCGATCGTGGCTTAACCCCACTATACCATCACAAAATTTGGTAGCAGACCATCGTTTCATTTGATCCATTATAGCAAGATTACTTGTTAAGTGTTAAGTGCTCAAGAAGCTAAGCAGAAGAAGAAATGTGCGCAGTGTTCCCATTATCCTGCATCGATCATGGTGTACTGGGACGTTAGCTTTGAAGACATCACACAGCTGCACTTTTGCGAGATAGGGCTTAAAACCACTGCAAAAGTGTATCAAGATACCATCTTAGAGCCTGTGGTAAAACCCCTCAACGAAACATTGTTCCATGGAGAGGATTGGCATTTCAGCAAGACTAGGCCCCGGCACACAAAGCGAAGACCACCCAGGAACAATATGCCCCACTCCATAGCAGCTGATGATTGGCCCTCAAGCAGTCCTGATTTGAACCCACTTGACTACAAACTCTGGTCTGTGTTGGAAGGCAAGGTCTGTCAAAAGCATCACCCTAATTTGGAAAGTCTGAAACGGACCTTGACAAAAGCTGCTGCTGAAATTCCGATGGAGGTGATCCGTGCCACAATAGATGCATGGCCAGACAGACTTTGGCTTTTGTCAAGGCAAAAGGTGGTCATTTCGAGTGAATGTTGTATTACTGTACATCTGATACGCACAATAAAGCTCCTTGACCTTTCAGTTGTCAACCTACATGTACTGTGTTTTATTTCTACTCCCTGGCATGTGTATCAGAACTTATAGCAGAACTAGGTATATTGATTTGAAAATTCAGGCATTAGGTGAAAATATTCAGGTGGCATGTATCACCATCAGTATGGTGAAGTATGTATTTCTTTTTATTTTATATTTCTTCTAGTAGGAGTGAACTAGCATTGACCTCTATTTGCAGGGTGAAGCAGATTCATTCGTGAATAATAACAACAGTACTGACTTACATAATTAATATTTATATTGGGTGTCAATTCGACAATACAAGTATCCAGATAAGCAAGTTTAAGTTCCTTGGAGATTGCTGTGTATTCAATGTCGCTGGTTAGTATAAGAACAAATTTGTTTACTACGAAGTGTCAGAAAGACAGCTACGATATTCAATCAATAATGAAGGCAGATGATAAAATCACTCATTTCTTAGTATTTTGCTTACGCTCCACACTGTACCGCTGCACTAGATTCTTGTATTTACGTATTTTGTACGGTTGCTACACTATTACACAAGAAACACACACTTTCTTCATCATTCTTACAACAGTCCCCATTAATGTCGTATCAGACACACATCATGTTTCCTGTATTTATCTTCACCAGAACACCTTTTTTAAAAGGTAAAACCATATGTGCTCCTTACTTTGAGCAATGAACTAATCATACATGTTCATACGTTGGCAATTTTAATCCTATATCTCAACACAAGTTTTGCAATAGTTCAAGCAAAATCCAGATCACGATGCTGCTCTTTTCGCTGTCTTACTCTTCCCTTTCTTCCTTTTTCTTTCGTCCTATATTCCTATTGTATCCCTCTGCCAGTGTAATTTCTTATTTACCCATTAGATGGCAGCACCATGCAGATCTGCTCAAAATTATATGGATAGTTTAGGTTGGCAGCTAATAGATGGAGTTGGGGGCTTATCTCCACACGGGCAGTATCAATACTAATTGGACTTAAATATAAGAATTTTTCGAGGGCAAGATCGTTTTTTTAGGTATTAGCTGAGCAAAGTACGCAACCTGATACGATTCACTGAAACTTCAATAACAATTAAAAGAATTACCAAGATCTGTCGTAGATGGTGACCGGGAACCCTGTCTTTTTCTCCCCCTGGTGTTGATTATATGTAACTGATGAAGGGGGACAAAGAAAACCTATGCCCACAACAGGACTCAAACCTGTGAACTACAGTCAACCACTAAATGCACTCTGCAACCAAGCTGGCATACTTCAATGTGAAGATTAAGATGTGTGTGTAATACACCAAAATGTCTACAGATAATTGAAGTCATTAATGAAAGGAAAGTATTTTCTGTATTTATAATGTGGTGAGCAGAGGGGAGATAAGGAGGGGCCACTGCTCTCCCCCCTCGAAAATTAATATCAGCCTAAAATTATATATTTCACACACACATAATTTCATTGGAGTCATAAGAATTTGCATCATTTATTATAAAGGACTGATAATTACAGGTAGGACAGGTACAGATCGTTGCACGAGCACTACAACTTCAAAGAGAAGTTTTTCTTTTTAACATCTCCTGCAGGTAAACATATCAGCAAGAAACAATGTTTGTAGAGTAATACTTTATTCATAAGTTACATTGGATAATTTATGGAGAAGAAAAAAATTGAAATTTTAAAATGGATTTGTTAAAAATAGTAACTAAATATTTTGTTTTTCATTCCAGCATGTTTCACCTCCAATTAGGGATGGGCCGATATGAAATTTTCTGATACTGATAACCAATATTCTATCAATCGAATATAAAGTTCCAGGTCCTTGAAGAACCTGAATGGTTCATTGACCTCCTTAATACAGAGTGCTTCAAAAAAATGTATACACAATTCAGGAGAAGAAAAAATTGTTAAAACGTCTTCATACAAAGATGTGTATTTACCTGAAACTAAGGTTGCAAGTCAGTTTGAAGATTTCAATGCACTCTCCGGGCTAAACGTTTACAATAAATGCTCAAACTGATGGCCCCCAGCATCATTACATCTCTGAGTATAGACCACTACTGCTTTAATATCATCCCAAAGTGTGTCTCGGTTATCTGGTTTCCTGCGCTACACCTTATACTTTACTTATCCATTAACCACATTCTCAAATTTCCAGTACCACTTTAACATATTCTTACGCTCTTCAAAGTTCAACGGTACTTCCGCCATGTTGATATGAATCACTAACTGTCCACGTATTGGCGCTAGCTCCCTGGTACCTGCTGCCATCTATTGAGCAAACATCACACTACATCTTTACCATATTCCATCTACCCAGGTGGGAATACAATTTTTTTATCATCTTACAATGTATACATTTTTTGAAGTACTCGGTATATGTGTTTCCAGGTGAATGTAATGCAAAAACTGCACATTTAGACATTTACTTTCTTAAAAAGTAAGGCATCGAGATTATCAATAAAAATTATAGCAAAATTTTGTACTAAATTCTAAGATAAAAGGGTCGTTCAAGGTTGACCGGGATTTTTGTACGTAAAAAATCGATGAATAGCCGGATCATGATGAAACGTGCGGGTGACGTAATGTATTCCTTCGCGAGTAACTAGCACCCGGCATGACGAATTTCGCGCATGTGCAGCAGCTGCAGCGAACATGGCGGCAAGCAGTGTGTCTGTGGCTGTGGAGCAGCGGTGTGTAATCAAATTTCTCGTAAAGGGGAAAGGGAAACCAGCTGAGATTTTCAGACGATTGCAAGCACAGTATGGTGAATAAATGATGTCGCAGAGAAGAGTGTACGAATGGTGTGAGCAGTTTCGCGAAGGACGGGAGCTGGTGACAAATGAAGCGCATGGACACATTCGCCCTACTGCAGTCACACCAGTGAATATCGCACGTGTTGAGCAAATGATTCTTGAGAACCGGCGAGTAACAGTGCGGGATATTGCTGCCGAGGTGAATATCAGTGTCGGGAGTGTTGAGACAATCATTCACTACCACTTACGCTTCCGCAAAATCTGTGCAAGGTGGGTTCACCGCCAGCTGACATTCGATCAGAAGTGGACACGCAGGACGGTCTGTGAACAGCTTCTGAATCGGTTTCGAGCAGAAGGTGATGAATTGTTGCAATCCATCATCACGTGTGATGAAACATGGTTGCACAATTCAACCCCAGAGACCAAAAGATGCAGCATGGAGTGGCGGCATAAAGGTTCCCCGCCCCCAAGAAAAGCAAAACGCAGCCGTCCGCTGGAAAGATCATGGCAAGTGTCTTCTGGGACATGAAGGGCGTTATCCATGTGGATTTTCTGGACAAAGGGAGCACGATTAATGCCCAGTATTACTCCACATTGTTGAGTGGTGCTGTACGAAAGTCCATTCGAAAGAAAAGACCTGGGATGTTGTCTGGAAATGTCATTCTTCTCCATGACAATGCCCGCCCTCACACGGCCAATGTGACAACAACAACTCTGGCCGACATGCGCTGGGAAGTTCTGCCCCATCCCCCCTAAAGTCCGGATTTAGCCCCCAGTGATTATCATTTGTTTGCACCCCTTAAAGACCATCTGGGAGGGAAGAAATTCACGAAAGACGAAGCACTGCGGAGCGATGTCCTCCAGTGGCTACGACAACAACCAAGTTCTTTCTACGCCAAAGGAATTTGGGAGCTGCCAGAACGATGGCAACGGTGCCTCGGCGCGCACGGCGAATACTTTGAAAAAC
The DNA here is from genome assembly GCF_977018435.1 of Lepisma saccharinum. Classification (NCBI taxonomy): domain Eukaryota; kingdom Metazoa; phylum Arthropoda; class Insecta; order Zygentoma; family Lepismatidae; genus Lepisma; species Lepisma saccharinum. Next base: position 17,445,954 of record NC_139249.1, on the reverse strand, counting down.
TGACATAGTTTGGTGTTTCTTCTGCTACCTATTTCCTCTGCAGAAATAAAAGTCCAGGTCAACCTTGAACGACCCTTGTATTTATAGATATATTGGATCGGTAAAAAAATCTGTAATTTTACTGATACACTGATATGTCTATATCAGCCAATACCGATAGAGTACTAACTTATCTGTCCCATCCCTCAATTATAAATGAACCGAATTGATACCACACACAAATATTTTCATTTGAAAATAGCTGTCCGCTCAAGGTTCAACGCACAATACTCACGGATTGACATGATAAACTTGGAATGTACAGTCAGCTGCAATAAAGATAGGACACAGATCCTGAAACACTTGCTTGCCTGCAAGGCATTGTGTGTGTTGTCAAACTCTATGGTAGTGTTAGAAGTTATCATTGGAAATTTGCTATTAAAATCCTCTTATCGCTTGTGGAGTTAGGCAACACATATACCTTGCAGGGACGAGTATTTCAGGAGTTAGGTTTCATTTTTTTCCTTTCTTTCTTGTTTGCCAGTGGGTGTACCATACATGTTCATCATTACTTTTTGAATGCCTAAACCATTAAAAAATCAAACTATAACTTGTCCCAGCTAACTGTAGAGTAGGGCCGTGCATAGAGGCAGAGGAGGAGTAGGAAAATCGAGTGGTGAAAGCGCAGCATTGCCAAACGCACGGTCCTGACCATACATGTACTGATGTACGGTCCAGACCTTAGTCTGTACGCTAAATGCACGGCTTGTCAAAATTTGCTCTGAGCCCTAATAGTTCCCTAAGAAATTCTTAAACCAATCGTATGGACCTGGAGATAAAAATACGGTCCGTTTGCCATGTACGTTCAGTATTATCCTCTTCAAAAGTTTGCAATGCTTACAGGAAATCGGGTAACTCCTGTCGCCCATTACACAATCCTGTTTCTCTCACTGTTCATTGGTGGAGATGTCTCGCTTCACTACTTACGCAGAGACTTGTTCTCGTTCGCCTGGTCTACTGTTAACTGGTATGGAGTTTAAGTATTATTCAGATTCTAGCAGCAATAAATGATCTTTAATTAACAGGATCAGAAACTGAACAATGACAGAGACATCACAAAGGCCATACGCCAATGGAGTCAACCCGTCATGTGCTAGTTCAAAGCCAGCAAGTCACGGGAAGATTAGCCACACTCAGAGTGCATAAAACAGCTCATCATTAGCAAACATTTAACGTTCGACAGAATCGGGTTAGCTTCAGATCACTGAAATTTGATCATCGCAGAGACTTTTTATGAGGGGGAGAATACACATGCGCACACAAACATTCACACACGGTCCTGCCATTTTCTTAATCATCAACTCAAATGAGTCTCAGATGCACTTCGCTGTCAATCACACATGTTTTCAGAGGACCATATATACCTCATTCACACACCTTTCACTCAGATGAATAGAAAATAACTTTAGTAAAACTTAACGCACATTAACCTTACATTCAAAACCTGGCCACAATCTGTCATCAAAAATTACTCACAACCATGAATGACTATTTCTAATAATGCTGCACCAATTACATGAAAAAACACTATTGTTATTTTTAAAACACTATTGCTATTTTAAATCTAACACTAAATAAGAAAGAAATATCATAAAAAGTCCCCGATTTCTTGTGACATTGAGCTGATAATCATCATTTCCTGTTCAAACTGATTACAATAACTGCTAAGATATGAAAAATTGCAATGCAATTAGAAAAATAGAGAAAATCATTCTTGTACACTCATAGCAATTTTAAAACTAGTAACATTAATCACGAATGAGAGAGGAAAGACGAGTTTACAGGATTCTTGTTGGGAAAATTGCTGGTAAGACACCTGTAGGATGGAAAAAATTGGATTCATCTTGTCCAGGATGGAACAGATGGAAGGCTTGTGTTGTAGCAGCCATAAACCTTTGGGTTTAAGAATGCTAGAGAGTGAGTGAGTGAGTGACTAAAATTAATCTGAAAACTGCATTTGTATTAGCTAACTTGTTATATTTCCTTTAATAATTCACGAAACTTGAAACCAAGAATAAACTAATAGAAAATCTAAAAAAACTAAGCATTTACATACTTTATTATTCCTAGTTCATCTTCTATGTCTTCTTCAGTTACTCCATCATCTTCTAGAGTTTCTCTGCACAGTTTCTCGGCTTCCTTTAGCTTCTTCTCAGCTGCCCCAAACTGGCCCCTTCCAATCAATTGGCAAGCAGAATTATACGATAATTCATACGTATGCTCGCGAAGCTGAGGAACTTCTCTAGTCTGAGTCAAAAGACAATGAAAAATACATTAGATAGGTGAATAGCATATTCATACTTTACATACAAATCTTTATCCATTTTTCAAACACTATGAATAACAGATAATATGTTGTTTGTAAAATAACATTTGTAATAACTAAAACTAAAACCAGTAAAATATGTACATATATACAGGGTGTTTCCAGGCTGATGATACAAACTTTCAGGGATGATGGAGAAGGGCACATGTATGTATTTGAGATAAGGAACCCTTGTCCGGAAATGACTTAGTTGAAAGTTATAAGCGAAAATCGGTGCATGAAGATGTAATACTTTTATTACCTGCACAAGTTTCACAAGTTGCTACATTCACAACAGTTGTTCAAAGTTCTGGCCAGGGTTGTTCGAACAATGTCACAGGAAGCGAGACTGCAGAGGATCTCCTCGCAAGAATTCTCGCTGCCTGGGTACGCCAAAACTTTGTGCGACGATGTCATGCCTGCAGGGAAGCTGGGGGATGCCAATTTGAACAACTGTTGTGGATGTAGCAGCTTGTGAAACTTGTGCAGGTAATAAAAGTATTACAAATCAAAAAATATGTACTGAATCTACTGAAAAAAGTAAGAAATACATAACATCAAAAACATGTTAGCAGCATTCTCACCCTGCTTAAAGTCAGACAAACCAACAGAGCAATATCTCAAATATCACACTGTACATAATGTTTAACATATTCTCATTACTGTACTTTGCAACACACAAATCCTATAATAGTACGGAACAAAAAGGGTTTCAGATGTAAAACTTCTCCTGTTGAGGCACAGGGGATGGCCCTTTCAAAATGTACCCAATTGTCAACCTCTGTCCCACAGGTGTGCCTGCCCGTTGTCTAGGTTCAGTTCTGGTTTCTGTTGGAAGATGGTGTGGGTTTCTTTCAGTGTGTTTTCTATGATAGAGCCAGTTGAGTGAAGTATGGATGTGGAGGAGATGGAGTGGTTTGTGGTGCGGAGGTATTGTGAAAGGCCAGAAACAAGTGTGCCTCGTATGGCATCTTTTACAGCACTGAACCTAGTCAATGGACAGGCACACCCACAATTCCAGACCACGAAAAAAAAAATGCAATCCCCCTCCTCACCCTCCCTCCAGCCACTACACCACACTGAGCATCACAAAGAAACAGACGACCCAACCTCTCAACCACCTTGCGGCAAAGTCACCTGACGACGGAAAGCAGAAAGCGCAGCAGACAACACAAGCCAGGAAACACACGCCAGCACCACCAGATGGGAGAAAATGCAATTACCGCCACCAGGGAATGAATAAAGTAGTGACGTGTACTATCTCCGCTCCAGACGCCGTACCCTTAGTGAATGAAGGCAGCGAGCCTTCGAAATTAATCTGAAAAAAGCTATCCAACTGTGCAACATGGAAACACGAAATTTCACATACGTAATGCTTAAACTGCGTTTACAGCATCCATCATTATTACTTTACTCAGATGCACAGTCAAGTTTGCAGATACGTGTACACAAGTTGTGCACCACAATTTCCAAATAGTAAAAAGAGATTTCATATGAATTTCCAAATATGGAATTTGGACTAGTTACATAGCTTCCGACTTGTCAATTGTTACTTTCCAATAATTCCACATTGGACAAAAAGTGGAAGAGATGGTGATGGGTAATGTCCACACACAAATGTTGTTGTATACTTAAACACATGTTAAGGTAGGTAGTATTTGTCTACCTGCCTCTCAGAAGGTATCAAACAATATCATAGAATGAATTCACATTTGAGTAAAAAAACCCAGTAGCAAATTATGCAACCACCCCTTCCCATTCAGCCTTCCTGTTTGGTCTACTTACGGAACTTTCCAGGCACATATTGGCTACCACAGCTGCAAGGTTGGTTTCCCTTTCTTCTTCATAGTCATCCGTACTGTTCTTAATAACATCCCGATAAACATCAAAACAGTCCTCGTACCTGTGAAAACAATGCCAGATCGGATGTAAATTTTGAAATGAACATTGGAATTTCAATCTTCAGAAATAATTTTTTCTACTTCTCACTACAGTCGAGGTAGTATTTTTGTAAATTCCTACATATACACAATAAAAATATAATATTACTCTGAAGTACAATGAACCAGCATTCTAAGCTTGCAACACAAACTTATCAAACACTAAATTTGAGTTAAATTGCAGCTTTAATTAGAAATTTGCCAACCTCCATGGTGGACTGGAGAGCACAGCATCTTATAATGCCAGGGGTCACAGGTTCAAATCCCAGCCTGTGAATGGTTTTTCTTTGTGAGTGTACCTTCATTAATCAAGTATAATTCCCGGTTTCCTTTGTCAGCTTTACTTATTATCGCCTCTTACCACCCACACACTCTCAGACAAATTTAGTAACAATATAAAAGGTCTGTGATATTTCAGTGTATCCAAAAATTCTAATTAAATTCAATTAAATGGTATATATACACAAAGGCTGTCGCAGAGAAGGTGACACTAATTCCTGTATAGGAAAACAGCGACCTCCATTGGCTACCCAATGTAGTAGGGTGCAAATTTGGTTCATTAGCTGACGATTGAGACAAAAATGAGCACAATAGGTCAAAATGTCGTGACTGCGTAGCAGTTAAAAGACAAGCATGTACCCCTCCAAGAATCATTAAAATGAAACAAAAAAATCACAAAATTTTTATTCGGAATCAGCCATATCGAGTAGACGTACATCTATTTCAAAATAGGCACCATTGACAGCTAAGCAAGCATCCATATGCTCTTGCCACTTTGTGAATGTCTTCGAAAATTCGTTCAGGTAGCGAACTGAAGAAAACTTGCACTGCGGTGATCACTTCTTTGTTCGTCATGAAATGACGACCACGCAAAGCGGCCTTTAAAAGTGGAAATAGCCAAAAGTTGCAGGGTGCAAGGTCCAGGCTGTATGCTGGAAAATTTATATTTTTCTCTTCGTCGCGTAATCCTGAAAAGCACGCCCGATATGCGGACGTGCGTTATCGTGGTGCAATATGAAGGAGATCTTCATTTGCGGCCTCTTTTTTGCTCAATGAGTATTTGGTAATACTGTGGCTCTACTCAGTCTGTCTTTATCGGCATATGCCTGTTGAAACATTGCATATGTTTCCGCAGCATTTTTCCCTAAACGCCAATAAAATTTAATGGCATGTCGCTGCTCATCTTGAATACTCATCGCGAAAAGCAATGGAGTTACCTGGAGGGGTAAAATAACACGTTCCATGTAAATCAACACAGCTGCTCACTAACGTGGTTTCGCAACATGTGACAACTTGCTACGGAAACAGAATGAGTCATCCTACATGACGCGACTAGTGCCAAAACCATAGGCAGTGTTGCCAAGCCAGGAAAAAATCTGTCTCAGCTTCTTGCCACTGAGTGGTTAAGTCACATAAAGTCTGCCCGGCCAAAGAACAGACTTGAGGAAAACCAAACTTTGCGCCTCCAGTTCAAGGGGGGAAACTCAGTGTTGCTAAATGCCTGATTTTTGTCCAGTTGTACATGACACCTCTTCCTGTCGACATGCACCCTTACCTCACCTTTCAGGGAGAGGAATGAAATCGGAGATCCAGTCGCTTGCGGTAACCATTAGGCTTCGCCGTGCTTGCCCTTGTTGAAGGTGCTACCTGTTTCAAAAACGACTCGAAACGAAAAATTTGGCAACGCAGAATACCACGAGAATATTCCCTCACCACGGCAACTGGACAAAGCCAATTTGTTCAGCAGGTCATGTGACCCTCCCTCGCTTTCGACAGAAAAGATAAAATTTCCAAGTCCATTCTTTGGCTGTTAATGATTCACTTGCATTATTTGTTTTGCCAAATAAGAAATAAAGATCTGCCATGTCACCATGGAAAAACGCTGTAACATGCAGAGGCCTTTAACCCTATCAAACAATAGGGTGCGGCAAGCTTTGGCATCATTGGTTGCCAGTATGTTGCTGGATCTTCGTGACACAGTCCCCGAATTGTAGTCTGCTCGTTTGGCAGGAAGGAAACAAAGTTATGTTCCTATAGAAGCAGGATGGAACAAAATCATACTGCACGTTCAGAACCGTTCAGTGTTAAACACATTGATTTTGTGTAGAATATGTAGGTGTAGGTCAAAACCCTTTACCAGCTAACTGAAGACCAGGAAAAAGAGAACAAGTCTCTGCGCAAGTAGTGACACGAGACGGCTCCACCAATTAACAATGACAGAAACGGGATTTCATAATGAACAACTAGAGTTACCCGCTTTGTCTCCTTCGCTCTGGAAACACTTGAAAATGATAATAAAGTACCCACAGGCAAACGGACCGTATTTTTGTCTCCAGGTCCCTTCGCTTGGTTTAAAAATTTGTTATGGAAATATTAGTGATAAAACAGCAAGTGGAAATTTTGACTAGCCATACATTTCGCATACGGACAAAGGTCTGGACCGTATCTCCGTACATATACGATCAGGGCCCTACGGTTGGCAACGCTGCTCTTTCGCCAGTCGATTTCCATCCTCCTTCTCTGCTGCTATGTGCGGCCCAGCTCCAGTTAGCTGGGACTGGATATAGTCAGTAGGGAATCTGACTGTCACATGGAAAACCCAGGTTCAATTTCTGGGGTGCGTGATTTAAGTTCAGAATTTTTCCAGCCTTGTCCTTCATAAAGTGGCTCTGGGGCTCACCCAGCCTCAAATAAATGGGTACCTGGGGGTAATTGCAGACAGAGCATGGTGCTGTACACATCACCTTCAAAATGGCAGAGATCGAAGAATGTGCGGGACCTTAACTCCATATAACATGGTGCAAAATGCACAGAGAACTTTATTATGCAGGAGGGTAAGGACCAAGAGGTTGATGGAAGAAAAATGGTGAAGAAATGGGGTGGGCAGCATCTCTGGTCTTACCATAAATGACTGAGGGAAGCGAAGGCAAACCTCAGCTACAATAGCCTGCCATCAAACTTTCATATAAGTAGTGCTCGAAAAAATTTCTTCAAAGCTAGGTGCCAGCTCTGAATATCAGGTGCCAGGAAACCACCTACTAGCAATTGTGCATACTACAGTATGTTTCAAAAGTCGCGCACTCCAAACTTTAAAAATGTATACCATGAAAATCGTAAGATATATTCATACCGGGTTTCTGGACTAAGATAATCCTGTAGGCTTTCACTGGGTTCATAAATTTATGTTAGCATTTATCTAAATAAAAGCAATTACATTATTTTAAAAAACATTGTTCATTTGCTGAAAACATCTGGGAACCGATTTTCAACAATAAATTCCAACTCATAAAAAAATTGTGGGATCATCTGTTGGTGTTTGACTGGTTGTAAAACAGTTGCTTTGTGAGGTACAGCAGAAGCAGGGCATTTTTATTTGAAAACCTCTTGCACATGAGTAGTAAAATACTCTTCAGCGATGCACACGCACTGCTCCAATGAATAAGCCATGCTGAATCAATTAAAAAAACAGGCACAATGAGCGAAGAGAATTCAATGTAACCAGGGGCAGCCTAGGATTCTCTCAAAAGAGTCCATTTTCGGCACAAAATCTTGATTTACGATTTTTCACGTAAATGTAGAACCAATACTTAGACACATGTTGCATGCGACTGTTGGCAATATTTCGACCTGCCATATATGGAGATATGTCCCAAAAATGGCACTTTTCACTCAACTCATAAAATCACCAATCAAAAAGTCATCAAATGTTGCACATGACCAACATTGGTCACAAATGACAGACTGACATGGCATCAGTCATGAAATGTCTAATTATGACCCTTCGATAATTTCTTACACATTTTTCTTACTCAGAAGTTCATTTCTGGAAAAATTTGAATGCTGCTTTCCGTCAGTTATTAATTTATATAATTTTCTGTACGGGGTGAACTGATAATTTTAAGCATTGAAAAATATATCAGAGGATGAGGCTCTATAATGCAGAAAACCCAGTGTAAATATCTCTTACGGTTTTCATGATATACATTTCCAAAGTTTGGGTTGTGCAATATTTGAAACACACTGTATAAGATGCTGAGCATCGCAGTATTCAAAACATCGCTAAATCATTTGAGAAAGCAGGAAATGGAGTCTTGGGGGACAAAGGGTAAGAAATTGTTACGGACTCTATGGAATGTTCACAATGTTGATAAAAAAAAATCATTTACTAACTTACGATGTACGCCAATTTGAACTTAGAATCATCAAAATTTCGTACATATTATAGCAAAAGATCACAGTCGCCAGGCTGAAATTTTTTGTCGCCATGGCGATCGGGATTTTTCAAGCCCTGCACTATCTGCATGCAGCAAATTCCATATTTTTTCAGTACTTTAGTATATTACATGGACTACCTGGTTTGGTTAGCTTAGGAGTATTAGCCCCAGTTTCAGGATCAACAAAATCTAATCTAACCTAACCAGGTAATCCATATAATACTAAAGTACCTTTTCTCTCTCCAACACACACAAAAAACAAGAGCACGTACCTTTCTAATCTATACAAGATTTGTGCTTTGAGTTCTTTTAGCTTCATAGATAAGTTTGGTGTTGCACTCACAGTTTTTAAGGCTTCTTGTGGTTGGTTGAGACGATACTGGGCATAAGCTTTTTCGAAGACCAAGTCCCTGAAATTTATGGGAACAATAATACCAACATTATTACCACATTTATGTTTCTATTATATTAACTGACATGCATTAGAATAGAAAATATATGGTAACTTTAAAAAAATGCAACCATAATTTAGGTGCACAATGATTTACTAACTTACCTACCAATCACACTACAACTAGAGGGGCCAATTTTCTTGTTAGTGTTTTTTTTTTTTTTTTTTTTTTTTTTTTACCAACTTGCAAGATCCAAATTTTGCCAGAAACATCCCTATGTCCTCTTTTACAGCACGTATCCATGCCGATTGTATGGAGGGGTGGTCAAAACTGTGCAGATCCTTAGAGATTTTCACGTCATGCAACTTTGAAAGCTCACAGAAAATGTTGTTTCAGTAATGCAAGTGTTTAATATCTGGAGCACATAAAAGTTAGGAACGACTTAAAATGACCAGACCCCTCTCCGATTTTCTTCATATTTGGCATACTCACTAATTGAGGCCTCCTAATCATGAATCTGAAGATAAAAGTTGTCAGAAATGTATAGAAATTGCAAAATAAGCGAAAATAAGGTGTTAGTTTTCAGAATGGAAACAGTTGATTTTCGCAAATTTTTTTGTTTCACAAGCAAATATATATATTCCTGATACTACCACGACACCAAATTTTAACTATGTTTGCCTATTCTAACCACATGTCAATGGTTCGTGGGGCTAGCGCCAATGGTTTGTGGGGTTAGCGTCAATGGTTCGCAATTATTTTGCAATTTCTAGATCCTGATACTACCACGACACGAAATTTTAACTATGTTTGCCTAACCTAACCACACGTCAATGGTTCTTGGGGCTAGCACCAATGGTTCGTGGGGTTAGCGTCAATAGTTCGCAATTATTTTGCAATTTCTAGAAGTTTCCGACAAATTTTAACTTCAAATTTGTCATTAGCAGGCCTCAATTAGTAAGTATGCCAAATATGAAGAAAATCGGAGAGGGGTCCAGTCATCTTAAGTCATACCAAAAGTTATCCATAAATTAATTAACCAAACCAACACAAATGTGACAGTTAAGAAGCAGATTAGAGTTGCTACAGCTGCTACTTTTACTGGTCATTTACAGATCTCGTTTTGGGTACTCATCAAATAGTAGGAGTAGTTACATCTTGTTCGAGTTGGGGAAAGTCTATGGAGTTGTTCATTCTCTAGAAGAACTACAGTTGTAGGTGAAGCGTAACTGAAGATGGTGTAAATGTTGTTCATGTCAAAATGAAAATGAGCATAAGAAACAATGATTACATTAGATTACAGTTACGTTTCTACCACTTTTGGACAAACACGAGAGGAGCAAGAGAGATGATATGATGAAATTGTTGACGGGACACTTACAAAGTATACCCATGCCAAGGCGAGGATTCGAAACCAGGACCCCTGGCATGATAGCATGCTGTGCTAACCAACAGACATTGTCGTCTTACACAAATCTGTAATTCGAGTGGGTGGGTAGTTTGGAAATCTTTGCTATTAAAGGTATGTTTACATTTTAATGAAACAAAATGACTTAGAAAGCAGGTAAATGACAAAAAAAAACAAATGCACAGCTTTCGTTGATAACAATGAAACGGCTGTCTCTCGTAACAGAAAATTTAGACTAAGAAGTAGGAATCCGAGATAATATATATTATCGCAATACGTGGTTTTAAAACTTGCTAACCATTCCTTCCACCATCTCACTTAGCATGCATCCCAGCAATTTTTTTTTTCTCTTCTTGATCACTTCCAGCATTGTTGTTCTTTCACAGACTCTTTCCAACATATTTTACTTCTTACTTTGTCTCCATATCAAATCAACAAAAAAGATGGGTTGGACATATTAAATCCTACCCTTAATCCTAGAGAGAGCTAAGGTGGAAAATCAGTAATGCTAAAGCTAAGGCATAGTGATTTTGATGACCTTACTCTTTTGCTTCATATAAAGTGTTTTATCGGCAATTAAAATTGGCTACTAACATAATTTAACGTTCATAGTTACATTTAAAATAGCAATTTGTTTGGTATTCTCCACATATTGCTTTGGAACGATGGCTGCATTTTACTTTTGTCATCCTCTTTTCCATTCATGGTTATCACAGGTTATTCCGAACTTTGATAGATGGATACTGTGCCAAGAGTTGTCTAAAGCAATAAAATCATTTTTTTTAGTTTTCTTTTGCAAAACACAATTTTTTTTCTTGTTGAAACAAAAAATGGATGTAGCAAATTTGGTTACGCTAAAGCAGATCGAATGCAGAATATAGAGAATGTCTCCAATTTCGTTAATATTTGGTATACTAACTAAATTTGGCCTTCTAATCACGAATCTATTGTTAAAATAAGGGGGTCACGTGTGGAAATCAGGAAAAAAGGTAATAAAAGTTGATTTTTTTTTAAAGCTGTATCGCATTGTTTTACGAACAAAATTTTAACTAAGCTTGCCTAACCTAACCTTACCGGAAATGGTTTGTGGGGCTACCCGTGGATAATGTTAAAATTTCTACACGTGACCCTGCATTTTAACACCAGATTCATGATTAGAAGGCCAAATTTAGTTAGTATACCAAATATTAACAAAATTGGAGACATTTTCTATATTGTGCAATCATACCGCTAAACCTAATGCCTCATCAGAACGACTACGCAGATAAAATAATTTGTCAACTGGACAGCAATTTAACCCATACAGTGCCACTTCCTTCACAGTTTCCAAGCTCATCATGTGGTAAGAAAGTGTGGGGGTTACCTTTTTCTATCTACGAGTCGTCATTTTGACGAAGTCTTAGCTCTCCAGGGTTAAATAAGACCATGGAAAAAACAATGGCTCCGGTACCCTTTTCTACACCCTCGATTTTTCGCACATTTCAAATATTCTCATTACAAAAATTAGTTCTTCATAATAAACAATGTTTCTAAATAGCGCGGTAATTTTTCAGATCTACGTGCTACGAAACTTACGTTTTTTATGAAATTAAAATTCCTTGCGTAACGTCAAAAAGGTTTTTCAGAACTATATGATGGCGAATGATGCATTCATGTCACAGGCGGAAGTCTGAAGATTTCGGATGATCGAGTGATGTCACAGGCGCACGTCTGATTTTCTTCTTATGATTGACTTGTGCACTAGGAACATTTGCGATTGCGATATGATATTTGTGTGATATATTGGCGGATTGGACATTTCAGACATCGGATTTCATTTATGCGACTTCAGAAATTGGAAATAATTATTTTTTTTTTTGCAACTGCATGCCGTAAAGGGGAGGGTTGTTTTTTCTAAATGACTTGTGGGATGGGATAATTTGCGACTTCGAATTTTTATGATGGGAAGGGAGTGGAGGTTGGTATTCTGTGGAAAAGGACAACAAAGACTTTCAATGTAGCAGTTACTTCATTTTTGGAATTACAAATTGAACTTCGACCCACAATTCAATACCTGTCCTTGGTAAAAAGAGGTAAGTTACCTTCTTTGGTTTAATTTTAGCCTTCATTTTTTGTATCTTCATGTGTCAATGCGGAAAACAGTGAGAAATCCCAGAAATAGTGTTGGGGGCAGGTGACTTCGGCCAATTTCTAACATGCCTTTAAAAGGGACTCTATAGATAAAGGCGGGGCCGCGGTAGCAGTAGGGGGCGGTAAGCCAATTACCCCAGGGGCGGAGCCCGGAACCGGTGAGAAATTTGGACTCAACAATTTCAAATGACAAAATCGCAACTTTAAACGGCTGTACAGTCGTAAATACTTCTTTCCGCGCTCCAATTTTTTTTAATTCACAAATAGCATCACATAATCTTCATAATGAAAAAAAAAAAATTTCAAAATTCGAGGGTGTAGAATAGGGTACCTGACCCAAAACAATTTCAAGCATAATTTACATTGCCAGAGGTAACATTGAGATGGACCTAAAGGAAATCGGTAAGGATTGGATTGATCTTGCCCAGGATAGGAACACATGGAAGGCTTGTGTTGCTGCAGCCATAAACCTTCGGGTTTGGGAGGCCTGGAGAGTTAGAATATACACATCAGTGCATCTGTATCAAAACCCAGGGTCTGGCACAATACTAGGTATCGGTGCAATTTCGAACAAATGAATTTCTTCATTTTTACAGGAGAAACTACTTACGGAATTGAGTTTCTATAGATTGTTTAAAGGTCGTGGATGTATTTTTATCCATCGTGCAATATATTTGACTGCAAATTCATGTATCTTTCAAGAAAAGTATCTTTCCGACGCTCTCCGGCAACCAGATGTCGCGTACGTTTCATGCCGTAACCCCGTTGAAGTGTTTCCAACCATGCTGTTGTTTAGCTTTTATTTTTAATTTTTGAAAGCTGTATCACATTGTGTTACGAACAAAATTTTAACTATGCTTGCCTAACCTAACCAAACCTAGCCGGAAATGGTTCATAGGGCTATCCGTAAATGGCTTTTGGGGCTATCCGTCAATGGTTTTCGGGGCGATCAGTTAATGGTTTTCGGGGCTATCCGTGAATGGTTTTTTGGGGTTCGAACCTGGGAAAAATCCGAAATTAGTAACACCAAAGTAGGTATTTTTCGATTAAGAAGGTTGGAAACACTGCATACCCACTGATGATTCACCACGCTATTCAAGATGTAGCCGTCATCTTGTGGTACGCAAACGAAGAAAACAAGAACAATAATTACTGTTATGTGATAAATTGAGGTTATTTTCTTCACAACTGCAAAATCTCACCTTCAAGAACCTTTCGCAATGCATAATCGGTAAGTACGAATGTTAAAAATGACGAAAGAAACGAGTGAAAAGTGTTTGGGCGAGATCGCACCAGTACCCAATACGAATGTAAAATTATTCAGATCATGACAATGATTTTTTTAAAAATTGCAACAAACTAAAATCCGAAATACATCACTCTACTTACGATGACATTTTCGGTTGTTTGGTGATTGCTTGCAAAGCATCGCTAAATCGAGAAAGCTGAATGAGGCACACCACTTTGCAATGAAATGCTTGTTCTTCATCTTGGAATTCTTGAAGTACTGAAAGAAAATATGGATAAAAAATAATGTAAACAATGTAGCAAGAATTATCTGTCTCTCAACAACATGCAATCTGTATATACTTCATTCTAGTAGCATATTTAAGTGAATTTACTCGTATTCAGGTAATAGAAATGCATTAGCAACCATAACAATATAACTTTCTGACATATGGTATATAAAAGAACGATGTCACATAACATTAAGTAATTACGCAAAAAGCATTTGAAAAATAAATTATTACGTTACGTTTGTTTGCAGCTTTTAAAGCTCTTTCGTATTCGCCGTTTTGACCGTAGCGACTTAATTCGGCATATAATGCACCAAGTTTCGACTCCTTGGTCGCAGCCATGTTGGCACTTTGCTGCTGCCACCTGTAATGAGATCATGAAAATTGACAGGAAGTAAAGGTTGCCAGATAATTCCAGTCATTTCCCCGACTAGATCTGAATCTGGGTGACGCCATTTCCCACAAAGTTATAAAAATGTTTAAACTGAAATGTTTACACGATTATCGCAATGCTAATGTTACATGAAATGTTCCTATGCTATAAAAAATTATGCAAGAATTTTGGAATCATTTCGTTGCATTTATGCTAGCAAAAGTGTTAAATGAAATGCAACCTCTGTGAAGCAGTGAAAACAGGCAGGAAGATGATTTGCACCAGTGCTGAAAAGTAGAATGACTTCCGTTTTTGTATTTCCGCCTTTACGCATCCCTGTCTGGCTGTAAACTTGTAGTTGGGGTGACAAGATCGAAGTTATCGGTGAACTCCTTGTTCCAGAAAGTGTGATCTGTGCATATTCTAGTGCAAACGAACAGGCAATTACACACAGAATTAAGTTGATACCTAACTGTGTAATTTTGTGAGAGGAAAAAACCTGCAAGATGTCCGATGTCGAAGGCGATGATGTTCCCTCTGCTGCTACTGGTGGTTCGATGGACATAAATACGGCTCTTCAAGAAGTACTGAAGACCGCTTTGATCCACGATGGGTTAGCCCATGGGCTTCACGAGGCAGCTAAAGCTTTGGACAAGAGGCAAGCGTTGCTGTGTGTCTTGGCTGAAAATTGCGACGAACCTATGTACAAGAAGCTTGTGTCAGCTCTTTGCAATGAGCACCAGATTCCTCTCATCAAAGTAGACAACAACAAAAAGCTTGGTGAATGGGCTGGTCTTTGCAAAATAGACAATGCAGGAAAGGCTCGAAAAGTGGTTGGATGCTCCTGTGTCGTCGTTAAGGACTGGGGAGAAGAAACTCAGGCATGTGATGTACTCCGAGAATATCTGAAGCAGTCCCATGAACGTTAAACCTTGTACTTGATGAAGGATGTAATAAAAGAATAATTGGAATATTTGCCTTTCATATTTGCAAGGTTTGCTCTTTGGTGAGACACTCTCTCAATGAATTTATTTTAAAAATATTACTTCAGATCCAATTTGTTAATGCAATAAACAAGTGAATATGATAGCAGGTTGCTTTTAATTAGCTTGTTTTACTCATTAGCTGTGCACATTACAAGATAATTAACTGGTAAATTAACAGTTTTTGCACGTGTAGTCAAGATGTTGCATGTAGTTGGTAGGTGTATAAATATACTCTGAAAACAGATTTCTGTAATCTCGAACTAAGCATTTTATGGCTATTGTAATATCACAAATTGAGATTAACCTGATCAAGACCGCTATCTTTTTGAGTAGAGTGAAAAGTAATTCAGTTGAACCAAAGCTGTGCAATACCAGTTTTTTTTTTAAAAAAAATTGAAATTTCCAGTACAGCAGAAACAATTTTAAACCGGAAAGAAACAACAGTAAAACCTTTCACTAGCCTAGTGTTAAAACAAAAGGTAAAATTTTAGTATCTGCAAAACATATTTCTTCAATTTTACAGGAGAAATTACTTACCGAACTGACTTTCCGTACACTTTTGAAAGGTCATGGAAGTGTTTTTCCCCCATCGCTGAACTAATATTGCCGGTAAATCATGTATTTTTGAAGATTAATGTGTCTCCAATGCACGAAAGCTGTTGTGTCTATGTTCTACTACGTGAACCAAATGCTGCGTGCGTTCGATGATTCAGTGTTTCCAACCATGCAGTTTTTTTTTTTCAAGACAATTTTAACTGTTTGCCTAACCTAACCTTGCATGGTTCGTGGGGGTTTCGAACCCATTAAAGATACAAAATCAGTAACACGAAAGTAGGTATTTTTTGGTGAAGAAGGTTGGAAACACTGCCCACCCAGAGATCATGGACAACGCTAGTCAAGATTTGCTCGCCATATTGTGTGTAACGCAACCGGAAAATGAACGAACGATAATTACTTGATATGTGGAAAATTGAAGTTATTGTTGTGAAAAAAAACTAAATCCCACCTTCCACAATCCTTAACAATGCAGAATATGTAAGTACCAATGTAAAAAATAAGAAAATAAAGGAATTTCAGACGTTTGGCGAATACTAAAATTTTACCTAAAAAACACACACACAAAATATAAACTAGCCAAGACAGTACCAATGTAAAATGGTTTGGCCCAAGTTCCTTTTGTTTTATTGAGATTTCATCAATGCTACAAGTGCAATTTTAACATGGTTTGATTTCGATTTACTTCTGTGAACACATACAATTACTTAAGATTTTAGGTAAATGTCTGTTATATCGGAGACACATTTCTTCACTTTTACAGAAGAAACTACTTACGGAAATGAGTTTCTGTAGTATTTTGAAAGTTCGTGGAGGTATTTTCTCACCGTAGAATGCTGCACAACAAGAAATAAGCACTTTTGATATAATAAACTTCCATTTTGTGCAAAGCGACAACATTATGCCATTGTTTCCATTATGTACCTGCAGATGGCGCGAGCGTCGAAAGTCACGCGGTCTCACCAGTGTTTCCAAACGTGCCTTTTTTTATGAGAATTTTTTTTTAACTATGCTTACCTAACCTAACCTTGCTGGAAATGGTCCGTGGGGCTAACGTGAATGGTTTTTGTGGCTATCGTGAATGGTTTTTGGGACTATCCGTCAATGGTTTGTGATGACATAATGAACATGAAAGTAGGTATTTTTCGGTTAAGAAGGTTGAAGCACTGCACACCCACTCCAAATCGACAAAACACAAGCACGACGATCCACAGCTGTGCGTGCCATATTGTATGTTTCGCAACGGAAGAAAGGACCCAAAAGAATTACTCGTAATGTGAAAAATTGAAGTTATTTTAGTGTAAAAAGCATAATGCCACCTTCAACTATGTTCCGGAATACACAATTGGGGTACTACTTTACTATACCAGAGACACCTATCAATGATTTATTTTGCAATTTTTTACGTTGCTAACGTACTAGTCTGCATTACGGAACATTTATTTAGGTGAAATAATGAATTTATAATGAAAATAATGTCTATTTCTTACATTAACGAGTATTTACTGTTGTTCCTTATTTCCCACAAACCATCCACGGGTAGCCCCAAAAAACATTGACATTAGCCAAAAATTCACGATAGCCCCACGAACCATCACGGGGACAAGGTATGCCTACTAGGTTAGGTTAGGTTCCATTAGCACTCCTTTCGTTCAATTTAGCATATACGGAGCGTATTGTACTCTCGTGCAGAAAGCAAATGGCGGCAGCAGCAATAGGGCGTCGGAAATAGATTTTCGTACAAAACCACATGCATTCGCATTAAAATGGATCAAAACTACATTCCTGAACATCAGCAACGCTACAGAAAATGATTTGCGTAAGTACTTTCTCCTGTAAATTTGAAGAAATCCGTCTCTGGTATAGTAAAGTGTTACCCACAATTGGTAAGTACGAGCCATTTAAAACTGAAAATATCCGATAGAAATGTGTCTCCGATATAACAGACATTTACCAGATTTTATTCAATATATACTTTTGTAGTTATGTTAGGTAGGCCAGGTGTGGTTCTTTTAGCATTCAAACAAAGTCCTAAATGCATTCTACTAACGTTCCGATTTACTTTTACATTAATTCCCACTAGTCTACGATACCTACATTCGCTTGTCAATGGAAAATACATTGTCCATGGGAAGCGTGCATGCTTGTATAAGATAATATTTAAGTTGTTTTTTTCAACATGAATAACTTTTTTTGAAATCCAAACAGTGCTCGCTACTTTAAGAAAGGTTCAAATTTCGTGCGACAATGATTGACAAAATTGTACGATAATTAGTCTTCTTGCTAGGATAATTTGAAAAAATCATAAAGCAATCAGAACTGTTACCTTTCATATTTCATATCTGCAACATATCTACGTGATTCTTAAGTATTTATGTTTTAAGTTTACAAGCAGATCTCTCTTCAGTAGGTGTCTCAGGACCGGCACTCAAGCAAGAAAATAAATCTCAAAATACTTTTTAAACAAGTCCCATTAATAAAGTAACCTATTTGCTCCTTATCAACTTCTCAGCATTTAGTAACCAAGCATTTGCTAGAGTGAATACAGCACTGTTAATTGTCGAGAACTTTATAATGAAATGTTAACATTCACATAAATAGAGCAAATCATTGCCAAAATGTTCTGAATTGAAATTAACATCAATTATCTGTGTTAGTTTATTTTCAAACATGGCCTACTTGCAGACACATCGCAGTGAAGATGAGAGAAATACATGAAAATATTAAATATTTCGTTAAAAATATATATTATAAAAGAAAAAATGTGAAACAGACTTAGTGCATGTTAGAATGTAATTTGTTTATTGTGCAAAATGCATATAGTTTTTTTTACTCACTGCGTAGGATAGACTAGTGATGCTTTCTGTACCACCATATAAATATTATATTGGGTAAAATGTACATTGCAAAAATCAGATCACTGAAGGTTCTTTTACATGCACATATTAATCTATGCTACTAGGGAAAAGTGCAATATAATTGAGATATTAATGTGACTTCCAAATCATAAATTTCTCGAGTAACACTTAGTGAAGTTTTAACTGTGCTATACTCCATAAGGCCTTAAAAAGATCGCTTCGTGGGCTTGCAGCGCATGACAGTATGGGGTGTGTGTGCGAGAACCAAACAGGTCCGCGGATAAGCGAGCCCGGTTGCCACAGCTAGCTCGCTGCACCCTTCTGGAAGGGTGAGTGACCTCTGCCTGTTGCGAGTTGTAACTGCGACCACGCTTGTGCTAAATATAATACGTGTTTGACATGGGAATGGTGCTAGCTGTGTTTGTATTGGTTGTAGGAAGTATACGTTTTGTCAGTCAGAATTTAATGCGTGCAATAAAAAGCGAACCATTTATTTCAGTAAGTTTAGTGATGGGCAGCGCGTGCGAAGCCACAGGTCTTTCGAAATCTTGCATTCGGCTAGGGTCCCACCATATATGTGTGATCTAAATTAAATGTATTAATGTAAATGTAAATTACATGTATTTGGCTTAATGCATTAGAATTTTCATTTGTTTCACTTACTTGTTCTTAGTCTTTTAAAACAATATATTTCTTGACTTCAGTGTACTGGAATTTCATAGCGATGTGGCTATTCTTTCATTCACTGAAACAAACTCTGAAATCACCGTTCGAAAAATTATTCCTCTTTGCTACCTCGGCCTGTTTGTTCTGCATGCATGTAGAAGCTAATGGAAAATTGAATGTAAGTACACAGAATGTGTATGCTGATGAAGGACAAAGAAGGTAAGAACATCTGTCAGCAAATTGTCCATCAGCATATTCATTCACTGTGTTTAAAGGTTTAAAATGGCAATGGACAATTTGTTTCCTATTACATTTTTTCATCTACTCTACACTAATATTTGTCCTAATTAGAGTAGTGAGAGAAATACATATCGCATACCTCCACAGAGGCTGGTGGACATGTCTATAATAGTTGCTACAAGCCATCTGTACACATTGAGAATTTTTGGCTATTGCTGCTCTCACCAGTGCATACTACATTCAAAAATTTAGATTGAAACTCTCATATTTCCAATAACTACCCCCTTTACCTTTTTCATGATGTGCAGTAATAACAGAATTGCCTATGGGACCAGACTTTGGAATCATCCTGAATTTCTAAGAATCTAAATATCAGCTTCATATTCATTAATTCCAACAATATAATTTACCTTTCATTTCTGCAAGACACTTACTTCGAATTACAGAAATTTATCTATCAAAATATATTATCATGCATAACCTACCCTATACCACGTTCGGTGCATCCTGTTACATTTCCCATGCTTGCCGATCGTTGGCATTTCTAGCAGAAACCACACAGCTGCTGTAGACAAAGTAAGCCCCAACATTGAAGTAAGCAGCGGTCAGATTGTGCATAAGATATGCTGGGATGCACAAATTCAACACCACGCTCATAAAACAAGCTTGTTCTAGACACACACACATGGGAGTTATACTGCAACAGCATCTGTGTAAGCACCTCTCTTCTGGCTTCCATTCGCTCCTTGCTGGCCTGCAGACAATCTTTTCCTCGTTTCTCATTGGCACCGAAAATGTCTAGCAATTGCCAGGTTGTAACAAACTCTGTTTAAATATAAACGTAACTCCGGATCCCATTGGTATAACATATTCAAATTTTGTGCAGTTTTAGAGTAATAGCATGTATGGCATGTAAGTTTTGGAAAAGACCCATTTTTGAGAAATTGGCTACCAAATTTTGATTGCATTACCTTTAGAACTTTTACATGCTCATGTGGGAATGTAGTACATCTTGTGAAAGAGCTCTTAAAGACCTTTCCGACTCCCTCTGAATCACGTCTATAGGTACCCTGGTTGCCGAAATACTGCACGTTAAAAAATAACAAAATAGTGAAAATTTCAAATTTTGCACTCCTTTAATTTCGGAAATACAAAATATATGGGCCTGCAACTTTGCATATATATGGCCCTTTCAGCATGCCAATTTCAAGTGGGAAAAAAAAAATGAGAGATTCAAAGGTGCCTCTTGATTAATTTCTTGGTGGAATGCCCTTATACTGCATTAAGGATAACTGTGTTGGCTTCTGTGAATGCTGTTGCAGGAAGACAACAGTGTCTTGCCTTGTACTCTGTAGTGGCATTTCCAGTCAACATGGCAAGTGATGATGAGACAAATGCAGTATGTGTATTATTTGTTACATTGTATATAAAGACCTCCATTTGGCAGTTATGCGGGAAGAGGTAATCCCATTCTAATTCACATACAGTTCATCAAAAAATTGTTCGGAAAAATGAACTAAGTAGTACTTGTGTTTTGACGATAAAGGCCTTCCTAATATTTGTATTTCTATTGTTTGCAAATGAGGGTAAGTGATGATAGATGAAATTGATAACTTGCAATGAACACCCAGGAATTCAACCTGGGAGAACTTTGGTGCTAAGATCGTCTACCACTTAGCACTCTCAGCCACAGAGCCAGCTGACCCTGGTAATTGAAGGAAGGAACATGTGTGGCATAGTAAATGAGGGTAAGTTTTTACAATTTCAGAATAATAATCATACAGCAGAGCCATATGTAAATCTTAGCAAAAAATGCATGCTGGACCAGGACTCTGGAATACTGTACCACTTCTCTACCAATTTTGATGTGTCGTCCCTGTTTTACCTGTGAAAAATCAGGCGAGATCAGGAATGGCTCGGTAGCTCTGTACAGCAATGGCATGTGGTATGCCAGAGATCCAGGTTCAAGTCCTGATCAAGCCTGTGTTTTTCACTAAAATGTATGCATAATACATCTGTGCGTTTCAAATTGTAATGAAGAGACATGCATACACCAGTGTGATTGGATTCTCTGCATAAAGCTTCCTTTTTTGACCTTGAACACAGGGACCTGCTAAGGTGAAAGTCATGCAGGTGAATGGAAGAATGATTTGGCATATTTATTTTACTTTGCTTTTCTGCCACTTTTGGCTAAATCATGAAGATGGGGAGTGGTGATATGATGAAATTGATGAAGGGACAATCACAAAACACCCAGGCTGGGTTTCGAAAAGAATCTCTGGCATTGAAGCATGCTATGATAACCACTCCGCCACGGAGGCAGGCTGGGGAAGAATGGATTTGCACGTGTGCAGTAGCCCATACGGAGTATGGAAATTACTTTCCCTAAAATGGTTTTTAAATAAATGGATCACATATGTGCGCAGATGCCTTATGGATGGATGATATTCAGCGAACAACTTTCCCACAATTCATTGCATGAAATCATGCATGCTGCTATATGCTATTGTGTTTGTGGCTGTGATTCAAGATACAAATATAATGATTATATTGTTTCTCTTGTGGAAATTTGGCTGCTGGAATAGCACGTGGGTTATTGCTGTCACCATGTAATTAGTGTTTGATTCCAGATTGAGGCACATTTTAAACTGTGGGTCTAGTACCGATGTATCTGAGCATAAAGTGAATTACAAACAAACTTGAAAATGATCAGTCGGAGATTTTGTGAACTGCAAGATTGTGTACTTTTTAATGCAGCAACATATACTATTGTCACTTTTTGCATTTGTATTGAGTTAGGCATAAAAGATTTACTGAAGACTGTACCTATACAAATATACGCCTAGTGCAAATGCATCGAATAATTGATAAACTGATTTTTTTTTGTGAACGTCATTTCAGATCTTGCAGCAACCATATGCGTTACAAAGTATCTGGGTACAAAGAGTAGCATAAACTTCATGTGGTGGTGACAGACATACCCACAGTACTTGCCTTTCGAATAAGATTTATATTTCACCTGCATTGGTAAAATGATGTTCTTACCCACTGACAAAACTGTATGAAGGTATGACCTTCTTTCACAATACACAAACAATGGCACACAAAATGCATTAATTCACAAAACTGGAAGTTTATTTTAAAATCCCCACTTCAATAAGACCACCAAAAATGTTAAAAACAGCGGGTCTGTTTTCATGTGCATTGTGTTTACTCTTGCTTGCCGGAACATGTCTTCTTTCAGCAGGATTTCCCATCATGCAGGGTGCCGCTGGCATACGTATTGCTCAATTTGACTAAACACCTGTATTGGTCATTTCATATTTTCATTTATTTAATGCATCACCAAAATTTTTTGATCTGCTTTCTAATAAATTTGCCACAACAAAACAAAAATAACCATAACTGCACACAGTCAAATTACTGTCCAATTAAAAATTAACCAGTAGACCTACATAAAAATTAATTACATCAAAATTTAGCTTATTCAATTCTGCGTTAATCTATGCTAACCAAATTTTTTCGAGTATGATTTTATTTGTTATTGTCTTGAGAACAAAAAAAATGCCGGTATTTTTAAGTTTTGCAAACGATCGCTCTCTTCGAAATTCTATAAATAAAAAACGGGTGGTACAATCATGATTAAATTTAATGCGGTGCAGGCAGAAATATTTTAAACATACTTCTTAATTTTCAGATTTTTAAAATTTGTCAAAAAACTGTTATTTTCAATTTTGCAAAACAAAGTTTTCTTAGGATTTGGTAGTTCAAATTTATCCAATGTAGGAAAGATGTACATGAAACGTGGCAACAGAGCGCACAGCGATGTCCATTGAACTGTGGAAACTGTGGGCTGTCACTGTGAGTCAATGCTTGCAGTCTTGCAATGTTCCGCATACAGCTTTACTGCGTTGAATAAAAATCTGTATAAAATCGGTTTCACAATGTGAATTAACAATGACAATAGATTTTAAAATCAGATGCAAAGGGCTTCAAAACAAGACCAATATTGTATTTGCAGGACTACCCAATTCTAAGAACAAGTTGTTTCCCAAAATTGAAAATAACAGTTTTTTTGACAAATTTTAAAAATTGAAAATTAATAATGTTTAAAATCTTTCTGCCTGCACCGTACTAAAATTTCATCACCATCAGACCATCCTTTTTTTTAGTTATAGAATTTCAGACAGTGATTGTTTGCAAAACTAAAAAAATGCACTTTTGTTGTTCTCACAATACAAAGTAGATGGCATACTCGAAAAAAAAAATAATTGGTTAGCATAGATTAACACAGAACTGAATAAGCCAAGTTTTGATGTAACTGGTTTTCATGTAGGTCTACTGATTAATTTTTAATTGGAGCCCAAAGTGTAATATCTATAATTTTTAACCCGACAAGAAACCAGTGTAGCATCACATGGACAGAACCAGAAATTAGGTTTATGCCATGACTTGCGACACTTTGTATCTGGTGCAGGAGCACAAACATTCCTTGAATAACAGCACCATCTACAACAAACAGTTTCATCATAATATTAATTCTACCCATCGACCCAACAACACCTTCTTGTGTTCAACTACCGGGTGATCCATTCGAGAGTCAGAAAAGTAAACCTTTATTATACACAAGAAGTCAATGTACGTATCTCCTAGCAGCTTGTTGTAATATAAGCAGAAAAGATGTAAGTTTCGAATGAGTGGAGGTTTACAGACTTCAGCTGCGTGGCAGCAGTAGCATGCATGGAATACTCGAAAATTTTGCATACGATACAACATACTGTGTGCTGTTGCGACGTGATCACCACCTTTGTTACCATGCACAGTAGCGCCGCCATGTGGCTGAAGTCAGTAAACCTCTACTCATTTAAAACTTACATCCTTTCTGCTTATACAGGGTGGCTACTCTTAGATTTTTCCAAAAATTCAAGGCTACAAGCACATGTTTTCTCTATTTCAACTTACGTATTACTGCCTCTCACCACCCATACACAAATACGTATATTAACAATATAAAGTGTGTGTGTGTGCGATTCCAATGTATCAATAAATTCTAATTCAATCCAATTAAACGGTATATATATATCTAAAATATTTAATTTAAGGTGCGAAGTTTATATTTGGCATTCCACATACTCAAGAGATAGAATCGAAATACATCTACAAACACAAGTCACAAATGTTACGGTTTATATTCTAATCTACGGAAAATTATTAATTTTGTAAGAATTTCAGACTAAAATTTACCTAATCATCTTCAAGATATCTTTAGTCTATCCGATATTGTTCTGGAGGGGGCACTAACAAAGTAAACAAGTCGAGATAATTCTGTTTTATTTTCCACGCAGTTTTCTTTTCCTTCCTCGATAAAAATAAAAAGTAAAAAACTTGCCTCAGGGCATTTATAAATATGTATAAGTTCAATGGGATTTGGATTAATACAAGTTGCAATTTTTCACGTCTCCTGAGAAAAAAATTAGCAGAATTCACGCATAATTCCCAGAGCCAATAATTCGTGCAGAATTCCCGGTGAGTACCCACCCTGTTATATTACAAGCTGCTCGGGGATAAGTACATTAACCTCTTGTGTATAAAGGTTTACTTTTCTGACATCTCAAACGGATCACCCGGTAGTACCTGGTTGAAATTTATGGTTCTTTCCTGGAATTTTACTTAAAAGGCAGGTTATGGAATAAATTCTGAATCACAGTTGATATGCATTTATTGACACAATAGTAGTATTTCACAAGAAACATATTATGCTACGATTGCTAGGCCTTTTAAGTTCTTGGAACTTTTTCATTTCTTGCATTTGTTGTCAAATATTTCATATTGAGATAATTTTATTTTTTTCTAAGACATGTTAGTACACAATTCCTGAGAAAATTTACCTGAAATTTTCTACAATACAGATTGAAAACAATGAAAAAGCATGTGTCACACTGATAAATGAAAATACTTTACATTGTGATGCACCATGCAAAGAAAAAAATATAGTTGCATAAAATTCATAATTCATACAAAATTATTAATGAAGTTCACTGTGCATGATAGATGTACCTTGTAAATTTCAAAATGCATCAAAAACTTAACATATTCAATCTCAGCATGGTTTTGTAAAAGGAGGTGGTAGATTAGTGTGTTATGTAATCAGAAAATAGTTTTTCACATAATATTGGTGCAAAATCAATGGAAATCATAAATTTTGCATAACTTCCAGAATAATTTGACTGCAAATGTGTAATGTGGTAATTTTGTGGACATGTGAATGATACAATTTAACACTCCATTGCACACAGGCATTGATCAATTAGGAAATCAACTGTTAAAATGATTTTCAATATTTTGAAGAAGAAAAAAGTGTAAAAGTGTCACTCTTGGTAGAGAAGGAATCTTGATCCCACCAGCAAGCCACCATGGATATACAGGACACCTGAGATGATAAGGATATTAATAATTTCTTCACTGTCCATCAGCGAACAGAAAATAACATTTTATTACATCTACTTATTAAGAAATTCATGGAAAGAGATTGAGAAAGACAATCAAATGAAATGCCAGGGAGGGATTAGCTACGATGTAGGGGAAGCTGAAGCTACAGGCCTAATACAGTACGAGAAAATTGCCATTGTTATGATATCCTTCAAACAACCCCTTTTTTAGCAGACAAAGCCAGGTGATTGTAAAAATAAAGAAATACAGGATGTATTTGTTTTAAAGTCCACTTTATGCACACAGGATAATTGGGACTGGACCTAGAGTTTAAAGTGGGATCTGAGCCACTATGAGCCTCTACTGGGTATCGAACCAGGGACCCCTTCATTACAAGTTATGCCCTTAGGGAGGCAGGATGAGAAAACAGGAAGTAACTTGTACGAATTTCATTGTGATTTTTAAACAAGTCCATGGTAATGGCACTTTTTTTGACCGTAGAAGAGCTACATTTTTAAGTGTAATTACATTCGGAAGAATTTTCCATTATACCACATTAGCTTACACGAAAAGCTGAAATGTTCCAGCTTTCTGCTAAACCAGCAGACAATAGTACAGGACTGTGTCAAAATCCAACCACATTGTGAAACCATCCACTGTCATTGCCAAAGCTTGCCGCACTCCTGTTAAAAGGGTAAATAATCCTCTTACTGGCACTATGTGGCTCAAAATAGAATACATGTGTGTGACATGGAAGATTTGTTGGTTTTGGTGTTGGTAGTGCTTCTGGAAGGTTTACAAAATAGAAGAGCTTGTCTTTCGTATACAAGGGTGATGAATGTGCAAAAGCCATTAGAAAAAGCACCGTGCATAAAATTCTTGCAAAGTTTTCTTGCTTCCTTCTGGAGTGAGTTAAAGTTTTGATTCGAGTCAACTTTATGCACAGATAGGTTAATCAGGACTGGGCCTACAGTTGAAGTGAGATCCGAAGCACTACGTGTGTCCACCAGGTATTGAACCCTGGACCCTTTGAATACAAGGCGACGACGCTACCACTATGCCATTAGAGAGGCCCCCTTTGTGCAATGTAAATGAAACGGCAACAGAATCCACATGACTCGAGATGGACTTTTGGGAACTATTTTATAGGCAGAGCATGGTTTTTATATCCTATCTACCACCTTCTTTGACAGTGCAAAGTTTTAAATACACATGTTAACAAATCTTGCTACATTATGCAGTTCAAAGCACAATATTTAAAGATATTTAACTCTCTAATGCACCTTGGACTGATTGTCTTTCAGACCATTCTATTGTAACATTACTAAAAACAGTTTTTCAAATTGCCTGAATAATTCTATGAAAATATAATTTAATCGATATAACTTGCATTATACTTGAGGAGCGATTGAGTAAAAATGCTCAGGAATAGAAGACAACTGTAAACTTGTTTAAACGAATTGTGCAGTTTTCTCTGCTACTTAACTCAGGAACAATTTCTATTTGAACATCTCTTATGCTAAACTTTAAAATAAACAATGATTAAGACAAACAAAAACACAATCATTTCACACATTTTCTCAATAAAAATAAATATACTTTGTTACAGTTGCAAATTTCAAAAATACACAAGATGTTACAACTACTACTGACCAAAAATAAAAACAATAGGATATTTTTTAATATTATTTCTCACATGATGCACTTTCATAAACTAAAAATTATTATGATGACAACTCAAACGAATAAGTTCAAAATTAGGAAAGCTATGATTGGAAACAGTTATTTCCTACACCAAACCACCACCTGGAAAATTCACTCAAACATCATTCCCAAAGTATCGGGAGAGAATACTAGAAGAAGTCTATCGCCAGAGATAAAAACCTACGTCACGTTACACCCCGTAAGTGGTCTAACACCAGAAAACTCCCTGACTAGTGAAAAATCCTAAGTATACAAATATATCTTTAAAAGTTCGTTGAAATGACATTGAAAAGATCAATGACACACAACTATGAAACAACGTAGAGAGAGGATACTTCTGTCCAGTCATTATTAGCACTGAAAAATAAAACATTTTTTCTCATTCACAACATAAAACATCAACTAATTTCTGTATTATATACAACTATTTAAAAAAAAAAACAGTCATGTATTTTTATCACTAGAACATACAACTATCGTGTGTATATACATATATAATCCTTTTCTCATTGGTCAATAGTTGAAGTGAACAAAAAAGTAATTCTAAAATTCATTTACAGATGGTTTCCTTGATGCATTTGATCAGTTCATATGTAAAAGCCACAATGCCCAATTGTCCAATGTCTTGAGAAATAATGCAAAATATCTATCTTTGGATTATAATGCATGGAGAGAAAATGTATTGATCCACTTTTCCAAATTGAATTTCACTTCTCTCCTATTGTTCCTTCCCACGCTTCCTCTCTCTGTCTGGCTGCCAGTCGTTTCTTCTCTGAAAAATAAAAAAAAATAATATGGTAGACTGCTATAACTTGATTCACATACAAGAATACAATGAGAAACTGTACGCTTTAGTAATGCATGGATAGATCATTGAATGGTTCTTTGCAGGGGCAGAGATCAATACATGTGTTAAGCCTGGTTTACACTGGTCAAGTTGTCAGTTCGCTTATTAATTGTATTTTTTAAAAAAGTAAAATCAACCATGAATATGAGGTGTCTTGAGTGCAATACCATAAAGTTTGTAGAACTGTATCGTGTGTCTGGAATTTATGTGGTGTCGATTATAGGAACACACAAAGGAAACAAGGAGCATATGAGGTCATAGTGCTGGAGATGGGACTTTATGCATTTGGCATAGGAGAAGTAACGTTAAAAATAAAGAATTTACATTTTACATACAACCAAGAACGATTGAAAATATAAAAACCAAGGAAGTCAGGTTTCTTTGTCGACATATCTTCAAGATATATTCTTTAAAATTAGAATGTGTAAACAGTTTCAGATCATTTTTTTTACTTGTCAACTACAGATTTTGAATGGGTTCATTCTGTTAAAAAGAGCACCAAACAACTGCAGCTACTCGCCAAAGAAGGGTTTAGTTTGGATTGAGTTGTTGTTTTAAGTCCACTTTATGCACTGTAAGGCTAATCGGGACTGGACCTACAGTTTAGAGTGGGATCCGAACCACTTGTGCCTCCACCGGGTATCGAACCTGGGACCCCTTGATTACAAGGCAATGATGCTACCACTGCACCATAGGGGAGGCCCGCCAAAGAAGGGTCAGAGTCGAGCAGAGAGATCAGTAACTCGTCCCGGTACCTCTCCAGCCCACTCAACCAATGTAAAGTAGCCTTTAATATAATATTAATGCCTTGATCTGTGGCATAAAGGAGAATTTCTAAACACTTCAAGTTTTGGATAAAGCGTAACTTACACCACATGCCACTACATAGCTGAAGTCCAATTGAGTCATGTCACTTTTCAGTTACTCAAGCTTTCTCCACATTTTGCGGTTTCTTCAGGAGTTGGGACAAGAATAGTCAAAAGTTTAAAACATGTGAAGTTAAGTCAGGTTAAAATATAAACGACAATACAGAGTGTGTTAATCCATGGATGGAAGGAGATGGACTAGGAAGCACTGATGAATGACCATGATATGTGTTAGGGTGTATGCACACGTCTCAGTTAGATATGTTATCTTTATATGTCTAGTGTATGAGAGGAATTTGAAAGAAATTGTAAATCTACAGTTCGGACATCATATAAATTGCATAAAGAAACGGAAAATCACATAGGAATTTTATTAGAAAAGTGGTTTTAGATCATCAAGGAACCACGGTGGTCTAGTTGATAGGGTGTCTGACTGCTATGTGGGAGACCTGAGTTCAATTCCTGGAGTGGGTGCTCTAAGGTTGGAAGGTTAAGTGTAATGTTACCTTCTAACCATCAAAAGAAGGGGCAACAAAACCACAGTATACACCAGGAGCATGGAACCAGTATATTCAAGCTCTCGCCTATCATCCACCCAATCAAAAAGTTAAGGGCTTTCTCTAGCCGCACAAGTAAAGATGATCTGAGGAAAGAAGTTATCACAATCACAGACATAGACCTAAATAATGGTTACACAGTGCACCAACTCTCAACATGGTGCAGTAAAACAGAGATCCAGATCCGACATCCAAACAAGCAGCAATAAAATGAAATGGATTGTGTTCCCTTACCACCATACCTCATTCAGTTGCCTTGACAAGACCCTGAGGCTGTTCAACATCAAACTAGTGCACAAACCAGTAACCAAAAAAGCCAGTGCACTAAATAAACACAAACAAACAATATTTCCTCTCCCCATGGACATTCCCAAAGTACAGTATGTAACATTGTTATTCGTACACATAGAATTTCCGAGGAAAGAATGTCATATCTACTAGTAAATATAATCATTTTCATATGTACCTGGAAATTAATGTTATTGAAGGTTTCACCAACAAATGTCAATAAAAATGTATGTTTAAAGTGTATAAACAGAGCATATAATTTGTGTGAAAAGAGAAAAACACGCTGTTTCATGCAACATTATTATTCGTACAGGCAAGAGTTTCAATCTTCCTCGCATACAGAGCCACCGCTATTCGGGCGATTTTGTGTAGTTTGCAACTTCGTAACAAGTTTGAACATGCAGGTGCGCTCCCCGTCAAGCGGAATGCTGGCGTAGGTATTGTTGTAGGCCTATCGTCTATCTATCAGCATGTTCGAAATGGGCAAGGTGAAGGAACTTTTTTCCCATCTGAAGTATGTTATTATAAATGTGGCCCTTAGAGGTTATTCGTAAGAAAAATTGGACAAACAGTCAATAAACCACATCCACAGTTCAATACATAGTAAACAAATTTAGAGAGGAATGTTCAACACAGAATGTGCCGAGAAAACCAAAAGAGAGACGGTTGAATAAACGTGATGAATGCTTTATTTTAAAAAGAGTGCGAGAAAACCCTCGACTAAGTGTTCTTCAGTTACGACCGTTAGTAGAAAATGTTACTGGCAAGATGATGTCTGACCAAACTGTCCGACGTGCCTTGTGGAAGCATGGATATCATGGCAGAATACCACGAAAGAGGCCGTATGTAAATAAGGTGAATCGCAGGAATAGACTTTCATTCGCGAAAAACACATACACAAGGACCAGGAATTTTGGGATAGTGTCATGTGGTCAGACGAGTCCAAGATTAATATATACGGTCAGATGGGATAAATAGGGTCTGGAGAAAATCAAATATAAAAACAATGATCACATTAACACAGTTCCAACAGTTAAACACGATGGTGGGTCATTAATGATTTGGGGCTGTATGTCGTCCAAAGGTGTTGGTACCATCCAGTTTATTGATGGTATCATGGATGCATATGTCTATTTGGACATATTGAAGAACAATGTAAAGCATAGTGCCCAAACAATGGACATGCCGCCTATCTACTGATTCCAACAAGACAATGACAGTAAGCATAAGGCCCGAGTTAACATGAATTGGCTAATATGGAATGTGCCCAAACTACTACAAACACCAGCTCAAAGTCCAGACTTAAATCCCATTGAGCATTTATGGGCAATTTTGAAGAGGCGAGTCCATAAAGCAGGCGTCAAGTCCAAACAAGAGTTGAAAACTGTTGTGCAAGCAGAGTGCAATAAAATAAGCTCTGAAACATGTCGGAAACTGGTTAATTCTATGAAGAACAGGTGTCAAGCAGTAATTAAAGCCAAAAGATACGCATCAAAGTATTAGAACTGTCAGTCAATTTGCTCTGAATATACTTTTTCTTTTATATTATTAAGTGTACGAATAGAAAAGTTGTACAAAAAATGGCATGTTTCTCTTTCAGTTTCATTTAATTTATTATTGTCATTGGTTATACAGAATTTGGGTAAGATTTTATGTTCGTAATGATATTAGTTATTGAATTGCAAAGAAACAATTTCAAAAGAGTGTATTTCCTTTCAGATATTAAAGCATTTTCTTTGAAAATCCGTGTGTACGAATAAGAATGTTACATACTGTATATGTTGCCCAATGAGAATTCAATGTGCATTACATTGGCTGATCCAATAGAGCATGAAGGGACTGGAGACTAGGGCTTGATCTTGGAGTTGACCACCCAACATACTGCCACAAACGCAGAAAAAAATAATTTTACAAAGTATTCATAGCGTAAATCTCTATATAGCCCCAGCAGATTTTGCACACTCTGTTAGTAATCACTGAACTAGTCTGCATGGATGCTTTTTGTGGGGGGACAACACTATTTTGGGAGAATATGTGCCCTACATATGCAGAGTTGTGTGTTTCTGCATTATGTTGTTTTTTTGTTGTTTTTTTTTAGGTTCACTGCCTTCATAAACCTTTAGCTGACTGACGGTCGAAATTCCGACTGCTCCATGTGAACCTCTTAACACCAGGTGGTCGATATTTCAACCGAAACTACACACAATATTTTAGTTGTGTTTCTTTATCTTTAGTATACATACGAAGGTATGGCATACTCAAATTACAAAACAATACTACTATTAATAAGCGAAGTTTGAAGAAGTCTTTTGTTCCCCTTTTTTCTTTTTTTCCAGCAATATTACTATGGGGTAGATTTCTAAAAGTAGCTATTAACTTATAAACTACAGCATCTTTTTGAAAAAATGAATTCTACAAGAAAAAATGATTAAAAAGCAACATTTTAAGCTATGTCTGACAATTAAGGATTCCAAGGGGGATGTGGGGGCAAAGGTCCGATTGTCGAAATTTGCCCCAACCATGTGTTAGCACATGGCAGCAATTAACGTGTTATTTCTTGAAAACAATACACTGTATTTCAGTTCTGTCTTTTTGCTCATCAGTATTATATACTGAAATTACAAAGCAATACATCAATTGTTACTATTACTAACAAGCACCGTTTGAAAAAGCCCTTTGTTTTCCTTTTGTTACTATGGGATAAATTGAAGATGTGAGGCTATAACTGCTGAAATACTGCATATTTTTGAACAATTTAAATTCTAAATGTAAGAATGAGTAAAAAGCAACATTTTAAGTAACATCCTAAAATTAAGGGTCCAGGGGGGAAGCAGGGGTAAAGGCCCAAAGTTAGAAATTTTAAGTAATTATGCAAAATTTCCGAACCTGGTAATTTCCATTTTTTTTTTTCAAACTATCGCCTCGTGAATTGTGAATGACATATGCTTATAGAGTGTTTTTTTGCGTGCTTTCCTCTAAATTTGGTCCATCCGGTGTCCATAGGGCCAATTCTAGAAGCGAAATTCTGGACATTGTCACGAAGCTGGAAACACTGGCGCTTTATATAAGGTTATTATTTCTTTACTCAAGAAGTATCAGTCTGATTTCAATCAAACTTTGCACACTTGCAGGAATGTACCACCGCTACATACTACATTTTTCATTCACTTCGATCTATTGAAGGGGTACAGGGCAAGCAGTACTCCAACTTTTTTAAGAAATTCAACTTTCTTCTTCTTCATTTAACACTAATTGGAAGCACAATGTATAAATTTTATTTCCGCTAAAAGCCCTGTCCTTAAGAAAACAACAGAAATTTCACCTGTCTACGACAATTAGTTCTTGAGTTACGATTTATTTGTACTTCACGGCAAGTTTCAAAAGCACATGCTAGAAAATGCACCAGCATTAACGAGAAAACAGGCACGCGAGAGGTCCGTCAGCTAAAGGTTAACAGAGGATGTGGCATCTCCATCCCAGAGCTTTTGAAATTAATTGGAAAATAAAATATAAAACATCAAATTCGCAACCTGGAAACACAAAACTCCGTGTATGAAATATTAAAACCATGTTTACTGCATCGATCATGAATATGTACCTCATTTGGAAAAAAAAAATATCGGTAAATTTCTCATATCGGACAAATGGCTGAAACTTGCTAGTTCTTTTCATTTCAATATTCGTAAAGGTAAAGTGCTCCCCTGTGCTTAGCACCATGCCATGAAGGCGTATAGGGGGTGTGGGGGTAACGCCCCACTTCAATATTCGTACTTACATATTCTGCATTGAGAAACATTTCGCTTATTTCATGGAAAGAAGCTCTATTTGCGACATATCAAGTAAGTTTTCTTAGTTTCTTCTTGCCTTGTGTAGAGTCCAGCACAGATATTTCTGCCGTGCGATGTGCGACAGAACTAAAGAAGCAGTGTTGCTAATGGAGCAGATAGAAAAATCGCTGCAGTGCGCCGATGCACAGCTGTTACGTACAACAAGGAAATTAGAGAATTCAGGTCTATCTAACATTGAGTTTTAAACGTCATGCATTATACCAGGACTAGGATTAATATGTACTAACAGGTGGCTTTGTATGTAGCTACATACATATGGACTAAAAATTCGCAAAATATGAACTAACACATACGTAAAATTACCAAAAATGCTGCAAAGAAGACTTCTTCATACGATTCCTTATTTGAGTGATTTCAAACAAAATAAAAAAAAATATATTATTTTTCATTGCATTAATGCACTGGTGGCGTTCTAACTGTTCACTCCCAAAACCCGTATACACTGGTACGGAACTGCAACGGCAGATAACATGCCAACGTGTTAAACCGCGACAATTGGACCACAACACTCCTCCTCAAGCAGCATTATTATTTCCTCTCTGTGATCGGCGAAAGTCGGTTGCCTTTGTTCTACATTTACAAACGATGCCGGCTTCCACAACAATAACAAGTACATATACTGCCACTAGACGATAAGCTGCGCGGCTTTTTCTTTTGCTATGAACCAGGGCTTGCGCTAGTCATTTTGCCTCCCTGGGCGGTGGCGGTAGATGCCGCTCCATTTCGAACACCCCCCCCCCCCCCAACGGGAAATTGAAAATCAATATATTCCTAAGTAAAACATCAAAATATAAAATAAATAATGAGACTTCTTATGCTATTTCAATACTATTAAGCGCAAAAGAATATCTCGCTCGACCACAGCTTTCAATAGGCTTATTTTTTTCTTCTCTTCAAATTTTGCCGCCCTGGCCGGTGGCACGGTTCGCCCTCCCCTTCCGCCGGCCCTGCTATGAACTTGGTCACCCATCAAAGCATGGCAATTTTAACACAGAAAACAATATGCATCGCATTAAGCAGCAAAAATGACAGCCTCCTCTTCCTCCACCTAAATCCCATCTTTCCCAGCAAACGTTGCAAACTCTCTTGACTTCCCGCAAAATGTATGTCCACCTGTAATTTGACATGCAATTTTTTCAATGTCGGCACTTCATTTTCACGCACAGCGTAGTCGTATATGCGCCTACGGATAACGTTTTCATCGAAAGCGTCCACTGATGATTTGGTCGCTGGTCTTTGTCGTTCTTTCCCGGGAGTGTGGAATGATGTGGAGGGGCCTTCTGACATCTCAAGAGATTGTCTTTCGTTCATGATAGACCTGATTGTTCGTTCAGGAACTCCAGTCGCAGCCACTGCTCTCTTGCCAAAATACTGTATTGGGATGCTAACACCTTCACTGGCTTCCTCCTTCATGAACTCGTGCACGTTGCTTAGAATTTCCCGAGCTTGGCTATGCAAGGTTTTTGATTTCAACTTTGACAGAACTGGAGGCATTATGGAATTGAACGTTCATTAACAAACACACACTTTCACATACACACACGCAATACACGCACACAACGTCAAACCGGTA
This sequence comes from Lepisma saccharinum, assembly GCF_977018435.1. Taxonomy (NCBI): domain Eukaryota; kingdom Metazoa; phylum Arthropoda; class Insecta; order Zygentoma; family Lepismatidae; genus Lepisma; species Lepisma saccharinum. The sequence continues at coordinate 17,410,219 of NC_139249.1, read as the reverse complement.
AAATACTTAGTATGAAATAAAAATATGGTGCTTCCAATCCAACAAAACTCACTGTCATTTTACCTGCCTTTCCCCTTCCGTGACAGAAATAGTGCTTCATTATTACAGTTGGCAACACTAGTTACTAGCTAGCCAATGAACATGCACTGCATAAAAGAAGCAACCACTACGCCGTGCTATATTGTCACATTACCGTCCCTGCCGAACGGTGTGAACCGCGAGCTGGAGCGCTATTCAATTGTTTTCAATGATGTTTGCGCGAGTGTGTCCAGGAATGGAATGACAATATGGCAACAATAGCGAAGGTTTTCGAGCAGGGTAGAACACGTGATACTAAGAGACAGGGAGACGAAACGAAAATTGGTATCTACGCAACGGCAAATTTATGTGTGTTGTACTCTAACATGCAAAATGACGGTCACTATTCACTACTGTACTCGGCATGCAGTGTTTCCACCCCACTGAACCCAAAAATACCTACGTAGCCCCACAAACCATTGATACATAGCCCCACGAACAATTCCTGGTAAGGTTAGGTTAGGTAGGGTCATGTTTAGGTTACAATAGTTAAAATTTGGTTTAGAAAAAAAATGCGTAGCCCCACACACCATTCTCGCATAGCCCCACGAACCATTGACACATAGCCCCACAAACCATTTGCGGAAACGTACCTTCTTCAGTTCCAAAAACACGTGTTTGGAAACACTGACCGGCATCATCACACAGAGGCAACATATTCGGCTGGAAGGAAATGGATGCAACAGCTTCCATGCATTGGTCACACATTTGTATCGAAAAATAGATGATTTACTGTCAAAATTCAATGAACAATGCGAGAAAACACTTCCCCAAACTTCCAGAAGTATAAAGAAACTGCAGTCGGTAAGTAATTTCTGCTGTAAAGTTGAAGAAATCCGTTTGTCCGATACGAGAAATTTACCAAAATATCTTGCTTGCCCCTTCATGGAAAAAATCCTGTGGACATCCATGCTAGTCTGTATGCATAGTCTCGCTACTGATGAGAATGAATGATTGATTGGCGAGGACGAGTGATGATGATATGATGAAATTGATGAAGAGACACTAATAACACCCACATCCAGGCCACGATTCGAACCTGGCATCTGTATGTCATAGCATGCTGTGCTTACCACTAATAGGTCGGATACCGATGAGAATGAGAATGAAATTTACCTCTGGCTTCCTTCAGGATCTTCCTCTCTGCTTCTCTCTCTTCCCGGCTCTGTTTCAACCGCACCCCAAGGGCACCTGTTACCAGTCTTTTAGCCATGGCCATGCAAGTTTCAGGTCTTGGACGGTACGGCTGCAGGAACTCTGCTGTACGACGAGCCTTAATCCTTGACTCGTGGGTTGCTTGCGACAAGGGTCGTGTTTTCACAAAAGGATGCTGCGAAGCCAACACCTCAGATGCTAAAATGAGTTCCAAAAGTGCATATGAACTTCCCATAGCATTGTATTTCCTTTATTATATCAATAAACACATGTTTCTGCACCAGTCATAGTGTCTACAATTTTGTAAAAACATTATCTGATTTGTAATCCACCAAATATCGAAACAAGAGAATGATAAATACTAGGGTTGAGTTGGTACCGATGCTGATGTATCAGTATCAACCAATACCAGCACTTTCACCTTTAAGGGGTCAACAAAAATTCTGCATGACTCTTTTCTAATGTCTCATTATCCTGGAATTTATGCAAAATTCGAAGCTTCTTTTTAGTTTGCACCAGTTTTGCTTGAATTGGCTTTTGTGATTACAAAACATGTATTTTAATTAAACAATTCTTGAAGATTTCCTGGTGGCGAATATTGAAGAGGTTTTCTCAGGCAATCAGCCAGGTGATTTCCAGATGTACTTCTGAGCTTTCGAGACCTAACGTCACTCTCATCTTCAGGGATTGAAGTGCAGATAAGTCAGGGTGAAGTTATATACGTCGGAGAAACGCCACCTACACCGGACCCCTCCCACAACAAATACTTATAACTTCACCCTGACTTATCTCGGCACTTCAATACCTGAAGATGCGAGTGACGTTAGCTCTCGGAAGCCTAGTCGAAAATCACCTGCCCGAGAAAACCTCTTCAATGTATTTCATTATTCTGATGTACCAAATTGGTCTGAAAGTTAGCTGCACTTTTTATACAAATTTTAACTGTTAAAAGTGAAGTTGCGGCTTATATTCACGACCTTGTCTTTCACAACAGTTCATCATATCATGTGTGCTGTTTAAAAATGATACTTGTTCTCATTTTTAAATAATGCAACAATACAGCTAGCGTCTGTAACAAAACTGGCAGCATAACAAAAATTTACATACTTGTTACTACTGAAGTTAACGAACGATTGATACCATGCCTAACAAAAAAGTAAGTTGAAGGGAAATTCTATAGGAACATATTGTTCTCCAAATACTAGATATATAGAATGAAATTGCTACCGGTAATTTCTCTTTCCTCAATCTCTCGGATTATTTTCTTTTTTCCCTTTTTCCCCTAAGTGTGCAGCTTATATCTGGGTATTGCTTTTTTTTCTGTTTTCTCCCTCGAATTTCTAGGGTGCTGCATATTTTCAAGCCAATATGGTAATCCTTGAATATTTTAAAGCAAAACTCTTGGTAAATTGATATATACACAGTGTGTCCCATAATTTTCTGGACTGATGTAGTGCATTTACATATTGAATGATTTGAATAAACACCCCTTCTCCAATTACCCTGATGTTTTCTCTCTCTTGCTGGTAAATCTGAATTTAGGGGAAGGATCCTCTTAAAAGTTACAGCAACATAAGCAACACCTCCCTAGGTCACCATGTCGGAAATGACCAGAAAACCCAAAGGTTTCAACATTGCCGAGACCTGATAAGGGCTGCGGACAGGGATTCCAATTTCCTGAAAACTATTGTGACTGGTGACGAAATGTGGTGTTTCCAACATGAGCCTTTAACAAAGTGTCAGAGTTCAGTGTGGAAGGGCCAAGGGTCCCCAAAACCCAAGAAAGTTCGCCTGCACCGTACATATCAAGATGATGCTAGTCACCTTCTTCAACTCGATGTATGTGTATCATTCATAGAGAATTTGTTCCCAATGGACAAGTTGGACACAGGGGAGTTCTACCTTCGTTTTGAAGCATCTGTGGGAATGAGTTCGATGGGTATGCCCACAATACCGACAACAGGGCACATGGTCACTCTTGATTGACAATGAACCAAGTCACCAATCAATGGTTGTCCATCAGTTTTTGGCCTCCAAGGGGATTGTTCTGCTTGGCCATCCCCCTATTCTCCTGATCTGTCTCTTTCCTTTTCCCGAAACCGAAATTCCATCTGAAAGGGACCCAGTTTGATGATGTTGCAGACATTCAGAGAGCTTCAATCGAGTATCTCAACACTCTTCCCATCTTAGACTTCTAAAAGTTGTTTTGACAAGCCGTATGAACGTTGCATTCAGTGTATTGAAGCACAAGGGATGTATTTTGAATAATATACACCAAGGAGTGTCATTGCACATGTGATTCCTGTTTTCTCATCCTAGTCCAGAAAATTATGGCACACACTGTGTATGCAATTTGAGTGGAATACTTGCACACTAATATTAATCAATATTTTGAACAACTTTTAATTATTACAATTTTCGAGCATTGGTATGAGAATCAGCATTGGTTCAGCCCTAGTAAATATCAATAACTGCTTATGGTAATAGATTTCTACATAGTATGAACAATTTTGCTAGAAAATTATTTACTCGAACTGTTGGTAATGGTAAATATATCCAATTGTAGTATCTTTTGTGCACAACAAATTTAAAATGTAACTTTTCTAACTAGAAAGTTTGTAATTAAGAAGACAGGTTTTCAAAGTAATCTAAACCCAGTGTAAAAATATGTTTCAGAATCTATACTTAATGATGAGTCAAGGTATGACACTCAAAGAGCACTTCGTGTGGGCAGAGATCTAAGCTTAACATGGAGAGCAGAAAACATTAGCTCCAGATAAAATGGACGTCACTTTTTCAGATGTTTCTCATTGGATGAGAACACCTATTGTAATGAATTTGTCCACTGTTGTTACTGGTTTTTAAGCATTCTTGTAAGAGCTTTTCTACTACAACCTTTGTCAGTAAAGTTCCAGGACTGTTTTTTTATTCTTTACCTGTGATATTCAAACACAAGAAATGGGTGTTATTCAGTCACCTGGTATGTGTTCTGAATAGAAATGGCCTTGGAAGTGTTTCCATGTAAACACACTAGGTGGCAGGAGCCCACTGTTTGGCTCGTTGGCACCTTTAGTTGGAAGTTACACAAGTGTCGTGATGGATGTGCATTCCGAGCAGAGAGTTAACATTAAGTTTTGTGTTAAGCTGGGAAACCCCTAGTGAAACATGGAATATGATACAGCAAGCATTTGGTGACAAGGCATTATCGAGAAGCCGTATCTTTGAATGGCACAAAAGGTTTTGGAAGGGCAGAGATTCAGTGCAAGATGATCCAAAGACAATGTTGATCCCATTTTTTCATGCTAAAGGTTTGGTGCACCATGAATATCTGCTTGAAGGACAAACGATAAACAAAAACCTTTATATTGACGTCCTGAAACATTTGCGTCAAGCAATTCTGCGGTGCCGTCCTGATTTGTGGGCATTTGGGCAGTGGTTCTTATTGCACGACAATGCAAGGCCACATACTGCTTTATCAGTCCAGGAATATCTGGCCAAGTATTGTATCTCTGCTCTACAACATCCCCCATATTTACCAGACCAGTTACCGTGTGATTATTTTTTTGTCTCCCCGTGTGCAAACACCGCTGAAAGGGAAGCATCATGAAGATATTGGTAGCAATCCAAACAGTTTTGTGACAGATGTGCTGACAAGCATCCTAGATGGAGCTTTCCCTGCTTGCTTCCATAACCTCCAAAAACAGTGGCAGCTGTGTATACATAGCCGAGGGGACTATTTTGACAAAACTTAGGACCATTAGTTCCTAAGTTGAATAAATTATTTTTTACGAGCTCAGTCCTGGTACTTTTCTGACAAAGGTTGTACAAAAAAAAAACCTTCATTTTTCATAAAAGTAAATTTAACGAATTTTTCCAAGATTTTTTATTAAAGATATGTGGACATCTGGCGTCATTTCTCCTATTACTTATACATATCTATTTACGAGTCATGTTGGTCAAGACCGAAATTATCATGAATTATACCTTGCTTACTCGTTCACCAACATATACAGATGTACGGACTTTCACACAAAAACAAATCATTACAAAGGTCACGATTGGGCATGGCACAGAATATGAAAAGGCACCTACTTAAAACAAATGTATTATTAGAAACTGAATTTCTGCACATAAAAGCAGGCAAAAAGCCTCGAAACAAATATTAGAGACTGTACGAGAAGTAAAATTAATAACAACAAAAAAAAACATAATAAGCAATACATAGTCTTAAGAACAAATAATATCAGTGATTTTTTTCCACTTTTATTTCTGGAACAGTGTATTGTTAAAAAAAACAAATGTGCCAAAACCAATAAAATATAAGTGGAAATTAATCACTTATAGGTATTTATTCTTAAAAACACGGGCACAAGTGTGACCTTTACTTAACTTCAAATATTGTGAATAATGAAAATTCTAAAATTAAGGTCTCTCTTCCAAAACTTGATGTTTTAAAAAAAACTAACATCACTAAAAAAAGTATTATGTATTTATTTACAAGTTATTTTTCTCTTTTTGTTCAATACAGTTTTTGAAAATTTTGACGATTGTGCAGAAATCTAGTGCAACATTGCCAAATAAAACTTTCAGGCTTGCTCTTCCAACTTTAAAATTATACATCATGAAAAGTTTGACAATAATGTATTGTTTATATCTCTTGGGTTATTTGGGATGATGAAGATGAATGATGAAATGAATGATAAGACAAACACAGTGATACATTGATACCTTACTCAGGATTCAAGCCTGGGACTTCTGGCTTCACAGTTCATTATGCCAACCAGTACACAGTACATCACACCAGCTGGCACCTACGATAATGTCAACCTATCTTGTATGTGTACATTCTTGATGTATAATAACCCACGACGTAACAACCCGTGGGCCAGTGCCTACCCACCAACTGCCGGCCTCGCTCCCACTGAGAGTGAGGAGTAGACGTGTGGTTAGCACCGTGGACCCCCCAGTCGTTGTCATATGTTTTACATGACCGGGTTATGCTACTCATTGGTAGCTATGCAAATGTCTCCCAATGGTGGGCGGCCACCTATCCCATACCAAAATCTTAGGGAGAAAAGTTGTTATGCTTCACCCCCGGAGACTCAAACCTGTCCCGTAGCAGCCCAAAGCTTGCACCTTAGATCCCCCAGCCACAATGCGGCACTTTCTTGCTATATACGAGTGTTTGATGTACAGGGTGCATCAAAAGCCACATTAAGATATCCATATATTATTATTGCGAAAGAAAATGCAATAATCAATGCTCTGATTGGATGATTGAATTAGGTTTGGCCACTGTTGGCTAATCGCAACAATGAGGATGAGTGATAATCAGATGAAGGGATCCCTGACATGGCAGCATGCTGTGATAACCACTCCACCACTCGGCTCCAATATAATCAATGCAGAAACTGTATTGAACTGTACGATACATTATAAAGAGTGAAATAGGACAAGAATACCTGCATAATTAATGTCAGTGCAGTTCTCAATAGTTGAACTTCTCCTCAAGTTGACTTGTATTGTAAAACCTGACTCCTAACAACAATATTGGCATTGACACCTCTATTGGAAAACAGACAAATTATTACCACACAATGTATGTGAGGATGATAAACATCCCTTTCAACCTACAAACAACTTTTTACGTCATTTTTCTTGTGAATAATACACTCTTGAACTATAAATACAGGGTGATTCATAATTCCCTTTGGGGTTTCAAACGCTTACTGTACAAGAACTAAGCACTCTTTAATAGGCCCTATCATATAATTGTTGATTTAGCCACTAGGTGGCAGTACAATGCAGTTAATGTAAACCTGGCGAACATGTGTTCTGCATTTTAGAATTTGCTAATTGTGAGTTGGTTGTGACTGTATAATGGGAGATTTCATACAAAATATTGAACAGAAGCACCTACAGACAAGACAATTTGTGAATGGTGCAACAAGTTTAAGGTACAATTAGTCCAGTCAACTGGTCTCCAATAGCTCAGATTAACATGGCTCCACTGCATTTTGTCGTTTTTTTAAAAATAATTTGCCTATGCAGACAACATGTTCGTCCTGTATCAACAAAGATTACTTACCAGCAAGGGAACTACTGAATACACCCAGGGCATGGGTGTCATCTACCCATTTGATTTCAAAGCCAGCATTCTTAAATGGGGAGAAGACTGTCAAAAGATCCTGCGTCTTGAACTCAGATGGGAAGTTGTATATTTCCACCACGTGGGAGAACTCCTCGTCTCCTATCACCCACTCCTTGGTCTGGTAGTTGTTGTAATCCGACTTTGGTTTCTCTATGCTAACCTCACCAACCGCTGCTGTCAGCTGGAAGAGAAAATACATTAACATACTGCAGGACAACAATGACAGTTGCCAACTTTAGCGAGAAATCGCTAAATCTGGTGGATGTGTAATGTCACTTGGGGATAAAGCTCCCAAACTAATAACAAGCTGCATTTCCGTGAGATTCCTTTTTTTTTTTTTTTTTTTTGGACTAAGTTTTGTTAGAAACAGTGCGCAAATTCTTCCATACTTATATAATAAGTTACCTATGTACGGGTGTCAAAAGAAATTTTCTACTAATATTAATCTACGATTCTCTACGCTGATGATGAATAACAGCATTTACACTATTAGTTTGTAATCCAACAGTGGTTATGCATACAACATTGATATATGACTTTCTGGTACACATGAATTACTATTTAGGGCAAGAGTCAACAAATGGCTGGTATCTGAGAAATATGTATATGTTAATAACACAAGAATGAAAAGTAATTCAGCACAAAAGATGCCATAAGTGTGCTTCTAGACTAGGGATCATCACAAAATCCGAAAACAGATTATCCGATATCTGCTTGGGATGCAATGAATAATCCAGATAATTCAGATATCCAGATAGTAAAGAGTTGAAGGATTTGTAGAAAATCTGTACAGTGAAATTTGGTATGAATTTACAATACCGGAAGTATCTCCAATTGCTTTCAAATTCGGCATACTCACTAATTTTGGCCTCGTAATCACAAATCTGCAGTTAAAAATTGGCAGTCACATATAGAAATTGCAAAATAACCTTGTCAATTACCGCTATGATTCTCCATACACTAACATGGAAACCATGTTTTCTGATATGAAGACGCCTTCCTTTCCACACAACGGTCTTGCTACCAACGTTGCTCAAGTGTTGTGCAATAAGTGAGACCAGTTGAATGGAGTGTTGATTTGCATGTGAGAAAATGGCATCTTGCGTAAAGGTGGAAAACATGTTTGCCCCACGAACCATTCACGGTAAGGTTAGGTTACGCAAGCATAGTTAAAATTAAGGGTCATCATAAATATAGTTTTGAAACGCTAATCATTGCAAAAAATAGTTGTTTTCTTCCTAAATCAAGGCTGTTTACTCTGATCACTGACCCACTCTTTTCAACATATTTTGCAATTTCTAGACGTGACCGCCAAATTTTAACTGCAGATTCGTGATTACGAGGCCAAAATTAGTGAGTATGCCGAAAGCAATTGAAGATACTCCTGGTATTGTAAATTCGCTCCTGAAATTTAAACATGATGTATAAAAGAATATGTGGATAGCCCATAAAACAGTATGGATAATCCATATATCAGAATATCTAACATCTGAAAAAAAGGTAAAAAAAAAAGGTAAAGTGTTCCCCTGTGCATAGCACCATGCCATGAAGGCATATAGGGGGTGTGGGGGTAACGCCCCACACTTTCTTGATCCGGTCGTGAGTGAGGGTGATGTGATCAGCATCACGCCCCTGACCGCCTTTACCCCCCAGGGTTTCCCCCAGGTACCCATGTTATTCGACGCTGGGTTGGCGCCGGGGCCGCTTCCAGGGCCGCTTCCACCGTTAGAAAAGTTCCCGGATTTGAACCGGCCGGGGATCGAACCTGGGACCTTGAGCATGGTAGTCAGACGCATTACCGACTGAGCCACCGCGGCTGGATATTTGAAATCTGGATAGATATCTGGGGATAAAATGTTATCCGGATTGGCCATACCTTGAGGCATGCAAATTTCGTTTTTGACGAAAACACGAAATATGAAACAACATGCTGTAATGTTCATTTTTTATGTTTCTGAAAGGTCTGAGGTGCATTTTTCTACCCTGTATTGTCACGAAATAATGCGAAATGAACTGCAAAATGTGAAATTGACTCTTAAACACGAAATTTACCGTTTATATACAGACACGACACTTTCTGAAGTCTGAAGTATCCTGTGAGTTATCAATTCACGAAACATTGATTAATTCTGCTGTAAATATTTGAGAAGTAAAAATGGACCCCTTTACACAGGAATAAACTTAATGCTCTGGTAACTACATAAATGTGCTATTAGAAGGGATAAGTTTATTTTGTGTAATAAGTGCAGTTTTTAAATCAAATTTAGGTTTATATTCACAATTTTAAAACCAAAATGTCATTTTATATAGCACTTTTGATGTGATTATTCACCGCTATAACACCGAAATTTTATTTTATTTACTGGTTTTGAACCCAAAATCGACTCTGTTTTTGTACAGAAATTTTGCTTTTTTATTTACCAAAAATATGTGCATCTCGCCATACCTATTCTAGACATGTACAGAATTTGATGTAAAAAACATATTGGAGTAACAGGAAATGTAGCCAGTTAATCTTCAACAACAAATTCTAGATCCATGATCAAAAAAATATACCTAACCTATAAAACAAATACACCTAAAATATGACAATAAGGTATACTTACTTCTTCTAAAAGCTTTGGGTTCAGGCAGTCACCATTCTCATCAAACAGCATCTCCCACGAACACTCGTCCACATTAATGTCTGTCCTTTGCTGTCCAGAATCTTTCTCGTCCTTCCTCGCCTTCTGTTCAGTTTCCTTGTTCACTTTCTTAACAACCTTGACGTCATCCTCTTTATGCTTCACTTTCTTCTTTTTAATTGGAGTTTCCTGCGACTGAATTTCAAGGGAACACGTATCACTGCTTTTGAGTTTGTTCTCTGGCAAGACTTTCAACACCGGCTTAGGATCTGATATGATTAGTACGTCAGACGAAAAGCGACCTCCGATTATTTTATTCTTATTGTTTGTTCTCTTCACATTATTTTGCACGTCACTCTCATTTAGCTCTTTCGTTAAACTAACTCTGTCACGGCCAGTACCGTCCATCGATTTCACATAGTTTGTACCTCTAATGCCCTCTGAATGTGAAAATTCAGTTGTTTTTTTAAAATTATTCACAATGCTGCTCTCATGATCAAAATTCAAACTCTCGCTACTTAATTCGAGTACAGATTCCACACTGTTTTCACTAATCTTCTGTGGCGAAGACACACTCTTATCTCCTACACTGTTGCACTTTACACTATCTTTGCATGGACTTTCAATGCTTTCATCAAAACCGGAATCATTTTTACTTTTCCTCATGTTAGTTCTTCCCGAATCACTTCCACTGCTCACTCCGTCCTTGCTTCTCAATAGGCATCTCGGGGAGTCACTTTCTGAATGCTCCCAATTTTCATTGCTGTTATCTTTCACATCCTTTTCACCATCCGCCTCGCACGGTTTCTTGACAGTTACTGCTGCATCTTTCCTTCCGAGCATTCTTACTTTCAGTTCCTCTGAGTGTTCTTGTGGAGGAGCTGGCATGTTCGGTGTTGGAGCTGGACTGGCGACTCTGCGAATAGGAGTGGATGTTGCATTCGGTGCTGGTGACGGAGAGCGTTGAACGCTATTTGATTCCCTTTCGGCTCCACGCAATGGACGAGGAACATACACTTGAATATCAGGACGTCTTTGCCTGGGTCTAAAATGTATAAAATAAATAAATATATAAATAAATAAATAAAAAGATAATCACAATTGCCTGAGATAAAATGTAATTATTTAGTGTTGAATTAAGGGTGTGCTTTAGGGAGAAGCTATTCTGACAGGAAGATGAAGAGGCAAATTTGTAACTTGACTGAATTTAAAAAGTACAAGCCAATAAACAATATTAAAATAAGAATAACTACAATTGAAATAATTTTTGTGTCTCAATGAAAACTATTTCTGATTTCCAAATTTCAACCTCAAATAGCACTTGATATCAAGTAGGATCAAGGAAAGTGTGTAAAAAAAGGATATACCGTATTGGCCCGAATATAAGCCACCCTTGCATATAAGCCGCACCCTACAATTTGAAGGAGCGAAAAGAAAATATCGGTAACCATTTACCAGCACATTTAGGGAAATATAATTAGGTAGGTAAATAGGTATTTTAAGTTATCATAAATACAGTACATACAAAATACAGTATCATTATTGAAAAATTAAGATTACAAAATACAGTACCGGTATCATTATTGAAAAATTAAGGTTACAATTGTGTGCTATACCTACTTCAAAGATAGCTTTCTGTTAACTACTGGTAAAGTACTTATTAGGCAACAAAATTTGCTTATTCACCGCTATCACTAGTGTCACTACTGACGAAATGCCAAATTTTTTTTAAGGTTGCGAATATAAGACGCATCCTAATTTTTCACAATTGAAATTTGGATAAAATGTGCAGCTTATATTCGGGCTAATACGGTATATACATTTTTTTAATCTGAGAGCACCAAGCAGATACACTTGAGACACTCTTCATTTCACAAAATTTTCAACATTCTTGACATGTTATCAATATTCTTGATGAAGACCTTTGGAAATATTGAATGAAACACAAACAAACATTTAGCTTAATGGTCGAGTACATTAAATGGCCGACTTTCAATCTTGCCACCAAAGTATCCAGGTTCAAATCCCAGCCTCGGTATGGGTATTTACTGTGAGTATTTATTCATCAGTTTCATTCAATCTTCACTCATCTTCATTGTCGCAATTAGCCAAAAGTGACACTAACAAAAATACACAAACATTTAGAACTCTTAAGTAAAAAAAAAATAATAATTATTATAAAGAATTTAAAAAAAAAACACGTGGAAAGCATAAAATTTGAATGGTATTGAGGGGGATGGGGTTGCTGAACAGAACAAGAACAGAAGTAACCCCCAACATGGCAGTACACAAATAAAATGAGTATGTTAGTATTCTGCACTTGGGAAATAGAAAGTATCCATTTTTATTTTCAGAAAAGATAACAGCATTCAAAACTTTCATACACTTTACAGCAGAAATCTGTGCAGAATATGCAACTTTTTATCTTTCACACAAAGAATAATTACCTTGATTTTGTTTTTGTTTCAGACATGAGATCCGACGATCCTTCTTTTGCAGATGCGACCATAGCATCACTGTTCTTCACAGGCAAAGCGTCCTTTTGTTCTGCTCGCCTAGCTGGTGGAGGCCGGTAGATATTTAAGGAGGGTGTTGCTTTGGCTGAAAATGCAAGCAATTATCATTCCGAATCTATTACAACCGAGTCGATATAATTGTGTACCGAAGCTCATACACTCTTAGTAATTTCCACAAATTTGAATTCTTGGAGACTGTAACAATTTTTGTTTGGAATACTTATAAGCAAGGAATGGATTTATATGTACCAAAAAGTGTTAAATATGCAAATATATTTTTAATCACGATAATAAATAACGCATGGTGCAACAGTCCATTGAGGGCCTACGCCAACCTACCAACTGCCAGTCTCCAACCAGTTACGGGGTAACGTGTGGTCAGCACAATGAACCCCAACTCGTTGTTGTAAGTTATCATGATCGGGTTACGATACTCATTCATAGCTTCTCAATTTTCTCATGATGGTGGGTAGCCACTGGTCCCATACGCAGGCCGAAATCTCAGGAGAAAAGTTGTTACGCTTCTCCTAAGACTCGAACGTGCACATCCCGTAGCTGAAACCGAAAGCATGACACCTTAGACCACACGGCCACGGCGTGGGACTTTTAATCAATATACAGACTTAAATATGGACTTACAATTGTGAAAAATGGTAATTTCCAATAAGCAAGCAGCTCGTCTAGCTAAATACAATGTATTAAGCTTACATGACCTAATGATGATGCAAAATTCAAATAGAAAATATGCTTTATTTTTTGTTACCAAAACAATGAATTGTCAAACTTTGTTGTAAGTGTTGAAACATGAATTTCTTCCTTTTGTCCCTAAAGACAGACTTATATTTACTGAAAATGCATTGATTGATTGATTTGTTGTTTTTAAGTCCACTTAATGCACAGTAAGCCTAATTGGGACTCGACCTACAGTTCAAAATGGGATTTGAACCACTTGTGCCTACACTGGGAATACCAAAAATGCATTTAATATGGGAGTATATTTCAAATATGGAATGGATTTCATTGCAAAAGCTTGAGCATATATTCTATACTGTTAAGAAGATCGTTAGAATGACAGATGCATTGTATATTGTCAAGATCAACATAGCATCACTGTTCTTTACAGGCAAAGTGTCCTTTTGTTCTGCTCATCTAGCTGGTGGAGGCCAGTAGATATTTAAGGAGGGTGTTGCTTCGGCTGAAAATGCAAACAATTATCATTCCGAATCTATTACAACTGAGTCTATACAATTATGTACCGATGCTCATACACTCTTAGTAATTTCCACAAATATCAATTCTTGGAGACTAACAATTTTTATAAAAAAAGTTAAAAAAATTTTAACGTTAAAAACTGTACTTACGTATGCGAGTATGTTGTTCCCATTTTTCTTTCTGTAGAACTACGTTTCGGAGATTAACTATCTCCTTCTTCAGGTTCGTATGAAAAAACTAGGTACTTAGCATAGTACCACGTCGAAATGTAATACAAGGATTGTGGACAAGGGTTGGTGTGGATACATTTAAAATATTATATCCTCGCCCTTGAGGTATATAAAAAGATCGTCGTTCACTAAAAGACTTTCACAATAAACCTATTCTCAGTTAAAAATGTTAAAAAACTAAAAAACCTGCATGTATCACTATATACAACTTGTGCAAGTTTTTTAGTGAATGACGATCTTGAAGAAGGAGATAGTTAATCTCCGAAACGTAGTTCTACAGAAAGAAAAATAAGAACAACATACTCGCATACGTAAGTAAAGTTTTAACGTTAAAAATCTTTTAACGTCTTTTTATATTCTGGAATTGTGAGTAATACGCACCAAACCTACAAAATGTAACAATTTTTGTTTGGAATACTTATAAGCAAGGAATGGATTTATATGTACCAAAAAGTGTTAAATATGCAAATATATTTTTAATCTAGATAATAAATAACACATATCTCAAATAAACAGACAGCACAAAATGTACGGAATGCAGATGAACAGAAAACATTTGGTATTTAACACAAGAAGGGAAAATGTAGTAATAGTATTAAAATGGAATATGTGTTGGAAAATGTTTTAAAATATTGACATGATACGTAAAAACAGCTAAACTACGTAAAAAATGTACATACGTAAAAATATGGGAAATAAAAATGGCATTTTTCAAGCTCACATACCGATTTACTGAGATATCCAGCGATGCAGCATGAAATATAGGTTTTTGCATTGATAATATAGATAATGTAAGATGTCAGGAGAATTGGAGAGGTTATACAGCAATTGAGGAGGCAGAAATTAATGACGATACAATCCAAAATTGAAGCATATATAGACTTTCCAGAGGACATTTGGACACAAAAGTTGATTTTGTAGACCAAAACAATTTGCAAAGATAACAGAATATAACATTTATTTTAGCATCATATGACGATATGCAATTACATATAAATCCATTTCCTGTTTATAAATATTAATACATAACTATTTGACTGCTACTATACTGCATCAAGCTATCAGATCTATACTTTAAATGATTCCCAGGCTCGCATATGAGAATCTCAATATTGAAAGAAAGTGCAACTAATCATGAAATATGCCTCACAATATTCTGGGCAGTAATAATTAAAATTATGCATACTGCAACATACATATTCATACAAGAATAAAGCAATGAGACAAAGGTTAAGCAAAACTATACACAAAAACTAAAAAAAATCATTACTGTATTATTTTTCATTTATATTATACTTATTAAAAACATTCTGCCACTATTAATGTCATATTCCCTTTTACTTTCACTAGTCATTGTGTAAGTTATTGCATTTATTCATTAAGTTTTTGTTACGTGCCTACATAGGTGGAAACAGTTGACGAAAACAATGATAGATGGCAGCACAAGTGGAAAAACGGAAAGTAAATTACTAATGAACCAGGAGGAACCAGAAAGTGATTAAAATTAGAGAAAACAAATAAAAGATAATGAGTAAAGATTAAATCGCTGTAAATATAGAATAACAAACAAAGGAATAAAAGAAGTGCAATGATCGACATAATCCTCATACGCTGTACATATAGGAGAATAAAGAAGTCAAGCAGCTAATTCAAATCTGCGTCTTTTCTGTCTGGCGAGAAGGAAACTTCTTGTTAGATTTTTTGTTGTTCCCCTTGGTGGCACTTTTTGTCGCCCCAAAGCACTATGGTTGTGCTTTTTGCATTAGTCGCACTGGACCAAAGGCAGCACTAGTATAACCGCAATCCTTGGTTGTCCCTTTGGTTGTTATCTTGGTGGCACTATATCAATATTTGTAGCCCCAAAGTACATTGAATATGGATAGTTATATTTGGGCTTCATGCCAAAGAAGAAGTTAATCCTTTCATAAGAAGAGGCAAGAAGAAGTTAACCTTTTCATAGAAGAAGTTAATCTTTCTAGAGAAGAATAGAAAAAGAAGTTAATCTTTCTATAGAAGAAAAGAAAGAGAAGTTAATCTTTCTATAGAAGAAAAGGGAAGAAGAAGTTAATCTTTCCCTAGAAGAAAGGAGAAGTTAACCTTCCTATGGAAGAATAGAAGAAGTTAATCTTTCAATGGAAGAAAGAAGAAGTTAATCCTTCCACAAAAGAAAAGAGAAGAAGTTACTTTTCTATAGAAGAAAGAAGTAGTTAATCCTTTCCTAGCAGAAAGAAGAAGTTACCTTTCCATATAATAAGAAGATAATCTTTCCAGAGAAGAAAGAAAAAAAAATTCTCTACAAAAATTTTAATGCACATAATCGCTGTATCGTAGAAGTTTCAGAATATATATTTTCTTTATCTATATGCATTGGCATATATCTCTGCTGTCTGATTTACATTCTTAAAGAAAGAACCCATAACCCTAGAGATTAGCCATGCTATAGAAATGCATCCAAACAGAGGTAGCATAATTAACCTTTTGCTGCCCAAGCATCTCGAACAAGATACCCAAAAGTAAATCTCCGGCCACCAAGCGTCTCGATCGAGACGCTGTGTCAAGGTCGTAGTTTTTACGTTATAACTTTTCTATTTTTGGCTAGAATTTCGATTTTATTTTTTTATATTGTTCCTAACACATGTATTTAACAGAAATGGTTTTTTGCATTTTTTTTGTCTTCATGAAAATGGAGGGGGAAAGGCGGGAAAAGGGACTTCTCTTTTGCGTCTCTTTTCAAGGTCAATTTTTTTCCGCCGACAAAGGAAGACCGGCTTTGTTGTTCTAAAGCAATGCTTTTCACTCCCTCTTGCTAGGTGCATTCGAAGGAAGCTTGTTTATCAGTATCCGATGTCAAAATGAAAGTTTTCCGTGAGGGCGCAAGCAGGGGCGGGAGGGGGAAGACTGGTTGTTGAATCTGCGTTGTGAGGATGGAATTTCGAAGCGCGCTGAAGGAACCTTTGTTTTTTTAGCACAAGTGGCAACAGGGGTTACCCAGCATTGTCTAAAAATAGAATTTCAAGCAGCTGCAAGAATTGGCACTCATTTGTCACTACGTTCTAGCTTTTCGTCCGTGAATGTTGTGCGTAGGTGTCGTTTTGTGCCCAAGTGCGAGGACATTTTTTGGGTGAAGTGACGATTTTTTAAAATAATTTTTGGGGGTTTTCTCCCTTCCCCCTCCATATATACACCAAATTTGCATAAATTTTGCATTTTGTGCATTTTGACATTTTTTTTCGGGGCAGGGGGGGGGGGGCGGGGGGAAACACCATTTTTTTTAAGAAAAGTATTTCCGAGGGGATTTCCCCCCTTTCCCCCTAAATATGTACGCCGAATGTGCATAAATTATATATCGTCTGAATCTGTGATTCATTCTGCGTACAATGGTATATCTTTCATATCTCTAGGGCATTTAGTTTCTGAGCTATAGTCATTTCAAGGTACCGCTCTATTTTGAAGCTTTGTAGCGACAGCCACCGAAAGCCGCTGACTTTTGCTGCCACCTAACGGGGGGAGAAGGAACCGCCTTACCAGACGCGAGGTGATTTGACCCCTGGAAGCAGGGGTGAAAGACTGGGGACGAAAAACAGAGAGAGGGAGATTAGCAGGCATCGCGAGGACAACGACGGGAGCGGTCTCCTTCGTTATTACTCAGTGTTTCCTTCGGTATTACTCAGTGTTTGTAGTGTAGCCGTAGTGTTCGTCTAGAATAAACAAGAAGGTAAGCCAACATCCTTTGATTTGGTGATTATTCCCCAAAGCTTGAATCAGTGGCCATTCCTTTCGGGGGTACAACTCAAGTTACATTGGTCATACGACAATGATGCAAATATTTTTCTGTTTCTTACATGCCAGCGATAATTTCTATGTGCATTTTCAACTTTTCATATCCTTTTTTTCGGAGGGCGGGGTGGGCGAAACCCAATTTTCTTTAAAAAAAAGTATTTTTGAGGGGATTTCCCCCTTTCTCCCTCCATATGTACGCCGAATGTGCATAAATTATATATCGTCTAAATCTGTGATTCATTCTGCGTACAACGGTATATCTTTCATATCTCTAGGGCATTTAGTTTCTGAGCTATAGTCATTTCAAGGTACCGCTGCATTTTGAAGCTTGAATCAGTGGCGTGCCTTTTTGGGGTACAACTCAAGTTACATTGGTCATATGATTCATTCATTCATTCATTGTTTTCTGCCTAATTGGCAGGTTTTTCACTGCAATCTCCAGCTTTCCCTGTTCTCTGCCTTACGCTTCGTAATAGCATACGACCCAGTTAATTTAATATCATCCATAAGCTGATATCTCTTTCTTCCACGGACTTTTCTTCCTTCAACCATTCCCTCCAAGGCATCTCTTAGCAGGCAGTTTCTTCTTAGACAGTGTCCTAACCAGTTTCTTTTCCTCTTCTTGATGGTCTCCAGTATAGATCTTTTTTCACCAACTCTTTTCAGTACGGCTTCGTTTCTTACCTTGTCCGTCCATTTTACACGCTCCATTTTTCGCCATGTCCACATTTCAAAAGCTTCGAGTCGTTTCTCTTCATTTCTTCTCAACGTCCAGGTTTCTGCACCATATAGTGCTACACTCCACACAAAACATTTCACTAATCTCTTCCTTAGACCTATGTCCATGGGTCCACAAAAAACATTTTTTCTTCTATTGAAAGCTTCTTTTGCTATTGCGATTCTCATTTTCACTTCTTGGTTGCAGCTCATGTCACTGCTTATAGTGCATCCGAGGTACTTGAAGCTATCCACTTGCTGGATTCTTTCACTGTTTGCCCTCACATTAATATTCCTTGGTTTCCGTCCTATAACCATTGCCTTTGTCTTCTTTACATTAATCTTCATCCCATACTGCTCACAGCTGCTGTTTAACTCTTCTAACATACTATTTATGGTTATTTCATCCTCAGCGAATAATGCCATGTCATCAGCAAATCTTATGCAGTTTATTCTTCTTCCTCCTAATTTGACACCTCCTGTGACCTGGAAACAAGTTTTCACTATATCTTCTAAATAAATATTAAACAAAGTAGGCGATAGGCAGCATCCTTGTCGTACTCCTCTTCCAATTTCACAGCCTTCTGTCATTTCGTCTCCTGTTCTCACTTTAACTCGTTGATTCATGTATAAGTTGCTTAGAAGTCTTCTCTCTTTCCAATCTACACCAATTTTCTTCAGAATTTCTAAAAGTTTAACCCAATTCACTCTATCAAAGGCTTTCTCCAGGTCTACAAATACTACAAACACCTCCTTTCCTTTCTCTAAATATCTTTCCCCAATGGTCCTCAGTAAACCAATTGCATCCCTTGTACCTCTTCCTTTCCTGAAACCAAACTGTTCTCCCTCTAACTCGCCACTGACCTTCGAGTATAGGCGTCTGTTCAGAATTCTTAGAATAATTTTTGCCGAGTGAGATATCAAACTGATTGTCCTGTACTCAGAACATTTTCTGGCATTGCTTTTCTTCTGCAGAGGTACCAAAACAGTCTCCGTGAAATCTTGTGGCCAATCCCCTTTTTCATAGATTTCATTGCATAAGTGCAGTATTTCTCTTTTTCCATCTCCCAGGCATTTGATAAGTTCAACAGGAATTTCATCAGTGCCCGTTGCTTTCCCATTCCTCATTTCTTTGAGTGCTTGCTCAAATTCTTCATTCAGGATATAGTATCCTTTCTCATCGTCAGGCACGTCGTCTTCATTTTCTACATTCAGACTGTCTGGGCGATTCTCTTTCTGGTAGAGCTCTTCAACGTACTTTCCCCACACATTCGATATTCCTTTTTTGTCTGTGATTTCACATCCTTCCTCGTCTTCTATCATCCACATTGTTTTCCATTTCTTCTTTTGGAAGCCCAAGCAGTTTACTTCACGATACATCAAGTCATACCTTCCTCTTTTTTCCAGTTCTTCAATTTCTTCACATTTTTGTTTCATCCATTGTTCTTTTGCCCTGTCAGTTTCTCTTCTTAGCTGGTTATTCAGTATCTTGTAATTATGTCTTCCCTCTTCTGTATTTACATTCTTCCATTTTCTCCGTTCCTCCATTTTTTCCAGCATACTTTCAGTAATCCATGGTTTCTTTGCACTTTTCCTTTTCCTGTAGCCTATTGTTTCATCCACTGCCTTCTGTAAGCAGCTTTTTATTCCATCCCACATCTCATCCTTATTGTTACAACTAGCTTTAAACTTATTATAGTTTCCTTGGAAATGTTCTGCAAATTTTTGTCTTTCGTCTTCTTCCCTTAGCTTCTCTAAGTGGGGTTTCTTGCTCACCTGGTTTCGGGTTATCTTCTTCAATGTAAGATTGATTTCTCCTATTAGCAAGATGTGGTCTGAATTAATGTCAGCTCCTGGCAATGTCTTCGCATTTTTCAAACAATTTCGAAATCTTTCTTGTACCAGTATGTAATCTATCTGGTATCTTTTACAATCTCTTGCAATCTAATAATGCAAATATTTTTGTGTTCCTTACATGTCAGCGATCATTTCCATGTGCATGTCGACACTGTCATGTACTTTTTTCTTGGGGGAGGGTGGGGGAACCAATTTTTTTTTTCCCGAAATTTTGGAATTTTGAGAGTTAGCCCCATCCCCCCCGCCACATATACTCCGAATTTTCAAAAATTTCATATAGTCTGAATCTCTGGTTCATTCCGCGTACAACGGTATAAAACTCATCTCTCTAGGGCAATTAGCCTCCGATCTACACTCATTTAATTGAAACTCTGCATTTTACTCAAAATCGGCTTGGGCAATAGAGGCTTACTTGTGAAAAAGGCCTTGGGCGGCAAAAGGTTAAGTGATGCTCCTAACGTGGCGCATACCGAATGCACGTGGCATTTTTAACTGCTACTTCATGCACATCACCAAGACATGAAGATGTCTACAAAACATTTTCTTATTTTGTGAACAGTCAATTAACAACTAACTTTCCTTCTCTTTGATTGCTTTAATGTTTCAAATAAATTAAACTGCATCTAAAATGACTATGTGGTAACAAAGACAGATGTATTTAACACTTTTCTTCTATGCTAAGTAAATATACTTTAAAATAATGAATCGACATGCTGCTATAGTAACTGACCTCTCCTGGATATAGAGCTTGATGAAGATGCTGCCGCAACATCTCTACAGGTTGAAGAACTTCCGACACCTGCAGAAAGATGATGGTCCACCCTCATGGGATTTGCTGATGAAATTGAAAGGCATGTTACAGCTCCGTGAGACTCACTCATTTGCTTCTGCCTGCAATGACATGCAAAAACTGGTGTTAACAAACAGTGTTGTACAGGTGTTCAAAATTTAAAAGCTATGTTTATGATGTGTAATCTTAAGTCTTGTCTAGTTCGGTAAACTTTTTTACACTGGGTGTAGTGCAGGTGCATCCCAGTGTCATGCCAGGTGCAAGAAAATTGTCACCAAACAAGTAGATGTTACATGCAAGAACAGCAGTTTTCAAGGTCGGAAAATTCAGCCAACGCCTGCCTGCTCCATTCTACATTCATTGATTGGTTAGCACGTACCACATGATCATACAATAAACACTAACATCACTCCAGAATATAGTGCAAACAATGCAAAGATGAAATACATTATGCAACATCAAAACAGCAAATAGGCAACTTAGTGTGCACCTTGTAACGAACTAGACATGGGAATACAAAGAGAGTCAAAAAGTGCAGTGGAATTTCGATTTTATGTTTTTCAGGGGCCCAAGCTGAAAAGACTTAAAATGTAAAATCGGTGAAAATTTTATAACATTTTGCTCTATTGGGGCCATGAATGTTGAATGTAGAGGGTATTCATAAAGTTCTGGTACCATTACAAAAACATAGCTTGGAAACTACATACAATAGAACAATGCCGTTGATTGTAAAATTTGTATTATAACCTGCAACAAAAGTAAACAAACAAAGTGTCATTATCAGTGTTATAATAGACATTTTGCAATCAACAGCATTGTTCTACTGCATGTAGTTTCCGAGCTATGTTTTTGTAATGGTATCAGGACTTTATGAACACCCTGTATAATACAGGAAAATGTAAAATCAAGGAACGTAAAATCGAGGTTCCACTGTATTGACTTATGTGCAATAAGACAGTATCTACAGACATTCAGTCATGTAAAAATATAATTTGACCTACACATAGCTGGAACAGATATGATTTCTTTCTTTATATCTCAATGATTTTATGCAGCATTTTTTTATCTCCTGGGTTAATTGTAAACTACGAGGATGAATAATGAACTGATAAAATGGATGATGGGACAAACACAATGATACATCCATGCCATAACTATCTGAGGCTGGAACCTGGGACCTCTGGCTTTATAGCACTTTACGCTGATCACTTCCAGTCACAAAAGCTGGCAACAGACATGAACTAACAGAAACAACACATTAAAACTTATAAAAATTCACCTTCAAAATGACATTACTTGCAATGCAATGAGTTTTGCCAAATTAATATTTGTTGCTCCAGTAAAACATTATGTAGAATATTTTTTTATTGGAAATGAAATAAGCTCTTGAACTGAATGTAGAAAAACAGATACTGTCCACTGCCTTGGCAGGGTGGAAGTGTGCATGCGCCTACTGGACGTGTTCAGTGGCAAAATAGGGATGACGGCAGTAAGTGCATTTTGGGCAGAAAGCTAGCTCCATGAAAATCATCTGCTGTGGAAACAACAATGAAGTTTCAAATGTAATAACATTGCCGACATAATACACACAGCAGTGTTTACGGATTACGGAAGGATTCAGAATGAAATAAGAGCCATCCATATACTATATCAGCAAACGGAACATATCTGTCCACCACATCGCATTAGTATGTAGATTAACTTGTTTGTAATCCAGAAACTTTATTTTAGATTATTCAGTTACATTTATCTTCTTGGCAAATACAGAAGGTCATTTCACGTCCATGTAACAAAGTTAGAATCCACCTCACCTTAAGAAAAACCGTGACGCCACGAGCGGTGGTGCTCCACGTGATAATCCTGTCTTGAAGCAATGGCCCTGCAGCGGAGTTTCCATTGGAGGAGACTGCCTTGAAGAACACATTGGTCCAAATGATCATATTCCTCTTGACAAGCTTTCCAAAGACCCTCAATTGTGCGGGGCCGTCTGCTTCCCAAGGCTCGTTTCAACAACGGAAACCCACAAAAATCCATGGAAGAGGCATCAGGGGATTTCACAGGGATGTCTGTAAAGGGGATTGCATGAATGCCCGTTTCACGTGCCATCCGATCCATGTATGCCTGCGTGGACTTTGCCGTATGACTGGAAGCCTTGTCCTGGTGGATGACAACACGAGATGTGTCGCTGCCATAGAGAGAAGGAATATCATGTCTGTAAAGTGGCTCCAAAATATTCGTCTGGTAATAGGCTGCATTTATTTCAGACTTTTTTTCCACTCTGCGCAGTGGAAGTTTGCCGTTATGGCAGTAACCACCAACAACCATGAACCTGCGTGGAAAACTTTCAGCACATTCACGTACCCACTCAGATCGACCTCTTGCATCACGTGGACGATAGTAGATGGCTCTTTTTTTTACCACATCCCGACAGATACACCCATGCTTCATCCAGGGACACCACATACTTCCAGCGGTCCCCTGCCAGATGGCGTTCGCAGAGCTTCCGACTGTTGGTCTTCCTCTCCTGGACATGTGAGGCACGCAACTTATGAACTTGAGCCTTGTTCTTCTGCACAAGTTGTAAATCTTGAGCTATGATGCGATTTACAGTTGCAGGGAAACATTGCACTGCCTGTGCAATCACTCTTTGCGTTTCAGGGTTTTCACATCGCACCAAGGATCTCACTTTCTGCACAACATCGGAGGAACGCTTGGGTTTCCGGTATGTCCGAGGCCCACTTTGACTGGTTCCAGCAACAGGTACAGTGCAAGCTTTACGATGATTCAACACTGCATTGATGCCCTTCTTTGACACATGGAATGCTTTCATTTGGCACTGTTTAATTGTCTGGCTATAACTATAACCAACGTCGGAAAGGGCACAGATGTACCCCTCCCAAAAGACTGGAATTTTTGGTGCCATATAAACACTCACTCACACACCAACCATCGTCTTTGCAAGTCAACACACAGTACTTAAGTCCTACTGGCTCTTTCTGCTCTGTGCTATGCCTACGTGCTGCTCCTTGATGATCGAAATCGTTACCATCAATGTGAAACAACCTTCTGTATTATAATGACCACAAATTTACACAATATTAACAAGTATAGTATTCACTAATAATATCAAAGTATTATTAAATATAATGAATTTAGAAAACGTAGTAACTGAATGGTTTGTGGAATCACCCATTACGACGAGGGTGTTTTGGAGAATGTGTAACAGGAACCAAAACATCATGTTTTCTTTGTTCCACTTCGAAACGGTATTGTACGCATTGTGGACCAAACACAACACAGTGAACGATAATAAACAAAAGAAGCATACCACAGCGTAGTTTGGTGAGTGCTTTTACCTGATTCCCCTCTTGCATTTGGAATCCTCCTTTCCAGAGACTTTCTTCTTCACTGGCCGAACTGTATTTCCCCATCCCTAATACTGACTCTTTCACTCATAAATATCTAAGAACAATAACTTAATTAGTACACTCCTGTACACATCTTACCTCGCAAGCTGATCCTTAAAGCACACTACTGTTCTTCGATCATTTGCTTGGCCAATGGAGAATGTGCTGAGCTCTGAAAAAGCATCCTCTACAACTTTGTGGATGAGGAAACGTCTGAAGTTGCTCACTGGCGGGAAGATTAAAACACTGAAAAGAGAGAAGGAGAATTCTTGTTTCATCTAATCGTGGTGATGATAGAATGACATAGGTAAAGGCACATTATTCGCAAAGAAACACCCACTCCCAAGCCAGGACTTTCAGAAGAGAGAACATGGCTTAATTACTCAATGTGCCTGGCCACTGAGGGAGGAAGTGTACACACACACACATCCTGTCCATAAACATAAAATCGAATTTACTTGTTCATCTATCATATAACATTCTGATATGCTTACTCCTTCTATAAACCTGAAACAACTTTGCAGCATTGATATACAGGCAAGGTGGCCACTCTAGGACCATGATAAAATTCAAGTATAATTCCCAGTTTTCAAACCGAACATTCAAAACATTCACGGGTACAAGTAGATATTCTCTCTATTTAAACCTGATGTATTACCGCCTCTCCCCACCCACACACAAACATATTAACAATATAAAGGGTATGGGCGATTTCAATATATCCAAAATTTCTAATTCAATTCAACTAAAGTTACATATGTATACATATATTTAATTTAAGGTGCAGAGTTTACAGTTGCCATTTCACATACGCAGACTCTAAATAAATCTACAAACACAAATCACAAATGTTATGGGTAGAAGCATGCAAATTTCATTTTTGATGAAAACACGAAATATGAAATAACATGCTGTAATGTTCATTTTTCATGTTTCTGAAAGGTGTGAGGTGCATTTTCCTACCCTCTATTGTCACGAAATGAACTGTAAAATGCGAAATATACTCTTGAACACAAAATTTACTGTTTATATACCGACACGACACTTTCTGAAGTCTGAAGTATCCTGTGAGTTATGCAATTCACGGAAAATTGATTAATTCTGCTGTAAATATTTGAGAAGCAAAAATGGATCTCTTTACACAGGAATAAACTTAATACTCTGGTAACTACATAAATGTGATATTAGAAGGGAGAAGTTTATTTTTAGTAATAAGTGCAGTTTATAAATCAAATTTAGGATTATATTCACAATTTTAAAACCAAAATGTCATTTTATATAACACTTTTGAATTGATCACCGCTATGACACCGATATTTCATTTTATTTACCACTTTTGAACCCGAAATTGACTCTGTTTTTGTACCGAAATTTTGCTTTTTTATTTACCAAAAATATGTGCCTGTAGTTATGGTTATACTAATCTACAAAAAATTGTTAACTGCCTAAGAATTTCAAAGTGAAATTTACCTAATCAACTTCAAGATATCTTATTGCAACAATCTTCCGTCTGTCAGATAGATTGTTCTGCAAAGGACACTAACAAACGTAAACAGATTGAGAGAATTCTGTTTTATTTTCCACGCAGCTATCTTTTCCTTCCTCAATAAAAATAAAATCTAAACTGTGATAAACTTGCCTTGGGGCATTTATATGGGATTTGGATTAATAAAAGTTGCAATTTTTCACATCTACAGGGGAAAATTAACGCAGTGAGTAGTCACCCTGATAGGTGTATGTTCCATGAAACTTCCAACACATTTCAAAACTGTCGATGCTTTGAGCCAAGGTTATACTTTTAGATATTGGTCACATGAATTAAGGTTTTTATAAGCAAAGTTAGGTTACATTATCGGTAATTTCCCTAAAACAGTTGACTTGAAATACGAGGAGGGAGATCTCGCAGGAACTTTATAACCTGTGTTCCACATGGATAAAGGCAGGACTTTTAGAGGCAAGGGGACAACTACCCTCCCAAAGGTATGAATAGATAAATAAATAAATAATGTACAAACATGGACCTCTGCAGGATTTTTCCAGGGGAGGGGACTAGGCATATCCCCCATAATAGTGTAGCCACAAAAAACTCATTTAAACTTATCATGTTTTTGCAACACCTTTTAAAAACAATTGACATAATTTAGAGTGACTAAAATAAAACTATATGCATGAAATGTATAATTTTAAGTTGACATTCATTTTTTCTGAGTAGAAGGCGTGACCCCTTCCCCCCCCCTTTTCCGAACGTCCATTTGTACAAAACATATTGTAATTTAAGCAAGTGATAATTCAGAACCAAAATTGTTTGATTTCCGAAAAGAAAATATGTATTTACATCACTCTAACAGTTAAATATTTACGTGAGGGGTTAATTTGACCCAAGAATAAAATAAAAAATTAAAATATTGTAAACGTCTGTGTAACGGGTCATTTGTGTATGAAAAACTACTCTTGCCTCTGTAAATAAGAAATCAAATTTCTCCAAATTACATCATACATGCTGAAAAAAATATAAATATGCCTTTGTAGTTTGAGTTTCTTGCTTTAAGGCCAGTTTATGCACAAAAAGACCAAATCGGGACTGAACCTACAGTTTAAAGTGGGATCCGAACCATTATGTGCCCCCACCGGGTTTCAAACTCAGGACGCCTTAATTACACGGCAACAAAGCTATCACTTACGCACCACCTCATACTGTTCATGTTATTACAATGTTATCCATCAAAATTACCGTGTCTGATTCTTGAACCACTGATAGCAACAGCAAAATGGTAGAAATATTGAAATAATAATAAAATAACAGAAACGATTTTCAAGCCAGCTTCAAAATCATTTCTTCAATCAATTGTCGAATCCCCTTGATTTACATGTTTCCAGGCGTTACATAAAACTACAACGCGATCAAGACGACACCCTCACTTCTAGCAAGTCACTTACCAGCCGCACGGGTAACACGGAAAAAATATTATTGATGGCACAATTATCTATATGTGATATTAACTGAAACCTAATGAATCAATATATTCTACACGCGCGCAACTGTGTTTTCTTCCGAAGAAAACACACAAGGCAAATATCAAGTTTGTGAACCTCGCTTATCAATATTTCGCTTCGACTTAATCAGATCTACTCTCTATATGTTATCAGCTGTTGACAATGACCACTAACCGGTACTACTCACACGCCTAGAACAGGTCAAGGACAATCATGAATGTGTGCTGTATTCAACATGCGATGCGTCTCAAAACAGTATTACAGACACACACTGAGGTCTACAGAGAATTAATGGGAAGACTTAGGCTGGCGCATTTTATGAATAATGAAAGCTCGGTCGCCCAAGGGATAAACTTCAGGAAACCGACTTTTCGCCTCCAGTTGTGGGAATTTCAAGCCGGGGGGGGAGCGGTGTTGCTACACGCCTGATATTTGTCCAGTCCTACAGGAGACCTTTTGCTGTCAACATGCACCCTTCGCTTGCTACGCGAGACAGAATTTATTGGGTCGGACGAGCCCGACAAATTCGGGAATATTTTGTCCCGATCCCGGTTCCGACTTTTCGGGATCCCGCAAACCCCTAGCGGCAACCATTAGGCTTTGCCGTGCTTGACCTTCTTGAAGGTGCCACCTGTTTCAAAAACGACTCGAAACGAAAAATCTGGCACCGCAGAATACCACGAGAATTTCCCCTCCCCACAGCAACTGGACAAAACCGACTGGTTCAGCGGTCGTGTGCCTGCCTGACTTCCGACGGAAAAGACAAGTAGAATTTTGAAGCTTGTTCTTTCGCCGAACAGTCTTATAGGCACGATATAAAATACCTATTTGGGCTAACGTATCTATTTTCATTGCTTAAGGGGGCGGTGAACTGGTTGATTGGGTAGTTGCTTCCCCCACCCTCCTCTCTCTCACGCCTTCACTGTACGGGCATCTCGGTCGAATTGTTTAAAGAAAAAAATGAAATAAAAAAAGCAGGATAACTTCAAAATTTTATGAATTTTCAACACTTGATTTGTCTTTTTAAAAAGGATATTGGGATATCGTAATGCTGCTTTCAACATGTCCGTGACATCACAATTTATAAAATATGTGTCTGTGTACGTTTCTGTAGGCTGCTAAAAGACAGTTCAGGTTATTTGTCACAAATTCATACTGTCGAATCCTCACGGAATAAAGTGCTTCCAGATATAATCAAACATAAAATTACTACTACAAAAGTTTTGGGAGCGTCGCGAAGTTTTTGGTTGGCGCGCCGGATTGGTAGTAAAACATGTGTCGTAGTTTGATTGATTGATTGAGTTGGTGTTTTAAGTCCACTTTATGCACAGTAAGGCTAATCGGGACTGGACCTACAGTTTAAAGTACACACCGGGTATTGAATCCGGGACCCCTTGATTATAAGGCGGCGACGCTACCACTCTGCGCCATCTGCGAGACTCGATATGTGTCGTAGATCCCCATCACAAGCAAAAAAGAAATTCTTCAGATCCAGAGAACTGGATTGTACATCAACATTGACTATTACCCCAGCCTGGGAATGGGGTGCTATTTGCGAGAGTCCCCCTTCATCAATATCATCTTCAACGTCGCGATCAGCCATAAGTGTTAAAATAGAAACAACATTTAGCCGTGTTTCTAAAACATCACAAGTACAGATCAGCACAATGGTCAAATTTTACTTCACGTACCAAGTGGTGAAGCCACTGAAAGACAAAACACAAGACTCAGAATTAATCTTATTGACGTAAAAAAAAAAGTATTAAAAATAGCACACGCCCAAATCATTTAAATGCCGAGGCGGCCTATAACTTTCGAGTAACGGTTTCGTCACACTGGCAACACGCTGAAAGTGAAATTACAGAGTTGCTGTGAGCAGGAGATAACTGGTTATATCTTCTGAACGTAAACAGTGCTGGATAGAAAGCTGTGTGTTATTTACATGACACCGTCAGTTTAGCGCTCTTCGCGGCGGCGAAGAAAGAAGTTGCATGCACACCACTTCGTCAAATTAAACTGTGTGTGAACGTCACTTTCCATTTTTGCGAAGGTCGTTCCTTTTCTGAGGCAGGTAAACGCATAATGTTTGGCCATTACTGCTGCCAACAATGAAATTGGGGGAGGGGAGTTTAATTCATGACTGGTTGCTGGTCAAAATCCAGGGTTGAACAATTCCACTTTTTTGGTTACTTAGCGTCGCTTGTTCTGCCACTTCTGGCTAATTGCGACGATGAGGATGGGTATGATGAAAATGGACACTCATGAAGAACACCCGATGATCAAGTCGTCTGGGTTCGAACCCGGGACCTTGGCTTCGTAGCCATTCCATTTTCTTTACGTGTGCTAATAGGAAATAGGAGCTGAAACCATTTCCATAAGCGGTCTACATGGTGTATTCAGGGGTGCCCACAGGGGAGGGGGGGGGGACAAAATTTTATACCAATTCTATACATCTTCACACAAAAATGGGGGGATCGTATCGTTTGATTGACTTGTTATTGATTTTTAGTTTTATGTACAGTTTTTCTACCTACCTGTGGGTGATCGCGGCGATAGGGTTGAAATGAAACACCACCTCTAATGTCTTTAGAATCGGTTTGGATGCAGGGGGGGCGTGGTATTCACATTAATACAAGGTTATTCGAGCAGACAAACTGTGCAGAATAAGGTTGACTAAGAATGGCAGTGAGCCTAAAGTATCTAAAGTAAACTTATATTGCTTAAATATGTCTGCATTATAGTGACGCAACCACAGGGAAGCAGGGGGTCATTGCCCCCCACCCCAACCTTCGGCGGAAGTCAATTCTAGGGTAGCAAGGGGGGGGATAAACAATGCCGGCCTAGGGCACCTGCAGGGGGGTGCACAGAGGAGCAATTACTCCTTCGATTTAAAATTTTATACCAATATAAATTCATTTTGTAAAATTTTCTTGCTTTCTTCGCTCGCATTATCTGATTTTCTCGTTTTCGTCAAGTTCAGAGCTGTAGCTAGGGGCGGCGGGAGTCGGCCATGGGCGCCGAATGATCTAAAAAGAAGTTGTAAAAGAGAGAATGCCATTGCGTCCAGTAAAATGTTTTGCGCCGTATTAAATCAATATTGTTTTCAATTGCAAAAATTGGATCTAAAAATTATCTTGCTCGCTTCGCTCGCATTTTACTTCTTTTCTGTGATGTAATGTATTTAAATAATATGTGTTCTATATTTGTATTGAATAAGCTTTGAATATGTACGCAATTTAGTGTTAGCTTGTTGCATATGTATTTTCTATTTTATGTCGCTCCATGTTGCATAACATATGTTGTACATGAAAGTTAGCCATGTATTTTCGGAATGCATTTATCATTCATTTTCTGTCACTCAAAAATACAGTTTGGGTGTGCTTGATTTCTATTATTAGCAAATGTGAAATTGACGGTGTTTAAAAAATATTTCAAATAGTTTGTTCCAAACAAATGCTTTAGCATAGACTTCTATAGATCGATCACAAGGAAAAAAACCTTGGCCGTAAAATCCCCGCGCAGCTTTCCCTTCTTCCCTTCAGCTCGGGCCATAAGGAAGCATGGTCCACTCTCCCCCCACCCCCTCCTCGCGGGAGTATGGTGCACAGGAGTCGCGGGTCTGCGCAGGTTGTTTTGCTTGTGGTTCCACTATACCCTCTTTTTGCGTAATTTACGAGGATAACTGGTAGTAGTAATAATATTATTATTATTATTGGTACGTTTATCCTGGTACTTGCCCCCCCACGACTAAAAAATTTGGTTGCACCTCTGGTATTATATTTTTCCGCAAATTTTGTGACAAAAATAATTTGAGTAATTAATTCGGCATAAACAGCGGGTTGAGATGTTCTACCTTTTGGGGGGAGTGCGTCATGGGCCTTGGGGGGATGAGCACCCCTGGGTGTATTTATCCTTTAACAACATGGTTAAGAACAAATTCAGTGTGAACAAATAAACGTGGCTTACAAGAAGTCCTATTGGTTGTAGTCACGAAAACTTCAAGGTTGTAACGATTCTATTGAAAGTCAATTCAATTGCATCGTTACAACCTAGCAGTGTCCATGACTGTACGAATGGCTGATATGCAGGAATCTTGCTCGTAAGAATACAGTGATTGTAATAAAGGCACACCACTCAATGTAGCTGCTATATTTGAAGTTGAGTGACCTTCTGAGTTTGAGTCCTTACGTCAAATTTATGCACAAATAGGCTAATCGGGAACTAGACCTACAGCTGAGAGTGGGACCCGAACCACTAGATGCCTCCATCCAACCTGGGATCCCTTAATTACAAGGCGACGACGTTACCATTACGCTATCAGGGAGGCCCTTTATATGGTGAGCTGCCCAGCTACGATCCGGGGAAAGATAACGCCGCAATCAACAGGCACGAGAGGAACTATTTCTGAAGTCGTGTGTTTTATTTTTTACATTACAGTGGACGGAGAATAGATTCGATATAATTAGGTTAGGCCCAATCAGAGGATAGTTTCATGAATGTTGTTCAAATCTGCTTAATCGTTTACAACTTATGTGCTGGAGTGGTTATCACAGCGCGCTACGACGGCAGGGATCCCGCGTTCGAATTTCAGCCTTGGCATGTTCTTTGTGAGTATTCCTTCATCAATTTCATCATATTATCACTCATCTTCATCGTTGTCATTAGTCAAAAGTGGCAGAAAAGCGACGCCAATAACAAAAAAGTCAAATCAAAACAAACAACTTATGCAACAGTTTAGTCCGAAGCAAAGGGAGATAGATATAACTACCGCCCTCTGTAGAGTAGATTTATATTAAATGATTTTACGTGACGTGAATTTTACGCCATTTCTTCAATCTGTGCTACTGTATATATACACACGACGGTATACTGTAATCAGTGTCAGAAGAAAATGTACACGCGAGAAAAAAAACGAGGGAAGAATCGACGAGAAAAAGCTTATCAACATTTTTTTCTTAGCCATAGCTCTTAAGCATATATACATCCTCTCACTCCTAAAGCGACATCATCTGTTCTAAGTCTGTGTTTATATTTAGATCGCCTCAAGCATATGTCACACAAAGCTAATGAAGCCCAAGGCGCTTAATTGCGTCGCAGTTGGGGAACTGGTTGGTGGGTACTGTGTCATGAGAAAATGGCCGTTGTCATGGAATCACTAAAAAACACACAAACATTTGTATAACTTTTATTGGCAGGCAAGCTAGTTACTGGTAAACATCAAGAGGAAATACACAAGGTCCTTTTCAGGATAGGGTGTAATTTAGGGATTTGAGCGTGCTTTCAGAAAGTCCCAACAACGGCGGGATATACACAACGAGACGAGTTAACCAGTGGCTGAAACTAAAAAACGTAAAAACGTTACTGTATTTCTTGTCAAGTGAGGATAAAACTAGAACACTCATATTATCTATCCGCTATTCTAATCAGGACCTCCGGCATTTCATATGCTGTATTCAGCTCGTACCAGAGAAGGAAAAAGTTTGAAATTGAAGGGCAAATGTATCCTTCACGGGCTCAAAGAAGGGAATCAGAGTTCCCACCCCTAAAATTGTTTCGTTTTCCTATCCGCAATTGTATTGAACTGTTGAAAGCCTGAGTCCCTTGTGTGGTGATCACACGCCTTACCGAATTGTATTCTTAGTTATTTTCAGGGTTCTTAAAGGTTCAGGAATTGTAAATAAATTAAATTCCGGTCCAGGAAAGAAAATCAGCAAGCGTAAATGTGTTCTGGACCGTAAAGAACCATTTTTATCTGTAAAGTATTTAAATTCGGTCCAGGAACCTTTTTTCCGAATCAATTTAAATACGGCCCAGGAATATTTTTTCGGATCAGACCTGATTTTTTTTTTTTTTGCTGAAATGTAGCTAAGAGGTGTCCTGGTTTCAAAGACAACAACATTTATTTTTTCTGGAAACATATTCGTACATGTTTAGCATCTACAGAGTGATCACAAAGTCCCATTACGCCCTATCGCGTGTACACATCGTCATAGATGGTCGCATTGTATTAATGTGAGATCATGGCAGAGGACAACTCGGAGGTAGTGTGACTATTCGTTATGATTTAGTCCAGAGTGTCTGTGTGTACACCATCGTTTTCATAACAGAGTATGATTCTCCGCCATGTACGATGGGAAATTCTCCTCAACATTGCTGGCGTGATGGCAGTAAATGCACATAAGAAACAACAATTCAATAACATCTATGTAATACACAGTGACGTGCACTGAGGAGTAGCTAGTCTAGCAGAGATAGATCAATCAATCTCACATCTCGAATTATATTCAAATCACAATATTTATTGTCTTGTTAAAGCCACCACAGCTCATATGCAACACCTTTTCCACGCACTTCTCGTCCATCGGTGTTCTCCGCGGGCAAAGCAGGCTGGATACCCTAGCTCGCTCTTCTTCAGCCAGGCCAGTTTCCAGGTAGAAACGGCCGGCCCAAGGAAAAGGAAGATTTCTACCTCTACTTCCCTTGCCCCCACGCCCCCCGCTGCAATGGTTGAAAGCCCAGGCTTTCAGGTCCTCCAGTCTATCTCCTATAGGACAGATAAGGGATTGGTTTCTCATAATTTTTTTGTAAATCCTATAAAGAACACAGGGTAAAATTTTCTGCAGTACTTATGTTCTCCGTATTTACACAACCTTTTACACGTTGTACAATATGTGTGTATGTATAATATGGGATGTAGTTTTATTATTTATAAAATGGGAACGTGTTATGTGCAGACAATAATGTTATGCTTTCTTTCTTTTTTTCTTTTTCAAATATGGAATATATAATGATTAAATTACAAATATGTGCTCAGGCTCTCTCTGACTCTCGTTTTAGTAGTGTTTTATTTAAATATACTAATATATTGGCCTGTAACAGTCATAAATATGGATGTATTTATTTGGGCAA
The DNA here is from genome assembly GCF_977018435.1 of Lepisma saccharinum. Lineage (NCBI taxonomy): Eukaryota > Metazoa > Arthropoda > Insecta > Zygentoma > Lepismatidae > Lepisma > Lepisma saccharinum. The sequence continues at coordinate 17,375,799 of NC_139249.1, read as the reverse complement.
GAGAACGCGTGTTCATATTGTTGTTGGTTTGGTTTATTTTACTTCGCTTTTCTGCCACATTTGGTTATCGCAAAAATGAGGATTGAGTGATGATATGATGATATTGGTGAAGGGACCTCATATGAACAATCCAGGCCAGGATTCGAACCCGTGATGAGTGCGCATTCTTGTCCTATGTGTTGCAGTGAATAATGAAATAATTTGGAATGAAAAATGTATCTCAGAACTCAAAAAGTCAAATGAATATCATTGAAGAAACTACAAAAAAGTGTGTTGTGTTTTGTTACCTGTCACCAAATCAACCAAGCGCGGGGGAGTGGTTATCACAGCGCGCTACGACACCAGGAGTTCCGGGTTAGAACCCCGACCCGGGCATGGGCGTTCCCTGTGCTCGTCCCTTCATCAGTTTCATCGTATCATCTTCACAATTAACCAAATGTGACAAAAAAGCGACGCTAAGTAACAAAAATGAAATCAAATCATTGATTGATTGCTCAAATTGGTTTATTTTACTTCGCTTTTCCGCCACCTTTGGTACAACAAAATAGATGAAGGAACACACACAAAGAACACAAATGGCCAATCCGAGATTCGAACCCAGGATCTCTGGCTTAGAGTCAAATCAAATAGTTTTTTATTTTCGAATGTGGGTGGGGGTTACGTGTACTTTTTTCTAGTACTCATTCATAATTTTGCAATCTTTTCCTGTTATTGACATTCTTCTTTTTTGAAGGAATACTGACCCTAAAGGGAGGAGGGGTGTGACTCACACCAACCCCCCCCCCTTGAGCACGCCACTGACTGCTACCCCAAGTGTCGACGTCACCGCACGTCACTGGTAATACATAGGGGGTAATGGGACTTTCCGGTCCTGTTACGGAACCCATTAGAATTTATGGGATCCTGGAGCTTTAACAACCCTGGTTATTTTACATCTCAATTTTAAGGTGAGGATGAATGGTAATTTGATGAAATAAACACAATTAAACATGCATCGCCTATCTACGATTCGATCCTGGGACTCTGTGGTTTCGTAGCGCGATACGCTAACCAAACCACCACAGACCTGGATTAAATACTTATGCGGTACATGCTCTACAACGAGCTCCAAAACTATCATTGCTTAAACGGAAAAGCACAGTGCTGATTTGCAACAAGCTGAAGGGAAAGTCAAAGCACTTCATGTTCATGAACGACCATCTTCCGCCAATAACTGTCGAAATGCATTATCACGGTCACTCACATCACTAGACGCATTAACTTCTCTTTCTTTTTTCATTACTGCTCAGCTTCGCCATTATTATGTCACCAGATTACTTGCTCTTTCATGCGTGGATGAGGTACAAGAATACTGAGGAAATTTTATGTAACATCCCGGCCACGGCCTACTTATTTCACTTTCTTTTCTCACACCGCAAGAACCTTCCTGAATACGAAGAAGAGCAACAATAAAAACATCAGTTGTGCTCGCACAACAATAGCACGGAAGTTCTAAAAGCAGCCACAATGCTGGTGAAATGTGTTTGCAAGGCACAAATTGGTAAGTTTCAGGTAGCACTGCATTACAAGAGATAAGAAATCAATGAACACTATTCAAGAATGCACCATCGAAGAAAGCGATTACAGTGAGGGCGCCACTACAATGACACGACCCCTCTTTATACAATTTTCTTATCTCATCTTTTCTTCACTTCTGGCTAATCCTGAACAAACACTCAACGCACCATACTGGAATATCACTACAATTATAAAATGACACAGTTATTTTTTTCATATTACTGCCTGTATAAATTATAAAAATATAATTATTAACATAAATATCTTTGGGAAGACTGTCTACTCGAGCTACCAGATACATGAATATCCAGCACAACCGTTTTTCACTATTTTTATTTTACATAGCATACAGTTCGTGTACTGAAATGCCCGTTATTATATGTTGTTATTAACTTTTATCAGGGTGACCACTCTAGGATCATGATAAAATTCAAGTACAATTCCCGGTTTTTAAGGAGAACTTTCCAAAAACTCAAGGGTACAAGCACATGTTTTCTCTATTTCAATCTTACCTATTACCACCTCTCACACATACACACACAAATATATTGACAATATAAAGGGTCTGTGTAATTGCAATCCTATCCAGAAAGTCTAATTCAATTCAATAAAATAGTGTGGGTGGAGTTTACAGTTGCCATTTCACATATTCAAGCTCGAAATATATCTACACAAGCACAAGTCACAACACAAAATGTTACGGGATAATATACTAATCTACAATTAATTGTACACCCAACGGCGAATTGTCCACCACCATTTTCATTCGGTCTGAATTACACAATGTGATGACAATGAATTGAAATAAAGACGTCAATAAGCAGAGATTTACGCTTTGAACCAACATAGTTACATTCCTTAAACCAACACAGGATGTAAAATAAAAAAGTAATGAAAATAGCTGTGGACAATTTGCCTACCATTATCTTTGCCGTTCACTGTACAAGGATTTCAAACTCAAATTTACCTAATCAACTTCAAGATATCTTATCTTGCAATACTATTCCACCTGTCTAATAAATTATACTCCACCAACAAAGTAAAACCAATTGAATTCTCTTTTATCTTCCAGGCAGCTTTCTTTTTCTTCTTCGATACAAATAAAAACGAAACTGAAAAACTTGCCTCAAGGCATTTATTTATAAATTCAATGGGATTTGGATTAATAAAAAATGGCAATTTTCACATCTACCGAAAAAAAAATTCACGCATAATTCCCAGAATTCCCAGCGAGTAGCCACCCTGTTCATACACCTTGTTAAGAAAAAGCTTGAAAAGTTAAGAGAAAATTTTAGTCAAAAAGAAATGTGTTACATTTTACATAAAAATCTCCTTTTGGAGTTTTCAAAACTATGTGACCATTTATTCTTTGAATTAAATGGTAGAACATGTAAAAATAACCTGGCTCTTGTATTCTATGCTCATTTTTTTATGTAAGTATTTTCTTTTACATTGGTTGTTCTGTTCGAATATTGGAAGTTATTTATTTCTGTTATTATGAGTACAAAAATAAGCTTTCTGTTGCTTTTTTCAACTTGAAATGAAGGATGCCAATTTCCAGGGGAGGGGGGAGGTTGACTGGCAGGTCGGACTCCTTCTCAATGCCCATGTTCATATTGTATATAGCCCAATCATCCATCTTAATTTTTTCTAGAATATGTATTTAATCTAATTGCCGCAAATATTCCAGAGGCCAATTGACTGACTTGTTTAATTTTATTTGGCTTCTCTGCCACTTTTGAGTAATCACAAAGATTGGAATGAATGGCAATAAGACGAAATGGATGATGGGACAATCACATGGATCGAGCATAACACAAGCACCACAGAGGATTATACTGACTGAGAGTCCGAGTGCCGGAGGCTCAGCCTGTAGTATTGCAGTTACCAGCATGCACTGCGTGGAAGTGAGACTGACCCGGGTGCCTTGTCAAAAATTACACCCCTCCAGAAGACACATCTGTAGGCCAAAGTGGGGTTGGTAGAAACAAGATGAAACAATGCTGTAGGTTTTAGATCAGTATTTTGTTTGTGATGGCTTTTTCAACTCCCCTCTCAATGTATTTTGTAAGAGACATTACTATGTGTGAAACTTCAATATTGTCACGTACCAGTGTCTGGCTACTCTGGGCCCCACAAGTATCATTATCTTTCTATATCTGACTTGATTTGAAGGCTGAAGGTAACAAACACCTTCTCCGTTGCCAGAATTTGATACAGGTCGGAATTTATCTGCTGTTTCTTCAACAGATTCAATCTATTCGCAATCTGTTTCTTTACAGTAATTTGTGTTCTTATCTGACCAGCTGGGGGAGCAAATGTATGGGCAAGATGACAGTTCCAGTAATGGGCACAATTTTCTTGCAGATGAAAACAATTTAAATGGGAGTTCAATCATAGGCAATGCTTGAAGTACAGGAGGATGCAGCTAGGAAGAATTTTACAAAGCACCCCGTCAGCTGTCCAACTGTCATGTTAAACATGGAAGCATCCCCCAGCTAACGCAAGGCTCAAGAAAACACCCTCCACCTAACAATTTCCACTTCAAGCACTGATAATAAGACAGCATTATCGGTACAAATATGCCATTGTAAACAAAGGTCAGTGAACTATTAGAGCAGTGTTGGAAAGCTACAAGAAAAGATTTACTAAAGAAAGAAACGTTTCCTTACTTTTATACTGAATAGAAGTGAAAATATCATTAGGAGTGTCAAATTTATTGGTGTTTATAATTTTATGTCGACACATTAGGCCCGTCAGGTTTGGTTCTGATAGCAATTTTCAACATTTTTGTCAAGTTAGGAGTGCTAAGTTTGATGGTGTGATCTTTGCAAGCATCCTTTAGTAATTTAAGTGTGCATACAACCAGTTTGTACTTACATGGGATCAAATATCTCCGATATTTGTGTTTTCCATACTCTAGAACCAATTTTATATTACGTAAAACATCAAAATCTACCAATTAAAAGGGCCTCCCTGATGGCGCAGCGTTAGCGTCGTCGCCTTGCAATCAAGGGGTCCCGGGTTCGATACCCAGTGGAGGCACAAGTGGTTCGGATCCCACTTTAAACCGTAGGTCGTCCCGATTAGCCTTACTGTGCATAAAGTGGACTTAAAACAACAAATCAATCTATCAATTAAAAAAAATCAATGTAATTCTCAAGGGGGTACAGTGGGTCAATGGTGACCCTACTTGTGATTCAGAACGCTGTCATTGTCCATGAGTTATTGGCGAGTCTTTTTTTAGTTCTTCTGCTTTACAAATTATGGACAAGAGGAGACACAGGCTTTATAGCTATGCACACCACACTGATGCTTACCTTCAGACCACTTTCACAGTTTTTTCAAAGAATTCCACTCCTGATGCGTGATCATAACATGCTTCGTCAGGCACATAGGTGGATCTAGATTTTTTTCTGTGAGCGACACAGAATATGCTGTAAGCATATAATATGTTAAGCTGGAAATATGACGTGCAGATATTTTGACATTATTAAAAATACAGATAAATTAATCAGAAATGTATCTTCAAAGTGAAATCTGAACCATTCTACATACCCCCACTAGGAAACAAATCCTTTGATAAGGTGCTGGTATTATTAGGATTTTGTGAAATAGTATTAGTTCTATGTATTAATAATGATTACAGGAAGGGACATACTTCAGAATTCATTTCCGAAGGCGAAACTCTGCAATATTTGAACTAGAATGCCCTCGCTTTGTATCATCAGCTAGAGTTATTGCCTCGTAACGAACAAGGCCCAGATTCGATTTCTGGTGTTGACATATTTAATCTCTAGTAAATTTACCCCGATTAAAGTATTTGTGCTTAACTTTGTTAATTTTGGTACCCTTTACCCTCTGCACCCCCCAGAGAAAGTGAAATACTTTGCATGGCATATGAAGATTTTGTTGTTTATGAACGTTTTCGGTTGATTTTAGCTCTCAGAAATGTAATATTATGAAGTAAAGTACGTCTGTTACTTTACCGTGAAGAACAGTCCGAAGGCTTCACACGAGTGAATCTACCACCCAAAACAACATTTCACAACAGCAACCATAATTTTACGTAGTTAGGTTACGATTGCTAGGTTTGGTACCAATTCTTATTATCGACGTGTCCTATCGCTATTTGAGTGTGCATACAAAGGGTTTTAATAATAAAAAGCGACAAAAGCTCTCTGAAATGGCAGGTTTTTGCTTACGCAGGTCATACTTTGTGATGGTATCTCTCCGTTATTTGTGTTTTCCGCATGCTGGAACTAATTTTATATTATATAAAACATCAAAATCTGTTCATTAATACAAATTTCAATGTAATTCTTGAGGGGGTATGGTGGGTAAACAGCCCCTTAATTTTATTTTATCTGGAAAAACATTGTCCGAACACTTGTTGTAATACAGTGCTTTCAATATTTTTTAAAACTTGTTCATCAGTTTTGGCAGGGGGAACATGCCGCTACCGCTAAATCTGCCAATGTTCATGCATATGTGTATCATATTTTCATTTCTTCAATTTATTATTCATTCTCATCGTCAAGAGTCGTGATTGATTCAAGAAGTAGAAAGTGATGTAAAAATATCCCAATTTGAAATATAAATTAGAAAATTCCCTCCTGAATTTGAAGGAGCACCGTATGGGAAGAGGGAGATTACCATGACTAGCCACACTGACAACCAAGGTGGACTGATATAAATCAGGTAATTGTTTTGAAAAAGAAAAAAAAATACTCATTTAAATCACTTTAAATAAATAATTTATTGAATAATGTGCATAAGTATTTTGTAGATATCAGTCACTTTTGGTGAAAGTACATTAATCTCATAATCATTTAATGGTGTTTATTAGGCTTTAAGAAAGGAAAAAGGAAATAAAATACATATACAGATGTTGTGAAGCTCATACGAAGGGAAATGTAAACACACATTTCTCTTGATTTAAAATTCAATAATTTTTACAAGCAAAAATAGCAAAAATTATCATTAAACTGTAAATAAACATGGCAGCTGATAATTTTGAAACTACCATTAAATATTCTCCAAAATTCAGGTACAAAGACTATAATAATATTTAAGTTAATATTTTTAGTTACACTTACAGAGCAGATCCAGAATGTTTACTATCCCTGGAAGAAAAGTTAATGAAAATAACTATAGTTTCATTAACACACTCAACAAACATTTCCATAATAGGCTAGGTACAGTATGAGAAACAAAAAATGTTTATTTACATATAATTTTTTTAATTGCTTTAATCAAACTGTTCAAATATTTTACAGGGCGGTTTACTAGAAAAAACAGATATCTATATATAGGGACGTGAAGTTTTAGTTTTAACGATAACACCAAAAAGTTGAGGAAAGCACAATAAAGTGGGTAAGTTAAGGAGGCAAGTTTTCGGTGTTTAGGTTTCACGAAATAACCCAAACCATGCCAATTTTCAGAATACACCAAATTTTGCACTTTAATATGAAAAATGCCGCGAAATATGAAATATAAACTGGGGATAACAATTCTTCTGTTCAAAAAGAACTACCTGAAGTGCTACTTGATCTGCAGTTTATGGTCTAGCTGGTGAAAGTTCGATTCAATAGAAATTGTCACGCTTCATTTATTGCAGTTTGGCGCAGACATGACTGAGTGTTTAACCTCTTCATGAATTTGCTCGGAGGGATATTCCCAGAAGGGAAATTTGTTAGGAATGGGAATATTTTCAGGGAGAAACACCTGTCGTGTTTCCGGGGAGTTAGTTTTGTATGTGTGTGTGTGTGTGTGTGTGTGTGTGTGTACACAAAATGATATTTTGAGGTCCCAGAGGGATTTTCTTGGCTTTGTTGGAGAAAGTGATATGTATGACTATTTTCAAATATTTGGGTGATAACATTCAATAAACATTTCATAATTAGTGGCTGATGAGATGAAAAAGTTTTCCAAATGGAAGAAATTTGGTCATTTCTCACAAAGGTAAACCTTACATTTAATTTCTTTGTCACTAAAACTAAAATTTGTCTCAATTTTGAAGAACTAAAGCAATGTGAAAATCTTAAGCATAGAAGGAACAGTAAAAATAAACCGATTTTAAATTAATAACACCAAATTTTGTCCTATGCTGTGAAAAATAACACCGAATTACAGTAAAAAATAACTTCAAAATTCAGGGGAAAATAAAACTAAAACTTCACGTCCCTATCTATATGTATGGTGCAAAAAAAACATACAAGCAACCGATTTTAAAAAATTAAAAAATCAGATTTAGGCCAAATTTTAAAAAATCAACAAAAATCTTTTTTTTAAATAAAAATCCTAATTTTTATGCACCCTGCTGAGTACAGAAAATGACTTCAAGTAATTCACTTCTCTCTTCTTTTTTTTTCTCTCCTCTCTACACTTCATATAACATGTAACTATTAATCACTACATAAGTTACGAAGTAAGTAATAATAGCGCTTTTCCTATACTAAGGTGCAAGCTTTGGGTTCCAATTGATAGAACTGTAACAACTTTTTCTTTACTTTCGGCCTCTGTATGGCATCAGTGGCCGGCCATCCACCATCATGAGGAAATTGGAGAGCTAGTAATGAGTAGTGTAACCCGATCATGAAACCTACGACAACAATTGGGTGTTCATTGTGCTGACCCCATGTCACCCTGTAGCTGGTTGGATAATGTTCCACTTTTGTGGGGGGGAGGGGGAAATAAGTCTGGTAATCAGTAGGTAGATAGTCATTGGCCCTCAAGGGGTTGTTACACCACAGATTATTATAGATCCAGTGCTAACATCAACATAAGCCCCCCCCCCCTGCCTCTCAAATGAATTATTATTATTATATCCTTGACCAGATAAGTGAATATGCAGGACAACTCTTTTTCTTTATTATTTTTGACATTTCATACAGATAGCGAACTGAAATATATAGTTTTTCTATTTTGTTATTAACTTTACGCAGCTCTTTCAACAAAAAGCATTAAGACTTACTCATAAAGTTTATGTTGTGTGATCTCCCCATAAAAATCTTTAACTGTGGAACCATTTATTATTGGTTTAAAAGGTACAATATGATAGTACAACGTGGTTCCTGTATTTTATACTCTATTTTCTCGATTTAATGTAGGTTTCACTTCATTTATTCTGTTCAAATAAGAACTAACTTATCCAGCCTGGACATGGCTGTGTTCTTTGTGAGCAGCCAAAAATATCAGGAAAGTTACTAACTGAACTTAATTTCCAAATTACCTGTAAAACTAACAATCTTCTTGCTTTTTTGGTGACTTGAAGTGTGGGGTTGACAGGCCTGTTCAACCCTGCCCTTCCCGACAGCCACGAGTTGTATAATGTACAGTTCAAATTGAACTGATTTATGAGCGTTAATGTTATGTTTTGAAGGGGGAATGGGGGGAAATAAATAAAAGTAACTATTGCTGAATCTGTACAGCACATTAACTAGGTATCTACAAAATATATAGATCATAAGTGGCTTAGTACTTACACATCCCATGTAAATAATTGATTAGAATAGTGTAATCTAAAAGGCAAGAAAGGCTAATTGAAGTACATATTATTTTTGTCCTAAATAGGAATTATGGTATAATTTAACAATACAGGGAATTTCTCCAATTTGTTTGAAATTTCGGATACTTACTAATTTGGGTCTCCTAATCATGAATCTGCACTTAAAATTTGGCGCTCACGTATAGAAATTCCTGAATTATGGCTAGCCCCACGAACCATTGGCATGTGGTTAGGAAACATAGTTAAAAAAATGTAGGGTCGTAGTAATATCAGGAATATATATATATTTCGTTCTTTAAGAATTCGAAACGGAAAATCTTGCGATAAATAATGAGCAATTGTGCATTGTCGGTTGCGATGACTGACCCTCTTATTTTGCAAGTTTGACACGTGAGCGCCAAATTTTAACTTCAGATTCGTGATTAGGAGCCCTAATTTAGTGAGTATGCCAAATTTCAAACAAAATGGAGAAATTCCCGGTATTGTAAAATCGCTCCGGAATTATCCTGTTATTTTGTTTATGAATAGGCAAATTTTGTGTTTATATAAATTGTTCACAGGGGTATGCTCTCCTGTACTTAGAAGATGGAAATGTGAAATGTTAAAAAATAATTATTATTATCATAGTTCCCCTTTTAGGTTGTGTCTGCTATTTTCAGTGTTCCATGAAAGCTATTCTCACTGTCACCAAGCAGTGAGAATAACAGAAAGTGCTGAAAACCAGAAATGGTAATTGTCTGTTATATCGGAGACACATTTCTATCCGATATTTTCAGTTTTAAATGGTTCGTACCAATTGTGTATTGCAGAAGATAGTTGAAGGTGCCATTATGATTTTTTACATTACGAGTAATTCTTTTGGGTCCCTTCTGCCGTCGCGGAACATACAATATGGCGTGCACAGCTGTGGATCATCTCGTGTCATGCTTGTATTTTGTCGATTTGGAGTGGGTAAAAAGTGTTTCAACCTTCTTAACCGAAAAATACCTACTTTCATGTTCATTATGTTATCACAAACCATTGACGGATAGTCCCAAAAACCATTCACGATAGCCCCACGAACCATTTCCAGCAAGGTTAGGTTAGCATAGTTAAAAAAAATAAAATTCTGGTAAAAAAAAGGCACGTTTGGAAACATTGGCGAGACCACATGACTTTCGACGCTCACGCCATCTGCAGGTACATAATGGAAACAATGGCATAATGTTGTTGCTTTGCACAAAATGCAAGTTATTATATCAAAAGTGCTTATTTCTTGTTGTGCAGCATTCTACGGTGAGAAAATACCTCCAAAAACTTTCAAGATACTACAGAAACTCAATTCCGATATAACAGACATTTACCATAATTTGAATGCTAACAGCCCTAAACCTGACCTGCCTAACCTAACAACGAAAACATTAAGGAATGCAATAGCCCTTCATACTTACGTCATGTGACCGTTCATATTGGAACATCTTGCGGTATTTTTCCAACTTCATAATGTGCATAAATATTACTTGTCCATACGAAAATAAATGTGTGCTGACGAAGCTTGATACACATCAACTAAAGAATGCACACATACTTGTAGTAGGCCAGGTTGTAGATCATGCACATGCAGGGTTTAAAATCTGGTGAAAATAGCTCAAAAGCTAGCTTCACTACCTGGGAAAATAATCACTCCGAAAAATAATACAAATTCCTATTCTTGTGAATGCTATGTAATTTTATCATATATATATATATATATATATATATATATCTGGCATTAAGAAAAAAACAAGTCTCCGTTCGGAAGGAAACTCTTTAGATGTTTATATCTGGCATTTAAAGTTAACTTTTACTTTTACACGAATGTCGAATTGCGGAAACCATGGTTAGTCTCAAAGGTGTAGTTTGATTTATTACGATCTGAATTTACTACTTAGTATACTCGACAGAACTGTATTAAATCTGTTCTCCGTGTGCCTCAACAGATATATTTTTCTAGTCAACCTGACATTTAAAAATACTATCACTTTCATTCTATTCATAAAGTTCAACAAAATAAACTTAGTTTTCTGTCGACACATTTTAGTGCTAGCAAAAGTAAAAGTTAGTTCACTGTCTTCTAAAATGCCTCACCTGTTGGCCTTGTTATTCTGCAGGAAGTACTGGATATCGCAAGTCACACGCTCAACGAATTCATTGTCTTGAAGACTCAAATATCTTCCATCCAGGAAATTCTCCAGTTTGTTTTGCACATTGTCTTCTGAAGACGCACACTCACTCATTCACTACTATCACAAAGAACAATATTGAGATTTTTTTAAAACTTCAATACTGTTATATTAGCACAATATCACCACAAATACGCCATTCCAGGTGAAAAATAAATACACTTCACAATCAAACCGTTTGTAGGAGGTTAGTTTACGCAAAAGCGAAGCGCAGCAAGCAGCATGCAATGGTATTTCCTCTCCTCTTCGAACGTGACGTCACTCCAGTGAAACAAGCGAGTAGCGTCAAAGAGAATAAGATTAGGGGAGAGAAATAACTCCCTATCCCTACAATGGAAACATTTTAGCAGACGGCTTGAGATGACGTCAGAAATTTTGAAACAAACTGGCCAATGAGGAACAGGCAGGTGGACTGGTGCTGCCGCCGCCGTCTAGGTACCGAACTACGTTGGTTGCCATAGCAACGCAGCAAGCACGCTATATGCAGACGTCTTTCAGATTCAACACTACAGTCAATTGGATATTGAATTTAGTAGTTTCGTGTTGCGCAAAACATTAAAGGACTGAAATATGTTGTTCGATTATTAAAATCAATTAATTGTCTATACTTTAAGAAGGATATACTTATCTATTTTGATAATAGTTATCACTAGGGCTAGGATCATTTTCATGACAATATTTTTTTAGGGTAAGGGTGCTATGTTCCCTGAACATGTAGACATTCATATTATGAAGAAACTAATTAAATTAAGGTGCTTATTAAGGGCATATTTGGCCATTTCTACGTGATATTCAGCATATTTTTAAATTTTCAACAAATATAGTCATTTTTGAAGTGGATTCGCTCTTACTCCCATTTTCACTCGAGTTTTTTTCCACTGTAGTAAGATCTTTTGCATTTTTCTTTGAAAATTTAGAGAAAGTATTCATTGTGTATTGCAACTCGGGTCCATAAAGTGAACTAAAAATAGTACATACGTGCAAATACGTCTGCATTTAGATGTTGATGTTTGAAACAGTCCAGTTATAAGGGCATATTTTGTAAAATTTTGGGTCATAAGAGCATATTTTATTTTTTATATTTTGGTGATTTTTAGGTCATAAAAATCCTAGCCCTAGTTATCACTATGATATGAGTAAATTAATTTGTACCCATGAGATCAGTTTTATTATGTATTTTTTTGTTGCTCCCCGAAAAATTGTCTTTTCATAATTTTAGGCACAATTTCGGACACTTCATGCAGCTGCAATAAAATTGTAAACCTATATAAATTCGAAGTCGAGAATGTTCTTGAGAGTGGGGAAAAAGCACAATTAGTGCATGAAACCATGCTCTCCTATCGTTCCTACAAACTAAAACCAGTATTTCCTTATTTACTTGTTTAACAGTAGAAAAGCACAAGTAAATAAACAAATAAAACATATAAATGACAACCATTCAGTACATAGGAGGATTGTCCAAAATGCAGCCTGAGAGTTGCTTCTGGCTTGCTAAAGTTACTTTAGTACTTATGAAACCTCATTATTTTTATTTTGAGGTATTATCTTCGCTGAAAGAAAAATGCAACAAGACCTGCAACCAACTGTTCCATCGGCCTCATTGGCAGTACGCATGAAAATCTTGAAGTACCCTGGTGTATACAGGGGAAAAAAGGTTGTTTCTTCACACTTATAAATATTTTTTAAAGTAATAATAGTATGCACAATGTCTTCAAGATACTGAAAATTGCACTGGCAAAATGTCCATTTTTGGTAACAAGAAATGGAAATTTTTAGCCTGCTACTCATCCTATATGAAGAAAATCTAGTACTCTGGATAATTAATTTGAGCTATAATCATAATTCAGATAGTTACTTATCAACTTCATAGTGTCATTATGAATCAAATTTATTTTTAAAACTTTCCTACTTACCGACTTTTACGTAAAAAATCCCCCTTATTTTGTATTTTGAAAATATTTACGTAGTTAACAAACATTGTTTGGAACATACTGGAACCAAGTTGTAAAACGGTCCCATACACTTCCATCTTTGAATGTTAGTTAATCATGTCTGCTGCTGGTCGGGAGGGAAGAGGAGATGCAGCAACACAGGGTGCTCTCTTTCTAACAACACACACAAAAAACGATGGTTGACTACGATATGCATGCAGGAGTAGCGCAGATAAAGAATGCATGAATTTTTCATACATCTTAAAAACATACCTGGTGCTAAATCTCTCTCCCATCCTCACAACCTAAAAGTGTAATCAAGGCCAAACCTGTGCATTAGACCTGACTTCAATACCTGGTTGAAGCAGTGGTTCAAATCCTACTAAACTGTAGTTTCAGTCCTGATTAGCATAAGTGGAACTAAAAACACACAAACCATCAATTCAGTTCGCTTACAGGTGTTTCTACTGTTCAATGAAAAAAAATCATCAAAGGAGTAAGTGCCCAAGAATAAATTAATGCAGAAACTGACTTCACCACTATCATGCAACAATAAAGATGTCAAGCAGTCCAAATACATAGACTGGCCATTTTCATTTACAGGCTATTTGCCCACAAGGAGGAGGCCTTTGTTTTAAAAAAAGTTTACTTTGGTGGCCCCTTCATTACATAAATGAACATAAGAAATTAAATAAATAGCTATGAAAACTTATCGAATGTTACATATTCTTCAGTAAGATTCTGCTAATTCTTACTAAAAGTATGCACATATTTTACTTGAACATATGCATTGCAGAGACTGCACAAATAATGATTTTGTTATCTTATTTGCATTACATGAACAGTGTACTTACTGTATTATGTCCCCATATTGTGTTACTTTGTATATTCATTAAACAAGTGAAAGGTGTAACAATTCTTTTGTGTAACAAAAGAATCACTAGATTTTTTAATGCAAAAATGATTAGTGAACATGGGAGTGTCTATATAATACCTAAATAAAAGCAATCATTCCTTCCTCTCCTTTCATTAAGTGAAACAAGTGTAATTCACTAAAAATCATGTAAATTCAGAGTAAAAAAGAGGCCACATGTGAAGTACATGTGGGTTCAAATCTGATGACACCACCATTAAAATGCCAACTCACGGAAGATCCCCTGCTCACTTTATTAAAACTTATTTTCACATTTCCACATTTTAACAATTATTTTCAGGACATTCTGTAATGGTTCTATTTCTTTTACTTACATTTCGGTAAGTTTTTAATGATACCAACCTTGCGTTCTGAAGTCACTGTGGGATGGTTTCATTGTTAGGCTAAATGCATAAGTTGTTAGGTTAGGCTTATTAGTATTAGCTCTCTGAGCATAAATAATACATTTGCAGTGTATTTATGCTAAGAGAACCAAACTTGACAACGTAGGCATATCACGTCTGACGTCATAACACAAGGTTGGTATCGCCATCTGTGAGAAGGAAGACCTCTCGGAAATACTTAATCGTTGGCTCCTATTTTTTTAAGAAAAAAATCTTACATGCAGCTACCTGTTGTAGCAAATTGGTGGCTAACAATATGGAAAAAATCCAAATAAATATAAGTAGACACTGGAACTCACTTTTCACAACAGCTCTTGGATGTGCACTTTGCATTATGTGCCACTACTGTTAAAACTTGCTGAAACACATGGAGGTACTTACCCTGAAGCTGTTTTAGTTAGTTTTCACCCCCACCCCCAAATGTAAGTTTTCTATGGAATATCTTGGTAAAGTCAGAAGTGTCTTCACCACAACATGTGAACTATACTGCTAAAAAAAAGTCTTCAATATTCAATATGGAGAATTATTTCCACCACCGAGGCGAGCATCTGGGCTATTTTCACCAGATGTTGAAGATCAGAAATTACACAATCAGGTATTGAAAGTATTTATGGAAGAAATTTTAATGCTAACAGCCATAAACCTGAGCTGCGTAAGACTGCAGAATATGGGCTGCTTAGGAGGAACGTGGTTCATAATTTTTTGGTAATGTTTTGTAGTTAGTAATTGGGAAAAGTAAGTTTGAAGGTACGGAAAATTTTATTTCTTTGAAAAAACTAGAAATACCCATGCACGTTGGGTGCTCTTGGAAGGAAAAAGTGACATGGTGGTGCACATTCCTGCACAAATTTAGTGAAAGCAAAAAATTCCTACGTTGTTAGGTAGCTAGGTTTAGTTCTCTTAGCCTGAATAATAATTTGTCATTGCATTTATGCTAATAAAACCTAACCTTGTAGGCATTCCTCATCGAAATAATTAAAGTAGCTGTGCGTAAACAATATGGACGCGAACGAATAGAGAAATGCATTATTTTAGTAGCAGGAAAAACATTTTTCATTGTGTTTATGCAATTGGAACCGAACCTACCAAGTCTAAGCTAACCTTGTAGGCATTCCACGTCGAAATAATTAAAGTAGCTTTTCGTAAACAATATGGACGCGAACGAATAGAGAAATGCATTATTTTAGTAGCAGGAAAAACATTTTTCATTGTATTTAAGCTATTGGAACCCAACCTAACCTGTAGGCATTCCTCATCGAAATAATTAAAGTAGCTGTTCGTAAACAATATGGACGCGAACGAATAGAGAAATTCATTATTTTAGTAGCAGGAAAAACATTTCTCATTGTGTTTATGCTATTGGAACCCAACCTACCAGGTCTAAGCTATCCTTGTA
This sequence comes from Lepisma saccharinum, assembly GCF_977018435.1. NCBI lineage: Eukaryota > Metazoa > Arthropoda > Insecta > Zygentoma > Lepismatidae > Lepisma > Lepisma saccharinum. The sequence goes on along the minus strand of NC_139249.1, from coordinate 17,359,887 downwards.
GGCATTCCACGTCGAAATAATTAAAGTAGCTGTTCGTAAACAATATGGATGCGAACGAATAGAGAAATGCATTGTTTTAGTAGTAGGAAAAACATTTTTCATTGTATTTATGCTATTGGAACCCAACCCTAACCTGTAGGCATTCCTCATCGAAATAATTAAAGTAGCTGTGCATAAACAATTTGGACGCGAACGAATAGAGAAATGCATTATTTTAGCAGCAGGAAAAACATTTTTCATTGTGTTTATGCTATTGGAACCCAACCTAACAGGCCTAACCTAACCTTGTAGGCATTACTCGTCGAAATAAGTAAAGTAGCTGTGCGTAAACAATATGGACGCGAACGAATAGAGAAATGCATTATTTTAGTAGCAGGAAAAACATTTTTCATTGTGTTTATGCTATTGGAACCCAACCTAACAGACCTAACCTTGTAGGCATTCCTCGTCGAAATAAAGTAACTGCGTAAATAATATGGACGCGAACGAATAAGAGAAATGCAATATTTTAGTAGCAGGAAAAACAAAACAAATGACAGCAACTGTGTGTAAACAATATGGACGCGAACGAATGGAGAAATGCATTGCTTTTAGCAGCAGTAAAAACATTTTTTACATGCAATAATATAGGCTAATAGTAATCGGAAAAGTAACACCGGAAAATGGAAGTAGAAGATACGTAATTTTGTTAATCTATTTAGAGGCAAAAAGCAGCCCATGTTCTGTAGTGAGACCCTGAGCTGCCTAACCTAACAACATTAGCATTCACTGACATAGCAGCAGCAGTCCATATCAGAATACCTGGTGGTATTTTTTCAAACTCCATGAATATAAATGCACACTAACTTAAGTTTGATTCACATCAACAATTATATCCATGTAAAGGACCAAGCCAGGTCATAGATCATACACATGCAGAGTTTTAAAACCTGGTGAAAATAACCAGAAAGCTAGCTTCACAGCGATGAAGCAAGTCCCTCCATTATAATATATGGTTGTGCTTTTAAATATATTTCCTGTGTTATTTCCACCCCAATATATTCTCCTGTTTAATGCCTACACCTTAGTAAGGAAAAAGAACAAACCAAATAGAATTACTCTCTTAGAATTCATTATTCCATCCATGTATACACTAGAACCACGTATCTTAGCACACTACATGAAACCACAAAGCAGCCACAAATAAACACTAATCAAAACAGATCATCACCATGCTCCCTGCATTTGTGTAGATTCACATAACCACCATAAAAAGTATGCTATTGTCTTCACTCCCTTTTGATGTACATACTATTACTACTAACACTATACACTGTCTGGAAACACAATCTTCAATGAAATCATATATCATCTTTATATAAAAATTTCTTCATTCACTAACACTGTACGGTACGTATAAACAGAATTGACCCCTTTCACCTCAATGGAGATTCACTAACAAGATAAAAATCGACCACACTGAAACATTTTTCAGTATTATTGTTGCAGAAAACAGGCAGAGTATTCTTTTCACAGATAAAGCGAAATGTGTCCTTGCAGTCCAGACTTTCCATTCCATTCAACACCTGTGAATATCTGTAATAAAAAACACGAAATTTTAGTATTTTAATAAAAAGAAAAATACATTTACAATCACAGTATATACTATAATATAAATTAAATAACATTTTATATCTCTATGTATTTAGTGAATGACAACCACTCTTTCACAAGCTTGAACTTTAAAAAAATAATAATTTGGGAAATAAAGGCAAAACAAAAATTAAAGATACAGAAAGATTCAAAATAATACCAGCACTTTTAATTTTAGTATAATTATGTGGTCAATTTATCTAAATACCACGTGTGCGTTGTAATGTTTATTTGGTTTCCCATTTCTTTCAATGATAAATTTGGTCTCACTTGTCTGTGCACACACCAAAGCATAGCATCATTTTATTTTCCACCCATGAAAGTATATATATCCCCATATCATATATTTGCTTAATTTGTTGTTACATAGGAACTAAAATACACGTGAAGAAGCAACTACACACACAAATACGTACCTCTCTCTTATATAGTATGTATATCCATCGCTTTTTTCCAGCATATTCGGTCAAACATCATTACAAACTGCTTCAAATAATTATCAATCTTCATAGTTTCAATTTTTGACAACATTAACCCGAACTAGAACGAACTATGATACTCTAGTTCGACGTCAACGGTAGCAGCTCAACGAAACCAGACAATCGTTATTTCAAATTCGAATACACTCACGCGATGCTGCATTCATTTGTTAACAGTAGAGCGCATGTTAGTTCACTGTACCTAAGGTGCGACGTCGCTAGTGTCGCAGACCTCGAGAGATGAAGTGCGCATGCGCGGCGTAATTTCCATTTTTAGGCGGACTCGGCGCTCTTTCCGTGTATACTTTTTGGAGTAGCGTGTGCGACATTCAACGATATGCTGTGAGTACAGTCGAGTTCAAAGATCGTGTATGCAACTTGCGCGCCATATTTTCACTTAATAATTTTACATCCTATGCACTTACTTTAGAGTATTTTTGTACCGGTGCTGTTAGTGATGAAGTATGTTTAGTTAACAGGTTTGTTTCAATTCTCACATTGTTGAAACCAAACTGAAAATGTGGTAGACATTTTGGGTACACGTTTCTTTGAACTCAACTGTACTAACTGCGTATCATTGAATTACATATTTTGAACCTTCGACTTCCTGAGCACGAGAACGTCTCGCAATCACTCTCTAAACTCACTCCTGCTAGGAAATATTGAGAAAATGCAGGATTTGTAACATTTCTCATATAAAATGAAAACTGCATGCATATTTAATTTTGGCAATATTTGGTTTCAAAAAAGTTTATCTCGAAAATTAGACCGAGAAGGAGGACTTTAGTTTAAGGATGTAGGGTATAGAGTAAAAAAAAAAAAAAAAAAAAAAAGCAATCGCCCAACGTGGGGCTCGAACCCACGACCCTGAGATTAAGAGTCTCATGCTCTACCGACTGAGCTAGCCGGGCACAGTTTCATTTAGCACAGATGATTAGTTATTATCTCGCACACCTAGTTCTATCAATGATATCTGTGGTCTCAAAGTCTCAATCGGTGCAGTGCTTGGAGGAGTGCAAATTGTAAGCTGGGGAAATGTTTGGTCGACCCTTTGGTATGACTGGGGTGTGCTCCTGTGTTTTAATATGGTTGCAATGAGACAAGTGAGGGGATAAGCAGCCCACTCAGGGGTTTATCCAGGATTTTTCCCTTGGGGGGAGTGCTGGAAAATTTTGGGGGGGTGTAAGTTTGGGGAAGTTAAGTGCATATTTTGGACAGTTTTAAAAATGTTCACCCTAATTCAATTTCTTCATGGATGTTTCTAGAGATTAACCCCTTCCTCCCTTCCCTTCACGTAACATTTCAGAAGAAAAAATATGTCAAATACAGGAAAAGATGGAAAATAGATTAATGTTAACATTTCAGTTTAACGTTTCGAGTATTGCTTTCCTTCCGATAATGTTCAGTACTTGATTTAATCAATCGTTAGACAAAACACAAGGGATGACATTAAAAAACACAAAATTTTAACATCATATTACCAGGAATCATTTCATACAATTCTTAAGCTAGTTATAAGAAATTAGGAACACTTGCGCAATATTTTTTTTAATTGTATTTGTATCGTTCTTGCCCTAGGTGTAACTCTGAGTTCATCTTGGGGTGCCCAATTGAAATATCAGTGAGAATGAATTGCATAGGTGTGTACGCACTTGCCTGTCTGAAGTAGTAGTAATAAATGCAGATATAATATGACTTAAATAAATTATGACACTGCCAGCGAAGGGAGCAATAAAATTTTTAGAACTATTTCTTTGCAAACTGATTATGCATATTATTAGTTAAAAATAGCGACAGTATCCCATGATGTTTACTCTTTACAATCTTGCTTTGCTCGTTCGTTGAAGACTTCAATATGAAATTCCTTGACCGATTTAATTCAAAAGCAATATCAGGTATCTATCAAATGTGCATCCAAACTTTCCACTACATTTTAACGTCTTCATGGTCATGCTCTAAATATATCGAGTTTCATTACTTTATTTCAGTTTGTGAATCATCGTTTAAACAGAGATTTGAAAATACCAGCAGAATTTGGAACTCACTCGCTACATAGAACTATTAAAATTATACATGCATATTTTCTGTTAGAACAGAAGGGGGGCAGGGGGCATGTGGTGAGGTAAAGAGGACGCCGAACGAGCAAAGCAAGATTGTAAAGAGTAAACATCATACTGTCGCTGTGTTTAATTAATAATATGCATATGCATTATACCCTTACAAAACTTTAGAAAATACGCTTGGCGCTTTTGAGAGTTTATCTTTCAAACACTAAATGAGAGACTCCAGGGAATTAGGAGCCACGTGCCTCTTTGCCTTAAAGGGAAACGAAATAACATGTGCAAATAAACGCATGGCATGTTAACTGCAAAAGGAAGACAAGGAAGTTTCACTTCTAAATTGAGGCAATGCTTTATTATTTTCAATTATTTAAAAATTGAATAGCATTTATTTCACTATCCAACACAAAGAGCACAATGAACCAAACAAATTTTCTCTCTCCACGTTTTCCAGCAGGCAGTGGCAAGGGCCGTCGTGACCTACTGGTGCGCCTATGGTCAGATATAAATTGTGGGACTTAATGAAAATTAAATTTCTTTTATGTTTAATTCCTTACACTCAGGCCCGTAACCAGGAATTCTTTGTAGGAGGGGCAAAGTCAATCCTAGAAGGGGGCAAATTTTTAATATATTGTGTCGGTCGCATTGGCAGATATAGCAGGGTACACAGAGCCACTTGACACCTCCTCCAAAAGAGATAAGTAACAGAAAAGGGATGATATCTTGAAACTTCAACGGACAAAAAAAAACTTCGATCAACATCAAATGGCATTTTTTCGATAATGACCTCTCCAGATTGGCAAAGAATATAAAGTTTAACATAAATAGGCTAATAGGGACTGTATACACTTGATATTTAGACGATTAATGGGCCTCTCTGAAGAACTGATTAAGGCAGCCCTTTATAAATCATGCTTCATAATGATTCCCTCTAGTTTCCAGTATGCAAGATTTTTCCGCACAAAGCAATCTAACGAAAATCCAACAACACCATTGTGTTCTGTTAGGCAAGAAAAATCGAATTAATTAAATAATAATGGTTACATATTATCTACACTTTGATGAACTATGTAAAAATTTGTAATACTTTTTTTATGTACTTGCTAAAATATGGGTGTCCACCACGGACTCTTATTTCCTTCAAAGGGGAGACTCTTGCATCACTACAGACAATGATTGCATACTGGTTACGTTAACAATTTTGCAAAATATTGTGTGAATTGTATTATATTATAGTTGAAATACATGTTTTGACACCTGACAAACAAATAGGAATCCCTTGATTGATCAATGACTTCTTGGATTACAGTGTCATAATTAATATTTCATATTAAGTTTCATAGAAAGAAATTGTTTTAATAGGGCGCAAATAATTTTACGGGGCACCATGACATTCCCTTTAACATTTCTTTTTTCATATAGAACGTTTCGCTCCCAGGACCGACTCCCACCGCCCCATAGCTATGACTTTGAACTTGGACAATAAGAATAGAAGGCATTGCGAGCGAAGCGAGCAAGAAAATTTTACGAAATGTACTTTTATTTGTATAAAATTTTGAAATCGAGAGGGGGGTAATTGCCCCTTGCAAGTGCCCTTGGCAGTCTCGAATAAAAATTCAAGGATCTCGTAAAAACTAATTCCATCTTGAGTATCCAATTGTCCTGCTATTCTTAGATTCTTCTAGTCTTGTTTTTTTTTACTTCAATGTTTGCTTCCCCTAGAATGGACTTCCTTCCAAGGTCAGGACGGTAGGGGGGACAATGCCCCCTGCCGCCCTGTGGTTACGACACTGTTTATGAGTGTCTCTTCATCAATTTCACGTCATCATTCATTGTTGCAATTAGCTATAAGTGGAAGAAAAGCAACGCTAAGTAACAAAAATCAGATATCCACTCCCCCTCTCTACCACATGAATCACTGTTACCAAAAAGGAAATTTTTCCCTCCCAATCCTGATACGACATTATACTGAATCCCCCACACGTTCATAAATCACAAAATCAATAAGTGTCTTTGTTATGTTGCTAGAGTAATTGTAAAGATTAGTGAGAATTCTAGGCGTTCTGTATTTTTCACAGGGGGGGCAAAGCAGGCTCTCAGGGGGCAGTTGCCCCCTGCCTCCTCTAGTTACGGGCCTGCTTCCACTTCCTTTGCTTCTTCTGAAAAGTTGAATAAACTTAAACATATCATTATGTCAGGGAACCGACTAGATACAAAGAGAAATACAATTTTTACTAAAGCTATATCTTTGCAAACTGACAATAACTTTAATTTAATAGGGTGCCAGTAATTTCACAGGGCACCACGACGTTAACGTTTTTCTATTTTTATCTGTTTTGCTTGTTCGGCACCACATTTGTACTTAGCGCCTAGGCAAGCACCCCACGTGGACCCTCCCTCTTTTACAACTCTCTTTCTAATAGTATATAATTTCTTTTACAAAGGTAAGAACTCGTGGAGCCACAAAAATGGTCATCAACTATAGACCTGAATGAATCACTTAGGTTCTTCATGAAATACTTGCCATTTTATATCGAATACTCGGTGAGTAAATTTTATATTGGTACTTTATGAATATCGGTTCACTGATTTTCTACTCACCACTTTCGGTTTCTTTCTGTCTGGTTTTTCATTTTCTCTATCTTCTTCAGACAGTTTTGCAGTAAAGTTTCAGACATTGTTATACACTAAACAGAACGACAACACACGAACGGAGATGCTACACTGAGACTGACCTAATTTTGACTGTTCTTTTCTCTACCATTCCAAAATCATTCTTCTCGCCAAGTTACAGAGAATAGTGTTGCTAACCATAGTAACAGAATTCACTTCAAGGAGTCAAACCTGTATCTTTGAATTTCTTCCCTTACTTTTATCGTACATTTTTCACATGAAAGAATCGAAAGGAAAATGCAAGAAAATGTAAATTTCATTGACTCAGGGGTTGAATAATTGAATTTACGAATCTGTAATATATATAAGGTATTCAAACGCTGAACTGTGAACACTGTGCGTGGAATGTGCTCCCTGGAAGGAGGGCGAGTTGTCAAGGGTGCTGCTGTTTCCAGGAAATGACGATGCTGCACATTCCACCCTCCTTCCTTGACACTTTGGTTTTAGTTGATCGGAAGGTCCATTGGACTACGCTTCCTCAGCTACAAATGATTCCTTTCTGTTAATGTTGAAGTATTGTCATTCTATTGTTGATATAAACATCCATATTTACACCCCCCTGTAGGGGGGTGTTCCACTTTTCTGCTTGGGGGGTGTTCACCAAAATTTGGGGGGGTGTTAGGGGGGTGTAGATAAATCACTGAGCCCACTTCACTTCGAGCACTGCAATGTTGCCAATAATTATTTGATAAATAATTATTTCATGTGAGTAACGCAGAGCCGTAGTTAAAGAGGAGGGGGAGGTTGGATATCGCCCCCCCCCCTTTCTGTAATAAATCGCTTAACAATCTTTGACGTCTAAAGAAGCTCACGTCTCTTGACTGCTTGTCTGTACCTCTCCTCTTCCTTTCTTGTATCTCTTTATTATTCCAATTTGTTCTAATTTGTATTGGCAGCTGTCTATGAAAAATATGATACCTAACTAACCCGTACCCATGGCTCTACAGCCCTGAAAAGAGCTTGGCCTATCTCCCACAATCTTACCTAGAGGTGTTAACAATAATAAAAATTAGAATAATTAATGCGACTATAACGTAGCAGAAGGACTGAATGTAATGAATATTATTATATCATGATCAGGGACTTTACTTTCGTCAGCTCCAATTTGACATTAATCTCTTCGGCGTCTATTCATTTCGTTATAATGCGTCCTATTTCTTCAACTTTGGGCTGATCGCGACGATGAGGATGAGTGATGTCTGGATGACATTTATGAAAAACACCGACAGGGCATCCCCAATGGGGCAGTTCTAACGCCGTCGCCTTGTTACCATGCGGTCCCGAGTTCGGTACCCGGTGATTCGAATCAGGGGCGATCCCTCCATGTAGGAAGTGAGGAACTTCCTACAGTTCATTTGTACTTATTTCGAGTTCTCTACTTTTTAGGAGTTTAATGCGTTATAAAATTATGAGCGCAATGTACTTACAATTGACTAGATTAGCTACTGTCAAGAGTTGACTGCTTTCGCACGAACCAGCAGCAGCCGAAAGACGATGGCCACAGGCTTTCTGTCGCTCGCTGAAGAACCACGGCTGTCATTCTACGGACAGATGGGTGAAGGGTGGAAGGGGCAGTGAAGGGAGGGGTGTCGAGGTTGCGAAGATCGGCGAGGACTGAGGAACCAGTAAGTTGTTCCTCTATCAGCGTTGCCAACCCCAGCAAAATGGTACTAAACCAAGCACAGTTTGATATTTCTTGGCACTTAGAACCCTGCTTTTGACATAGTGGTAAAATCTGCAAATCCACTCCATGGGAGAGGAAAAATCGAATTCAATGTTTTCAGGAAATAGAAATAATATTATGTCCAAATCTTATTTCTACTTCACCAGCGGACGTTTCAAACGAAACGGAGTATGCCGATCCAGTGGCGAGCTTTGTTACAACCATGCCACAATCCATCTTCTATATTTTCTTTATCCTGCCCGATTTAGTTCGTCAGGAGATTTTGTGGTAGGAAATCGGTGGAAATTTGGAGGTAAACAATTTTCTCAAACCTTTATAAGTTCTATTTTGAACCCATGTTGTTTGTTGCACAATTATAAACAATTTTAGGGGAAAATTTATACTATTACATAACTGTTAAGAATAAGTAAAGCAAGTTCAAAAGTCTAGAAAAGTAGATAAATCCTAGCACAATTTAGAAACATTCAGCATAATTTCGAAGTTTAAGCAGCACTTTTTGTTATCGTGAATCCACTCGACGACAGGGAGGGAGAAAAAAAATCGAAATTCTTGAAAAATCTGAAATATTGTTAATGTTATTTTCGTCGGTTTTTATAGGTTCACATATAAATATTTCATAGTTCAAAGTGAGGAGCAAGGGCCCCTTGCCCTACCTTGCCTGCAGCTAACATTCTAAATGCAAAGGATAGTACAAGCGATACGTGTGAATGTAATTGAACGCATTTTTCAAAACTTCCTCGGTTTACCATAAATTCTTCCTACACTCTGAAAACGTCACGAGTCACTACTGATTCGAATAACACTTTTAACTGTAAGTCCTGTCCCGATTAGCCTACGCGTGCAGAAAGTGAACTTCAGAGAACTATAAAGAAATATAAAGGAATTAAGTCGTTTCTTTTATCTATATGAGATATTTATAAAGTAACACACTAATTCCTTTACTAACTGGTTCAAGAAAAATTACAAAACAGTTGAAATGGTTTTATTGCGTATAAATTTGCTTTCTATTAATATAAATTAATTAGGTCAGTGGTCCCCAAAGTGTGCACAGCGAAATTTTCCAATATTTTCACTGAAATGATATGATTGTTCCAAATAAATGTGCTTATTTAGTGCTTTTTACACATGAAATGTTTCTGTATTTGAAATTTATTTTTTAACTAAAGGAAAGTAACCTAATCACACTAACAGCGTTGCAAGTGTTAGATAGGCCTACATTCTGACTTGGGCGCCCTTAAAAAACACTAAGAGCGCCGTGAAACGATAAAGTTTGGGAACCCCTGAATTAGATTTCATAATTATATTTGTCTTATAAAGGTAACCAAAAACGTTCTTGCCGTCCCATTAATCATGAGCCCACAGAGAGGAAGCGAAATGACGCACGTGCCTGCCAAGCGATCGGGAGTTAGTCTGACCATCGACTGTCAGTAATACAGGCACGTTGCGCACGCACATCAGTCATAGCTCGTCCAGTGTCGAAGAGAAATGGAGGTATCGGAGCAGCTTGTTCGCGTTTGTTTGTTGTATGATTTTAAAGTGGGCCTGTCAGCTGCCGCATTTGCCAGGTATTTGGGGAGAATGCCGTAATTCCGTTCGGGAGATGTGAGCCTTTCGGATGAACCTCGCAGTGGACGACCACATGTGTTGGATGACGAGGCCCTGAAAGCAGCCATCGAGGAGGACAGTGGTCTAACGTGTGATGAACTTGCAGAAAGGTTCCATGTTTCCGCTGAAACAGTCAGACTGCACCTGCATGGGATAGGGAAGTCATACAAGTTAAGCAAGTGGGTACCCCACACATTGTCGGCAGCCAACAAGGAACAACGAGTGGCAGCCTTGCTCACTCGGCACCTGAACACACCCATATTTGATCGCTTGCTCACTGGTGGAGTGGGTCCTCTATGACACTCCCAAGCGTACCAGACATTGGTTGTCGCCACGTGACCCTGTTCCTCACACCTCAAGACCACCTCTGCACCCACGAAAGGTTATGCTCTCTGTATGGTAGAATTGTCGGCAAGTGGTACATTACGAGCTCCTTCCACCTGGTCAGACCATCACTGCTGACCTCTACTCTCAGTAGTTGCAAAGGGTGCACCGTGCATTGCGGCAGAAGGAGCCGGCATTGGTGAATCGCAAGGGTGTGCTGTTCCTGCACGACAATGCCAAGCCACATGTGGCAAGGAGGACCCGGGAGACCCTTCAGCAACTTGGCTGGGAGACACTGTGCCATCCACCATATTCACCGGACCTTGCACCAACAGATTACCACCTGTTTCATTCCCTCGACAACCACCTTGTGGGAGATCCTTCGCAAATGAGGGAGACCTGCGGAATGCACTCACGGACTTCTTTGCATCCAAGCCCGCCGAGTTTTATCACCAGGGTATTGTGCAGCTGCAGGAACGTTGGCAAAAGGTGTTGGATGCTGATGGAGATTACTTCGAAACCTAAAGGTACGTACTGCCCGCTGTATTGCTCTTTGTTTATCACTGCTCTAGAACAACGGCAACAACTTTTTTGGTTACCTTGTATTCTTGTCTTACTTTCACTGTGCGTGTATTGTTATTGGTGTAGAACTGTTAATGATATCTTGAGAGAGGGAGAGAGAGAGAGAGAGATAGATAGAAAGCATGCAAAACTCACAAAAACACTACTACTATTAGGCATATTCAATTATTGTTATTATTGCATGTGGTATCTTGAAAAGGGTGCGAAGACCGTGCCTGCATCAAAGAAACGAAGATCAACGACCTATAGAACGTGCTTTACCTCATTACTCTTTAGAAAACGCGCAACCTCGGGGGGAGCTGCACCTATCTCGCCTCTGCCACTCACAGATGACCTCCCGGCTCCCGCACACACAACCAAGAAGCTAGACGCAGCCGAACAAAAAAGAAAGTACACGACAAGGTCGACGAATAAGCTACGGTTAGGAACTTTCACTAGAATCTCCGAAATGCCTGTCAGGCGTCATACTTGTTGAATGCAATTCTTTCTTTTCCTTACACCAAGAAAAAAGGTCTCCTCACCCAACACTTGCATACATTCAATCCCTTGCGATGTCTTGACACCACTTTCTCACCTGCCTATCCTTGTGCCACATACCTTTCCTTTATTTGTTTACCCACTTCAGCATTTAGTATCGGTTGACGCAGCTCAATACTGCCTACACCACGAAAAATTTCAAGTACATTAAACGTATGTATGCCTTACTGTGCATAAAGTGGACTTAAAACACCAAAGCAATTCAATTCAAGCATGGCCCTTGGGAGGGGTCGAACAGGTCCCCCCCGGAAATTGGCATCGTTCATTTCAGGTTATAAACGGGAATAAAATCATTAGTTATTATTCAAACAGAATAACGAATCGAAAAACAAAAGTAAGTGCAAAATACAGGAACCAGTTTATGTTTTCATATTTTTCACAGTTTTCAAAAGTCCAAAACAGAGTTTTATGTGACAGGTCACACAACATAACCAGCGTGATTAAAATTTCTGCCTAACTTCAAAGCTTTCTCTTGAGCGACGTATGTAAAAGTTAATAACAAAATAGAATAATATGACAAGAATAAGGTTAAATGAATTATCATTTATTTTATTTAAGTAAAGTTTCAGATACAGTACTGAAAGACCATTTTATACTGAAACTGTAGCAACAAGAATAAAATAAAAACAATAATAAAAATAAAAATAACAACAACAAAACAAGACAATACAAGATGGCAGACGAAAAAAAGAAATTGTTACGCGTACATTCTTAGCGATTGTCGGAAACTGTGTTCTGACATGAAAATATCGGTATTTACAGGCAGGTTATTATATAAGTGGAGGAGCCTATAGTAAAGAGACCGCTGTAGGAGAGAGAGCCTTGTAGCAGGAATGTGAAATCAGTACATAGTGTATTTAACAAACAATATAACAACAAAGTACGTATCAATCACGACTTTTGAACTTGATATGTAGTACACGTAATCCCCGAGGAAAAAAAGTTGAAAATGTCGAATCGCTTGAATGTTGTATTAGATTGATTGAGTTGGTGTTTTAAGTCCACTTTATGCACAGTAAGGCTAATCTGGACTGGACCTACAGTTTAAAGTGGGATCCGAACCAATATATGCCTCCACCGGGTATCGAATGATGTATTAGAAAATGTACACCTCGAAGATATATTTCTGACTTTATCAGAATTAATTCAACAGCTCTGTATATGCGCTCTTCCAATAGTACTTGCTAAATGCGAAGAAATTGTAAATTGAGATGAAAAAGCTCAAACCTAGAACTGTTGAAAAAAAGTGAAGGCAATCAATATTCTCTGCAAGCCAACTTTTTCTATGACACTTGAAATTCCACCGTTACTTTGTCAATGCCGTCATAAGTCGGTCATAAGCACAAAAAAAGTTTTTCGTTGTTACAAGTAGAAAGCGAAAACAAAAGCAAACTTCTCTCCCAACTAAAAAGTGATCTAGAGAATTTAATGGAATATTTAACGTTCCTTTCGTCTGTAAAATAGTTTATTTCTTCCATCTCTGTTTGTATTTGGTAAACGTACAAAGATCTTCAGTTTCAAGAATTTTTTCTTTCACTTTAAGCTGTAAGTGAAAGTGTTTCGTTTAACAAGAGATTTAGTAAATATTGTGTAAAAAATGGATAAAACTGAAAGGAAGGTGAATATTCTATCCCTTTACCGATAGTAGTAGCAGAAGAGATAGGTTAGAAAGCTTGGCCCTTCAAGTTTGTCATGCATATTCTTTGAGCGAAGGCTCTTTGTAGATCACTGAACAGAATACTTTATATTATTTGGCAGATAAATGCTGGAATTTCACAAAGAAATAAATGAAGGGAAAATCATCCTTATGAAAAGTCTATATCTCTGTTTCAGTTAGCAGTTCACTTCTGTTATTCATTCCATTGTGTTCTGTCCCATACAATTATCTTCCTCCATTCAACCAACATTTCATTTTCTCTGCTGTCTACAGGTCATTTGAAAAATGTCCTTCAAACATAATGCTCCAGTTGTTCATCCTAAATGTTATGACCTGTATATCCATGCTATTAAATTCGTTATATCTTTATTCATTTCTGTTTGATTGTATGCATTGTTTAAATTGCGTTACTTCTGTTATTGGTAGGAAAAGAAAGTTAGTTTGACTCTCGACACCCATATACGAAACACTTCACTGCGAGATCAACATATATCTATTTTAGGCTGCCACTGTCATGTTAGAATCGGATGTATAAATATTGTGAGGCAAATTGTTCATCACCATACTCGACCCCGGGACTTTGGAAGCGAGACAATAGACAATAGAGAAGAATGAATGAAAATAGTAAAGGACAAATTAACTGGCAATCTATATGTATTCCACTTAACACCCTGTGTGATATATTTTGTAGCTACAAGATCACAAGATGGGTGACACGAATGTAGAACAATGACTGCTTGATTTGCATTATTTTACTTCGCTTTTGTGCCATTTTTGGGTAATTTGCGAAGATGGAGATGAGTGATGATATGATGTAATTGATGAACACTCACAAACATCCATGCCCAGGCCGAGATTCGCAGTGCGATGTGCTAACCACTGCGCCAGGGGGCCGGCGCTAAACAATGAGTAGGCTCTGCTTCGTAATTGGAGGTTTACATTGGCATTGAATTTGGCGTGGATAGAAGATGTGATCGAATACAAGCGCTCCTGTATATACCTGTCCCAGCTAACTGTGGAGTAAGGACGCGCATAGCGCCAGAGTAGCGGGGAAATCGAGTCGGCAGAGCGAAGCTGTACACGCTGCTCAAAGGCTGGTAACTGCAGTCACTTCCCCCCTCCTTCACGCAACGCGATTCCCTCTTGCGTGTTCATTGGTGGAGCCGACACGCGTCACTACTTGCGCAGAGACTTCGTTCGCCTGCTCCACAGTTAGCTGGGACGGAGTATATATTCCCAATCACGAGAGCTAAAACAAACAAGAAAAACAGTGGATTACGCCTTTCCGGTACATCAAGCTCTAATTTTCCTAAGAACCACACGTATTAGCTAAATAACCATTAAAGCTAGCTGTTGCTGTATGCTGGTGGCAGAGCATTGGCTGAACCTCGCCCGCTTAATAAAGAAAATGTATTATTGTTGTTATTATCATCATCATCATCATCATCTTCTTCTTCTTCAAATTGCCAACCGAGCTATTCTTTCAGTCGTAATTATTGTTACAAGCAACGAGTGGACTTGAATGTTGCCTTCTCATTTGGGTATAAATATGATTATTTTGTGCCTATTACCCATACAAAAATATGTTGGCAATTTTTGATGTTACATGATTGTGATTGGGTCAGTACACATACTATTAACCTATAGGTTAATAGTTTTCACAGAAAAATCACGCATACAAAAACAAATGATTAAATAAGGTAGGTATAAAATGCGTAGAGGAATAAATATCACGATATTTTTACAACTTATACAACAACAGAAATATGGAAACGTGCTTTCTTTCTGTTTTTATCCCTTCATTTATGTAGAACCATCCCAAAATCAGACATATTACGATCCGATATATCATACTAGCTAAAAATTTCATAATATGAGAGGGGATTTGAATTTAAGAGGAGATTAGCTTTCATTTTACCTATTCAGTCCTGCTGTATATTCTTTTTTTAGGAAATCCAGAACAATGTAGGTATATTAATCGGGACGAGAAATGTCCCCTCAGTGGCGTGGCCAAGGGGGTGGGGGTTGGTGGAGGTTATACCCGCCCCCATTTGGCCCAGTATTCATTAAAAGAATAAAGAACGTAAAAAGGTAGGAAAACATGACAAAATGAGGGCTGACTACCAAGAAAAAATATACCTAACCCCTCCCTTTCGAAAATCCTGGGCACGCCACTGTGGCCCCTCCACCTATACCTACCATAGATGTTTTGTTTTACTAATGTTGTATTACTTTATTTTCTTAATGGACATATCCCTGTAGAACTAATAAATGTGCTTACCCTGATTTCACGCTCCAAATCAACTAGATTATTTTGTGTTATTATACTTCGCAATTCTGCTTCTTTTGGATAATCGTGAAGACCGCGATGGAATGTTTATAACAGGAAATGGTTGAATGGACAGTCACAAACACACAAGGACAGCCAGGGGTGCCCACAGGGGGGGATTATGGCGAAAGTTGCGCCATCGAGATTTTTTGGGGGGTTTCACTTCAAATAATATAAAATTCAACATTTATATCTTTTTTCCAAAATATATGTAAAAATTTCACACCTTAAATGTACCATATTTAATCCATTAGATGTAGAAAAGAAAGTGTTTAAGGGTATTATCGAAGGGGGGAGAAATATCTTACATATTAGGCCTTAATTGACACGTGGGTTGTGGGGGGATTCTGAATTAAGCTTTGGGGGAACAGTATCCAACTCTAGGTCTTAGATTATTACGGGTATTTTAGTTAGAGGGAGATTGAGCCTTAAATTGAGGGGGTATCCAATTATTGTATATTACTATTGTCTTAGACTGTTGCGGAAATTCTGGGGTGGAAACAATATCCACTCTTCAATATCAACAGTAAGTCTACAATTGGCCTGGAAACTTTGGTGGTAGGATTGAGTATTAAATTTAAAGGGGGACATAGAAAGCTCTTGGTAAAGTGTTAAATCTTGGCTTGTTAAGGGATTTCTGTAGTGGAGAGAGAGTTCGAAAATTAAAGTTTGAAGACTGTATTTAGCGATATGGCATCAACACGTTTTCGACCCCGAACGTGCCAAAGGGGAAGCTGGAAAAGACTAAATATCTCGGAATCTTAAGAAAGTATTGACATCCCATTAAATTAATATTCTTGAAAGCCTGCAAAGAAATGGATGACAAAATTTTCTTAGGATGTTACTAGGGTGCGTGTTTGCCGCTTTAACGAGGTCAATGTGAAGTTTTTATACTATAGCTGCATTACAATACAAGCTATATTCTCGATTATGATGAACGATTTTAGGGGTGGTCTTGAGTGATGGTTACCCTGTTTAGGGAGGAGAGGCAGATCAAGTATAGTGTTCAGTAAAGTTAAGGAAAAAGTTACTTTCAGTAGACACGCTGTCGTAATTAAATACGTTGTGGGGGATTACGAATACGGTTTGAGGGCGCGAATGATATGATTTGGGGGGACGCATGATATGATTTTGGGGGGATGCGTCATTGGCCTTGGGGGGGGGGGGATGGGCACCCCTGAGAACAGCACAGCACACGAGCCCCATGGAGGATTATGCTGGCCGTGAGTTCAGACGATAGAGCCTCATCATCAGTCTGCAAAATGCAGTCCAGGGTGTTCTATGCGTCACCCCTTACACCTCCAAATCAACTTGAAATAAACCAAAATCTCTATTATCGACTTATAATATCCTTACATGCACACACAAACACACTAAGAAAGTTCTTATTTTGCAGAAAAGAACAATAAAGTATAGATTGGAAGCTCATGTAGAGAATCATTCCGAGAAAACAAAATTATGACTATATACTATGACTATATATTCCCTATATACGTGTTTATAAAGTATAATACTCGCATACGTACTGACACACGGTAGAATGCAAAAAACTCGATGGGTCCATCAGTACAACACACGAAAAAAGAATAGTTTCACATGCAATCACATTGACTTGCTCTTTCAAATAAAAAACTTCAACTGGCAGGAATAAAATATTATAACAACTCCCCACATATTAATCGCAGGGGCGATTCCTCCATGTAGGAAGTGAGAAACTTCCTACAGTTCATTTATACTCGCTTCCAGTTCTCTTTAGGAGTTTAATAATAATGCGCTTTATAAAATTATGAGCTCAATGTACAGTGGGATCCATGAGTATTACCGTGCAAATTGTCCATGACTATTTTCATTATTTTTTCTCTTACATCCTATGTGTTTTTAAGTGATGGATTTTTATATATGCTGGTGCAGAAGTTGTCAGCAGCTTGTTTTGAGTTTTCTTTTAATTCTTGAAACTCTTATTGGGTCAAATAAACTGCACGAACATGGTGATGGACAATTTGCACGGTAATACTCATAAATTCCACTGTACGTACAATTGACTAAGTTAGCCACTGTCAAGAGTTGACTACTGTCGCTCGCTCCAGCTGCAGCCCAACGACAATGGACACGCAGGATTTGTTGCCCCGCCTGAGGAACCGCGCTGGTATCACTACAAACAGATGTGTGAGGAGTGGAAATGGGGCAGGGGGGAGGTTGCGGTTTTAAAGGTTTCCTCAATCAGTGGTGCCAACCCCAGCAAAATGGTACTAAACCTTTCTTGGCACCTAGCACCTTGCTTTTGGCATAATGGTAAAATATAGCATAATCTGCAACCGTGAGTCCCTGGGAGTGGGAAGGAATATGTTTTCAGGGGGAAAAAAGTAAAATTAGGTCCAAATCTTATTTTTACTTCACCAGCTGAAATGTTTCAAATAAAAGGGAATATGTCTACATAGCAACAAGCTTTTTACAACTATGCCACGATCCATCCTCTATATTTTCTTTATCCTTCCAGATTTTGTTTGAGGAAATTTTATGGCAAGAAATAGGTAGAAGGTTTGGGGTAAACAGAAAATTTTCTAAAACAGTTTCAAGTTCTATGTTGAACCCATTTTGTTTGTTAAGCCATTGTACACAATTTTTCAAACCTTCCTCGGTTTATCATAACTTCTTCCTACATCCCAAAAAAGCCATAAGTCGACACTGCTTTTGCATACCCAAGGATATGGGTCAACGGAAATGAAGAATTTATTATTATTATTGTTGTTGAAATCTACAGGGTGGCCCGTAAGTCCATACCCATTCACATGTTTTATGTGTCCAACGTATCAGTGTGCTGTCCTTCATTCCCGCTGCATAATATTATGTTACGCCATGTTCTGCGAGACATTTTTCGTAACGTAGCAGGGGTTATTGTTCCAAATGCCGTTGTAACAGCTGCCCTCAACTCATCATTGCAATTATAACGTTGTTTCGACACAATGTCCTTTATGTATCCCCAAAGAGAGTTATCACACGTTGTCAAGTCCGGACTTCTTGCGGGCCATTTTATAGGCGCCGGGGATATTTCAGAACCACGATCTGTCCATTTGTTAAAAAATGTGTCATTGAGATATTCACGCACACACAGGGCATAATGAGCCGGAGCACCATCTTGTTGAAACCAAACCTCATCTCTGATTCCAAGTTCATCGAGTTTCGGTATAAACCATTGTTGTAACATAGGGAAGCCTGCTATGTTGCGGAAAATGTATCACAGAACATGGCATCGCATAATATTATACGCAACAGCACACAGAAAACTCTTTACACCAGATACATAAGATATATGAATGGGTAAGGACTTGTATAATGAAGGGCAAATGTGACTTGCCTAGAAATTTAAAACCAAAAATGTTGTAACTGTGTTGAGATGTGGACATAAAGGCGATTTAAACTTTGGACAAACCATTTTGACTCAAGTAAATAACATACAACCATGTTCAAGGGCCACCCCAGCTCTCTCTAAACAAATCCCGGCTACGGACTTGTCCAAAGGCTGCATGGGACATGAAACTTACTCGTGTCTTTGCAAAAGAGTCCGGCATTTCCCGATGCAACATGCAAAGCAAGCCGTTTTACTCGTGATGGCGCTTTTACTACTTGTTGTAAACTCGCTCTCGCTTTTTACGACCTATATTTTAGGCGCACGTATGAGGCAAGCGTGCCGTTGGACTCTTCGAGCTCGGGACGAGAGAGTTGCCTGTCTGGTATGGTTGCTCATGGGAAAGTGAATGCAAACAGTGTTGCAATCTCCTTTTGAGTTAGGCCCATTCACGGAATGACGCATTTCTATCAAGCGAAATAAATTTGTGGGCGTGTCCACGGATTTCGTAAGGTTTGTGGGTGACCATAACGGGGGGGAGGAGTGATATTTTACTTGTGCCATTTTTATCGTCTTTTCATGAGTATGGCATCAAGGGGTCCAAGGTTCAATACACAGTGAAGGCACATTGTGGTTCGGATCACATTTTAAACTGTAGGTCCAGTCCAGATTAGCCTTTTTGTGCATAAAGTTGTGGTAAGCAAAAGGGTGGCATGACAATACATTCGTATAGTCCTTAGTTACTTGATTTTATTTTTGTTATTCAAATTGAGAATTGAAAAGTAACTGAAAAATTAAAAGTAACTCTCTCTTGTCTCTTCAGTCTCTCCGCCTATTTCATTCTTTCCTTCTCTTCATTTTCATGCCGGACCCAGTGGCCGAGTAGTTAGCACATCGCGCTGCGACGCCAAGGGTCCCTGGTTCGAATCCCGCTCGGGCTTGGTTGTTTGTGAATGTCCATTCATCAATTTCATCATTTCATCACTCATCCCCATCTTCGAAAATTAGCCAAGAGGCACAAAACGCGAAGTAAAATCAACAAAATCAATCTTCACTTTCATCTCCCATCCTTTCCTCTTGCCCCTTCTTACCTCTCTCTCTTTTTCTCCTCTTCTGTTCATATACCTTGTGTTTTGTTTTGTAATTCCTTTGTTTCTCCTTGTCTGATCCTTTGCCGTTCCGCTTGTCTCTTCCTCCCCTCTTTCTTCCTATCGGCCATAGGCTCACTGAAGAGGCAGTGGTGTCACAAACACCCCTTTGGACTTTAATTTATTGAAGCAAATAGAACACGGCAATTATTTCGCTTCAAATACTTATTCATAAATTAGAATAGAAAGAATCCTCAGCAGTGGACTCCCCTTTTAAAAAAATCTTCTCGCCTCTTACCCTTTCTGTTACTTTGTCTTTTTTTAAATGTATCTTTTTTCTGTAATGTTTGTCTCCGTCTATTCTCTCTTCTCTCTCTCTCTCTCTCTCTGTGCCTTGTTATCTTTTCTCTCTCTATTTGTCTCCCCAAACAAAGAAATTTAATTCCCGCATTTGGTGGAAATATGAATAAGAAACCATTAAGAAAAATGCAAACACACATAAAAGTTTACAAAGTTAAAGTCCATTTTAGGTCCAGATATCCAATCGGAATTGGACGTACAGTTTAAAGGTTAATTCGATCCGAACCACTGTGAAACAGTAGCTGCACGAGAATCGTACTCGGGACCTATTTATTACAAGGCGACAACGTAAGCTACTACTCTATCATGGAGACTTGGACAATAAAATGCATAATGAAAGAACAATCTCGGATGGTTGTACTTAAATTTAAAATATATGACGACGACTTTGAATTTGATTTGTTTAAAGTACTCTTAACACACTGATAGGCTAATCGGGATTGGACCTACAGTTTTAAGTGGGATCCGATCCACTTGCAATGTCACTCAACAGGGGATCGAACCCGAAACCCCTGGATTGTAATGAAGAAGAGGAAGCATTACAAATTAGGGCTGAGCCGGTACCACTTTCAAACGATGCCGATACTCTCACAAATACCGTTGCCGATACTCATCGATGGATGCCGATACTCTCACAGATACCGATACTCTCTCCGATACCGATACTCTCTCCGATACCGATACTCTCACCGATACCGATGCCGATACTCTCACCGATACCGATTCTCTCACCGATACCGAAGCCGATACTCTCACAGATACCGATACTCTCACCGATACCGAAGCCGATACTCTCACAGATACCGATACTCTCACAGATACCGATACTCCCACAGATACCGATACTCTCACCGATAGCGATACCGATACTCTCACCGATACCAATACCGATACTCTTACCGATGCCGATACACTCACCGATACCGATACCGATTCTCTCACCGATACCGATACTCCCACAGATACCGATACTCTCACCGATAGCGATACCGATACTCTCACCGATACCAATACCGATACTCTCACCGATGCCGATACACTCACCGATACCGATACCGATTCTCTCACCGATGCCGATTCTCTCACCGATACCGATTCTCTCACCGATAGCGATACCGATACTCTCACCGATACCAATACCGATACTCTCACCGATGCCGATACACTCACCGATACCGATACCGATTCTCTCACCGATGCCGATACACTCACCGATACCGATACCGATTCTCTCACCGATACCGATTCTCTCACCGATACCGATACTCCCACAGATACCGATACTCTCACCGATACCGATACCGATGCCGATACTCTTACCGATACCAATACTCTCACCGATACCGATACTCCCACAGATACCGATACTCTCACCGATACCGATGCCGATACTCCCACAGATACCGATACTCTCACCGATACCGATGCCGATACTCCCACATATACCGATACTCTCACCGATACCGATACTCACCGATACCGAAGCCGATACTCTCACAGATACCGATACTCCCACAGATACCGATACTCTCACCGATAGCGATACCGATACTCTCACCGATACCGATACTCTCACCGATGCCGATACACTCACCGATACCGATACCGATTCTCTCACCGATACCGATACTCCCACAGATACCGATACTTTCACCGATAGCGATACCGATACCAATACCGATACTCTCACCGATGCCGATACACTCACCGATACCGATACCGATTCTCTCACCGATGCCGATTCTCTCACCGATGCCGATTCTCTCACCGATACCGATTCTCTCACCGATACCGATACTCCCACAGATACCGATACTCTCACCGATACCGATACCGATGCCGATACTCTCACCGATACCAATACTCTCACCGATACCGATACTCCCACAGATACCGATACTCCCACAGATACCGATACTCTCACCGATACCGATACTCACCGATACCGATGCCGATACTCTCACCGATACCGATGCCGATACTCTCACAGATACCGATGCCGCTACTTTCACAGATGCCGATACTCCCACAGATACCGATACTCACCGATACCGATGCCGATACTCTCACCGATACCGATACCGATGCTTGGAAACTGTAATAATTAAGTTGTTCAAAATTATAATTTAATGTTAGTGTGTAAGTATACTCTTTTTACAGTATATACATTTACCAAGATTTTTGCTTTAAAATATTTGAGAATTGCATCAGAATATTAAATTCCATTTTATCTTATCATATAATTCAGTTTTTTGACACAAAACTGGTGCAATATTTTTTAAAATACTCAAATTTTGCATAATTTCCAGATTAATTAGACTCCTCAAAAGTGTCACAAGGCGCTTTTGAGGACTCCGCGAAAGACCAAAATACCGGAAAAGTATCGGTTGGTATCGGTAGATGAATTACAACCGATACTTTCCGATACCGATACTCAGCTCTATTATAAATGGCAAATTAATATGGGCTACATCACGCATCACTGACATTATGGCAAAAATAAACTCGTCCATGACGCATCTTTCGTAAAAAGAAGATGAATGATGAATGGACATCCTTCCTCTCGCACTTTCCCTTCCCTTGCGAATAAAAAAGGAAAAGGAGGGAAGATTTCTCCTCCGACGCCTTTTATTTTGTGTACCGGAAGTAGCACAGGATGCTGCCATAAGAAATGGCACGCAACCATGTATCACGTAACAAAACAACCGAAGTTACAAAATTAATGAAAAGAAAATTATTCAACCAAAACTTACAAGGGTTTCCTGCATTATACAGCCTGCCTGGGACAGTTGAGGAGCTCTTCAGAACTCGCTCCTCCTTACACGTACACGATTGATTGATTTATTTGATATTATGGGCACGTCAGCACATAGGCTACTTTTCCCGTCACGCATACTGGGATAAGCAACATAACTAAAACAAAATTGAGGATAGGCCCCCTAATACGATAATAAAAAATGGCTATTAAAAACTTACTCACTAAATTTTTAAAACTAATTCATTCGTTCAATAGGGTGACCATACTTTCAAAAATAAAAAAAACAGGATACCCTACAAAAAAGCCTCACTTTCAATTTTTTCAAACTATTATCTGATCTCCCATTCCAAACATGCTCTACATCTCTCTCTCTCTCTCTCTCATATATATATATATATATATATATATATATATATATATATATATATATATTGATTGATTGGTTGAATTCGTGTTTAAAGTCCACTCTATGCACAGTAAGGCTAATCGTGACTGGACCTACAGTTTAAAGTGGAATCCGAACCACTATGTGCCTCCACCGAGTATCACACCCGAGACCCCTTGATTACAAGGCAGCGACACACACACACACACACACACACACACACACACACACACACACACACACACATATATATATATATATATATATATATATATATATATATATATATATATATATATATATAATGGATAAAAGCAAGGAGGGCCAAAAGGGCTAAGTAAAAATCAAATAAGGTAAAAGGAAACACTCACCGGACAGTAGGAAAATTCAAAATTTTCGCTAATTTATAGCATCATCGGTGTGAGAAGAAACAGAAGACGGAACCGGAAGTTGGGGTCCTGCAGAGTTGCCAGGTCCCCATTGAAGAAGAAGCGGTGCGTAGAACGAAAAAAACACTGTTTCGTCACCAGGCTCGTCGACACACTCACAGTTTACGACGAGCCTGGTGACGAAACAGTGTTTTTTTCGTTCTACGCACCGCTTCTTCTTCAATGGGGACCTGGCAACTCTGCAGGACCCCAACTTCCGGTTCCGTCTTCTGTTTCTTCTCACACCGATGATGCTATAAATTAGCGAAAATTTTGAATTTTCCTACTGTCCGGTGAGTGTTTCCTTTTACCTTATTTGATTTATATATATATATATATATATATATATATACATATGTGTATGTACGTACGTACGTAATTTCATTAAATATAGTATGTCAATTATTAAACAATTAAAATAGTAAATTTACACAAAGGAATTAATTTGCTATACGTTAATATGTACAGTGTTAGTCAAAATTATGTTAACACTAATGGATTGTTTTTGTCCCATTTAATTGGTAACATAATTTTGACTAGCCCTGTATATATTACTTTAAAGTAGCAATTTAATTCCTTTACCAAGTGGTTCAAAATGTCAATAGCTTACAAAATTGTTGAAATGGTTTTATTAAGTATTAAATTTTATTTAATTCTTGCCTTCTATTAATAATAATCAATAACACTTAACACTCATATTAGTGGAAGAACTCAAACTATACTGTTTTCGAGGATAAAATCTCCTTACCTACTAAAAGTCGAGGCTGTGAAGGGGCACACAGAACACACAAAGGTCAAGCACAGAGCAACACAACTCCACAGAGGGTTATCCTGGCCGTGGTTCCAGGCGCCAGAGACTCGTAGCCTGCAAGAAGCAGTTATCGGGGGTGTACCACATGCACATGAAACATATATTTTTAAGAGTGTATAGATCGTCTGCTTTGGTCGCGACCAACGACGTAAGTGTGCATACGTTGACTGACGATAACATCTTACATTGCACTCACACTACGCACGATATTACACTTCCGTTTAGTTGTGAGTTGGAGGAGACGACTTTGGAATCAAAACCGATGGCGTACTGGTAGAGGGAGATTATTTCCGTAACATCTTTGGCAGTTATGCATTTGAAGCTTCGGAACGAGTGACAGCTCTCGAAGCAGCCAAGTAACCAAGCAAGCCGCTAACGTCATCTCAACCCAGACCTATCGCTAAGCCCCTTACTCAGGTTCTACACGCCCACTAGGCTCGCTAGACAGACTCGCGCAGTCCGCTGGAGATGTTCCGAAAGTAATTCGACTCTATCATCGTCGCCTTGTAATCAAGAGGTTCCGGGTGGACGTTCGAATTCCATTCAGAGCTGCAGCTCCGGTCCCGATTAGCCTATCTGTGCATGAACTAGACTCAAAACCGAGACTTTATGCGTTCCAGTGAGGATTTAACCGGGAGACACCAATTACAATTGGAAGTTACCTACACGGACACACACGCTTCAATGTCCTCAACCACTTGACAGAATGAAATCTAAGAACGACACACGTTGATATAAAGGGAAGCGTATCAAACAATCCAAGGTCAAGAAACGAACGTTTTTCTTTACTCACTAGTGATAACGCACAATTAACAAACAATGCATGAGCATCCATTCCGCATATTCATAGAAAGAGTCACACGCGTATGTCTGTGAAACAGGATGGCAGGACAATACGTCACATCACAAACGCAGAGCTTCTTATTGCAACACGTTTCCTACGCATCAAGAACGGATTACGAAAGCCGGTAACGACGTTAAGTCTTACTGTGACGGTCCTTTTATACGTGCAACGTGTTATTGCACAGGATATATAGTAAAATCACAGATTCTGACCGTAAAAAAAAAAAAAAAAAAAAAATTGTACACTGGAAGACGACAGAAGAGACGCTGTCTCGAAACGTATGTTGAAATAAGTAGAGTTAGAAGTACCAGGCAATGGATAATGTCTACAGCTAGGAAGTTGATGAATTTTTTTTCTGGACTTTGAAGACAATGCTAAACCTGAAAGTTGTCCGTTTCACTTTAGTTACAACCAGGAAATATTTTTTTTTTTTCCTTTTTTTCCCTTTTTCTTTCATTTTCAAGCCTTTTTTTTGTTTTTATTTCGAAGTTTCTTTTCTCTCCTTCCAAGTTGTTTCATGAATTTTAAATGCATTTGTTAGCATGAATTGAAGTAAAAAAAATAAGAAAAACTAAATTAGCATTAAATTCATAAATTTCCCCTTTGCTTCGATAGTTTTAAAACTACCAAACAACAGATTATATCAAATTATTAAAGTAGTCTTTTGTAATATATATATGAAAAATGAAGATTTCATTTTAAGAGTGGATTTTTTTTAGATAATTTTTTGAACAGTTTCGTTCGTTTTATAATAATTTTAAGGTCATTTTATGGGTCATTTTTTTGAGATTTTTTAGGTCATCAACTTCCGAGTCCAAATAATGTCCAATTAAAATTGCATGATTATATTCAAGTTGTAGGATCTCATATTATGAGCTGAACAGATACGACTAATATATCCATGAACAGAGGTGGTCGTAAGGATGATACGAACGCCGCACTGTGTGTAAACACAAGTGAATAAATATATTAACATCTACGTATTGTAGTTTTCACGTCTCAATTGTAAATACTATTTCGTTGCTTTCATTGATTAGTCGGATTTGTATTTCTTTTTTCTCTCGTGATAATTGTGAAGTTGGTAGGCCACTGTGCGGGGATACGAAATTTGACTTTTGCAGCGAGATGTCTCTGGCGGTGCGCCACGCGCATGCGCATTAAGTATCTGCGAGCATTCTCTAGCGAAGCAGATAGGGAAAAGAACATGCACGTGAGGACGAACGGTTTCGTCGTCCCAAATCTGAACCCCTAACCGAACTGTAAACAATACGCAGTCGCCGGAAGCAAGGACGTTAACGTAAGGAGAAAAAATACCAACAAGAAATCATTGTGTATTCCATGATCTTATTCCTTTATGACATAAGCATAGAGCAATAAATAATGAGAAAAATAAATTATCGGTAACTGGAAAAATACAGACCTTGTTACTTGCAAACTTATCCGCATATGCGTTTTTTTTTTAGTTTTTTTATGCTTCCAGTGGAAAATACATTTGGATTAGAATGAAATTGCCAAACATCATGCAGATAAAAATAAAGGTGGCAATAACAAGGCATATTCCAGAGAGGACCACGTGTCCCTCTGCAGGATATTTTCTCAGGGTGGGGGGTCAGAAATTTTATTATTATTATTATTATTATTATTATAGCTATTATTATTGTTATTACTACTACTACTACTATTGCTACTACTACTACTACTTATTATATATTTTTAAAAATTACATACATTTATAATTTTCATATCCTGTATATCTATACATATTTGCATAACTGTATACTTAACATATTATTTCATGTCGGACAAGAAGCTTTTTTATATATTAGATTAGACTGAAAGCTTAAATGTAACCCTACTTCAATAATAATACTAATAATAATAATAAATGTTGCTGTAACTTGCGGCGTGTAAGTCACAAAAAACAATACTTTTTGTTGGAAAATATTTCTACAATTTCACCATTCGAATTACAATAACTCTTTCCAGAAATCTCAGAGGGGACAAGTGTCCCCCTTGTCCCTCCCCTGCGGGCGCCCTTGCTCTAGACACTCTTCTGTGCGGCAGGCATAGGCGCCGACTCCATGAGGCTTGGGGGGGCTCGAGCCCCCACAATGTTAACGATGTGGGGACAAAGCCCAAATAATTTTGCTTAAGAGGATCTAATGTATTATTTTGCTTCTCTTGTAAAGTTTTCTCTGAATTGTGCCACATGAACTTAACTTTAAATACACATTTGAAATGTTCTAGAATCTAGATCATCAACTTTTGGGGGGGGGGGGGGCTGTGACCAGAGACAGCAAAACACATGACTTATTACTGTAATTATGAGTATTGTTAAAATTTTACTAAAAAGAGTTTCAAAAGACGATGTGCATGAACTAGGAGAGTGGATGAGACGTTGGGGGTACAAATGGCTCTTACATGACATTCAGAAAGAGATGATTGATATATTAGGGAGATCTGTTTTGCGCTGCGTGGTAGCAGATATTAAAAGTCGTTAATATTTTGCTATTATGTTTGACGAAACTTGTGACATATCCATCCGTGGACAATTAATATTCTGCATTCGAACTGTGAATAAAAAATTGATATTTTTAAGGAATTCATGGGCTTTTATGAGATTCCGAACACCGAGGCCAAAACTTTAAAAAGGGAGAGAGTGAGTCATTCATTAATTTATTTCAGTGATCAGAGCCCCCCCCCCCCCAATAATTTTGACAAGTCGGCGCCCCTGGCGGCAGGTGAATATAAATACATTCTCGTTCATTATCACGTGGAAGACCAAGAAGAAGGCTTCTGTGTTACGAAACAATGTTTGCTCCCAGAGAAGCGAGCCAGGCGAAAGTAAAAGCAGAAGCCGTGGGAAACTTGAGTGCAAGGGGAGTCAAGGCAAAACAATCTTGTTTCCCATCGCAGACGAGCTCGCAGCTCTTCATACATAAACAGTGTGCCCGGCTTGCTTTCCAAGCGGGAAGGAAAACGCAACAGTCATTTGTTCAGAAAATGTTTACATTTAACGAGAAAAAGCCTCATCAGAACGTAACAAAACTCTCGTGAGAAAATTTCGGATAACAAACGGTATCAATGATAATAATTAGGCCGAATGTTTTTATTGCATTCTTTAGTTTTCTTTTCCGAAATCGAGTACATATCTGCGAAATATATCGGCTTGTCAATCTTATCTTGCTTTTATTTACATGGATGGCGCTCATGACCTATTTAAGGGCAAATTAATTATGATTAAAATTAAATTACATGCAAATTAATTTTGAATATTAAACACCGACCGAGCTTATCGTATTCTTCAACTACTGGCGGGTGCAAAATAGCCTCAGTGCTGACGCACCCAAAAAAAAATAATTCTAATTCAAATTCAAATATACAATGAAACTAATCAAGAGCAAGAGCTTAATATTTAACAAAGCACTACGTTTATTAAAAATATACTGAATACTAGAATGTAAGTACATGTATTTGAAAATGAGAATACTATCTTTAAGCAATGCTATTGCGAAACTGATCTGTTTAACTTCGTATTGGCTTGTTTATTTTAGTTTAGTTCATTTTATCTTATTTTTTTGTGTTTTTTAAACACTAGTCTACTGTTTTACTGTTGTTTCTTTCCGGTTTAAAATGGCTGCTGCTGTACTGGAAACTTCAATAAATAAATAAATTATATATCTATGTAAGACAATAGTTCGTCTAATTTCAGAATGCGGTTGTGGAATTATGGTCCGTCAAGAGACACCTTAATAAATCTGAACCTGTACAGAAACTCTTTCTCATGTTGCTGTGCATGAAATACAAAAATAATCATTATGAATATCATTACTTCGAATGCTTAACACAGATTTATTTACGTTACAGGAAAGAAGTTCTAAAATGAACGATTCTGTACATCAAGTATTGTCTTTGCAAATAGATAGTAAGTATTTCTTAAGTAATGTAGCTTATAAAATACCCAAATGGATCATAAGAAACAAATAGTTTTAACGTCTTTGTACAGTGCTAAATAGTAGCATATCTTGTTCAAATTTATAATTTTAAATGTGATGGAATATAAAAACGTTGCTCGTACTAACTATATAATTTTGTACTTTTTTTTTATTTATTCTGAATATTCTCTCTTCAATTCCATTTTTTGCATAATGCCAGCTTAACTGTTCCATACAACGACTGACTTTGGTTTTGTTACTATTCCCAAGATATCCTTATCAAGGAAATGAACTGTACATCAGCAATAGCCTAGTCTTCTACAGTGCAGAAGGCTGTGGCGATGATTAAATAAACGTTCGACTTCTCGGCAAGGCATGAATAAGTATGCGTTCATTCAACTATTTCAACTTCATTGTTTCAGTCACGCACCACCGCTATAAATGAAGATTGCGAAAGCATGCATGTTAACAACTACGGAATTGTGTATTCCAATATAAATAGACTATAAATCACAATAATGTCATTATTATGTAAGGGGAAAGGGTCAATACACCTAAAAAGAATGGAGGAAGTATAGTCTGCAACTCCAAAACGTCGAAACAACATGGAAATACGTAGATTGGAAAATATTTGCGATTTGTAAATAGAAAGTATGTTTTAACGTCAGATATGGAAATGGCAACGTTGAAATAATCATGTAGGCATATAAACTATATATATAAAATCGCATATAAAATATTTCCTGACATACCTGTGTAATGAACATAGTGTAAAGTATTTTATGTACAGAGTGCCGTGAGATGAGGATTTCGGGAGCAGAGTCCCAAAAAATAGCCCCCAAATAATAATTACTAACTAGAAATAAACATTAAAAATTTAGAAGTAATTGAATCGCAAAGCTGCACTTCATGCCACACACACGTACATGCAACCCCCAGACATATACGTTTCAAGTGTTACACATATACGTGTACGAGCATACACACGTATGGATCTCAAGGAAACAAGAAGACAGTAACGACATTTCTAATATAGAAAAAGCAAGGCAATGAAATGTACTGTAGACTTGATCTACAAATAGAAATTTCAAATGTTTCCTTTTAGATATTAAAAAAAGAACATTTTCTGGCTTCAATTCCAAGAAATACATGCATAACGTACAAAAATTTACAGTGATGCCCGCTTTTACTTCTCGGTGAAAGACGTAAATGGACAATATTGTAAAATTAAGCCCTTAGGGACAAACATATTAAAGATTACACTTTTATTTTGCTCCATCGTTCATCTCTATATAATTATCACTATCTTAAGCATTTCCCTAATAGGAATTTTTCAGTTTTCGCTCTCTAGTGTTCATTTCTCAATATTTTCATTTGCCAGAATTCCTATTTAGTTAACTAAAAAATAATAGTGGCATTACAGTTTAAGAAAGAAACGGTGATCCAGTCGGTAGGATGTCTGACTGTCATGCGGATCTCCCGAATTCGATTCCCGAAGTGGGTTATCTGAGATTGGATTTTTCCCGCATAGTTCCTGCATAAAGCGACTCTGGGTTTCACCCAGCTTCAAATGGGACAACCCTGGAGATCTAATGGAGGCCGCCGTAGCGTGGTGCTCATCACACCACCTCCCAACAAATGGCCGAGATCGAGAATGTGTGGTCACTACCTACACCCCCCATATATGTATGTGCCTTCATGGCACGGTGCAATGTGCATGGGGAACTTTACCGTTATACTCCATTAGAAGCGTACGTACATATCGTTAGCTTCACTGATGTGGTCGGAAATAATTATCAAACTACGAGATGAAGAATAAGATTAACGAAAGAGATTAGCTGCAGTATTTACTAGCTACAAAAAGAAAGAATATTTCCCAGGATGCACCAAATCAAAAATTTCAACGTGCGCATTGCTTGGATATATCTAGAGTTCTTTGTTCTAAGAAATCTTGGTCAATGGTAATACTATAACCCTCGTCGTTGTCGGGGCCTCCCCGATGGCTCAGTGCTAGCGTCATCGCCTTCCAATCAAGGGGTCCCGGGTTCGATAAACGGTGGAGGCACATAGTGGTTCGGATCCCACTTTAAACTGTAGGTCCAGTTCCGATTAGCCTTACTGTGCACAAAGGGAACTTAAAATACCAACTCAATCCAATCCAATATAACCCTCATCAACCTATAGTCAAGGGGTACACCACAGTCCGTGTGTTATCATGTTACCTACGGGAGAAGCTCAATGAACTAAAGCTGACCCTCGAACAAAAGACACGCTTTCGCCGAGCGTTGCTTTCTTTCAGTCCCACGAGCCGATTGTGAATCTACTATTCAAGGCCTTGGGATTAACAATAGGAGAGTTGGGAATATCTGCATAATTAATTGTATCACGTGGGTGCAGTTAAAGTGAATTCAGAAGTTCAAGAACTTCAAGATTCTATTCAGATGAAAGGATTTTATTTTGGTGTTGCTCTCGGTTGAATGCATTGTACGTAAATAAAGTCATTGTTGTTATATTGCTTTACGGCATGTACTGGATTCTAACTGCATGCAATTTCAGAGTTTATGTGCAGCAGATTTTTTCTTGTACACTCACCGGCAATAAAAATGTACACTTAAATCCTGAAGTACCCGCATCCCTGGAAAGACGTTATGTGTGTTGCATAACTCTACGGCGGTGGTAGAAAAATTGCGCAACACACACAACGCCTTGCAGGGAAGCGAATACTTCAGGATTTAGGTGTCCTATTTTTATTGACGGTGACTGTACATTTCGTTCTAGTTACCTAATAATCTGAAGGATCAAAGTTCAATTCTGAGTGATGCATAAGGGGAATTTTATTGTCTGTTTCTGAAACAAATATGGCAACTTTGTTGTTTTTATGGAGAGCAAATAAAAGCAGGGTGATGATACCTTTGCCAACGTCTAAAGCTCGCTTTACACGAAAGCATATTTCTGGACATTGATGCCATGATCAAAACTCTACCGTGTAAAGTGAAAAATCTTGATGGTATTTCCGATGCCATGGTATATTTCATGTCATTTCTCAAGAATGGAATCGGTCCTATTTCCGTATCGTAACCAATCAGAAGCAAGCTCTAGGTCACGAGTGCAATGGCGGCCGAGTAAGATGTGGACAACGCATCACCTCACATTTTTAAAAGCCGATAACTGTTCAACCAAGAAGAATTACGTTTCCTATTACAAGGTATTAGGTACAAATCAATGGCACTACTTAAATTCATACTTTACAGCGTATACAGTACACGTGCGGAAGAATAAATTAACAATAATAATAATAGCCCGTGACTCGACAGCCCTCGAAGGGCCTAGGCCTATCTCCCTACTGCCAGTCTCCCTCCCACAATCCTACCTAGAGGCGTGGAGAACTTCAACTAGGAATGGGGTGACGTGTGTGGTGAGCACGTTGAACCCCCAGCCGTTATAGGAGATATTCTTGACCGGGTTACGCTACTCACTCGTAGCTCCCCATTCTCCTCACGATGTTGGGTTGCCACCGGCCATATACACAGGCCGAGAACCATGAGACTGAATCCAGGCGGACTCGAACCGCAGTCGGGAGTCCAAACACAGCACGTTAGGCTACGGCCACAGAGGAGGACGGCAGAATATAAATTAGTTGTTTCTATTTTATACGCCGCGCACCAATCACAGAGGGTGTAGCTTGGTGTGCCTTTCGTGCTGTATATATTATACATTGAAATGGTAAATGGGCCATTCCATGTCAAATATCGACCAACTTCAGAAAAGTTTCCAGGTCATAGTTTTTGATTTGGATGAAATTTGGTATGATGGTTCAACCATGTCTGGAAGGCTTGTATTCCAAATATTAGGTTCTGTTTGCAAAGATGGCTGTAGTACTCAGCATTTTTTTAAAGAGGGGGGAACCCCCGAAATAAGCCCGTCTCCGCCCCAGTATCCTGGTACCTATAAATAAACCAGGATGTCCGTTTCCTGAATTTAATCCTCCTTCTTTTCGTCTTTGTTTTCAAATTTCTTGCATAAAATACAAATACAAGTACAATTAGAAAAAAAATAATGAAAAAATAAAGATTCTATACATAGCTACATTTAATAATTTTAAGTTTGTATTATTGTATTAGTACTCAACACGTCCACGTCGTATGAGCTGCGAAGTGTTATTCGGTTTCTATGGAGCAAGGGACGAACGCACATCGAGATCCATAGGGAAATGTAGCCGACCTATGGGGACAAGTGTCTCGCTTTGAGAAGTGTGCGGTGGTGTTGTGAGTTCGAAAATGCCCGAGAAGATCATGACAATGAGCGGTTGGGGCTGTCCTCGCTCACAACGTAAAACATTGCTCACAGTCTTCTGAAATCGCCGAGGACCACTCCTGCTGGATATCATGTCACGTGGTGACACCATCATCGCTGACAGCTACTGTGGTACACTCTCACGTCACCAAGGGATTCTCGATGTGGACAATGTGGTTATCCTCCACGATAACGCCAGGCCGCATGCGCCAAACAGGACCATCGACAAACTTCAGTTATTCGAATGGGAGGGAGATTCTGGAGCATGCACCATATAATCCAGACCTTGCCCCCAGTGATTTTTCACGTGTTCGGTCCACTGAAGAAGTTCCTGGCAGGACAGAGGTTCATTTAAGACGAAGATGCGAAGACCGCTGTCCGGCGGTGGTTCCACGATCAACCAACCGAATTCTACAACAGCGGCATCTCCAAAACTAGTGGAGCGATGGGACAAATACCTGAACCGTTGTGGTGACTATACGGAAAAATAGTGCAATGCGTAGAACAATTTCTATATTTTGATCATAAACATGATGCATGTTTATTATTTCAGCTGAAAAAACAAATGGGGCAAAGACCTTTCGATTTGCTCTCGTACAAGGCCGGAAGAGTTAAGACCTTATATCAGCCACCCAGGAAAATTGAACAAAAGTCTCCTGTGTGGTAGCCAGACGTCTTACCGACTAGACCATCGCGGCTTTCGGAATGCTTTCATGCTAGCATAGATAAGACATTTGCAGTATACTTATGCAGTAGGAGAGCCAAATCTAACAGACATAACCTAACAACGAAGGCATTCCGCATCTGATGTCAGAACACGAACTTGGTA
This sequence comes from Lepisma saccharinum, assembly GCF_977018435.1. Lineage (NCBI taxonomy): Eukaryota > Metazoa > Arthropoda > Insecta > Zygentoma > Lepismatidae > Lepisma > Lepisma saccharinum. The sequence continues at coordinate 17,325,248 of NC_139249.1, read as the reverse complement.
GTGCGTTATCAAACTAGGAGAGAAAGAGTAAGATTTTTATTTGTAATACAGTGCAGTCACTTTAGTAGATTTTTTCTAAATAAAGGAACTAATTCATAACCAACTGAAATTTGGTATATAACATCTTTGTAACATTAATAATTAGGGAGCGGAAGTTGATGGCCTAAAAAATATAGGTATATGACTTATAGAATGTCCTCAAAAATGGAAAAAAATTACGTAAAAAATGCAAGAAATGACCATTAAATTTGGGCAGTGTCTGCTGCCACGTTTTTTTCTGCTGGGACCTCAAAAAAGATGCGCGTGGCAGTAGACTCGGTCTTTGTTTTATCGTGATTTCATCATGCTATGTATGCAATTACGTCTGTAACACATACTGTGAAGTTGTAGCGATTACTTTCACAAAAATGTTTTAAATTAGGTCCCTCAGCATTCTTCTAATAATAAACCTAAATGCTCTCGTAGTTAGGTTAAGTTCTGTTCGCATTAAAATAATATCGCTAAATGCTTTCTAAAGAAAAAGGTTCTAAATTACCTGTACATTTATTCCCACTAATCATATACTTCTCTCGTCTTAATCTGTTCTTAAGATTTGTAACATCCTCTTAGCAGACGAATTACGTGGCAGCAGCAAATTTGACGCTTATTGTTACTGCTGACACGTGCGTGGCAGCAGACTCGGCTTTAAATTTGTTAGTTTCAGTTTAAAAATTGAAATGAAAGGAAATTAAACAAAATGCAATTTTGCCTTTAAAAAAAGGCACCTATAATAACCGAATAATTTTAAAACAATTTAATGATCGTAAAGTCGTATACACTGAATGAATTGGTGTAAAATGCATTAAAAAAACACTGTCACTAGTTCAGCATTTCTTTTGCTTAAATTGCAATCCTGCGATATATATATATATATATATATATATATATATATATATATATATATATATATATATATATATATATATACCTATGTTCACTCAAGAATATTAACAAAATGAAAGAAGTGCCAAAATGTGATGAAACAATACACCGAATATTGCAAAAAATCGGTCGAAAATCGGAGAAAATGACCTAAAACCTGAAGATTGGCAAAAAATGCAAAAAAATGCACTTTAAAATTACCTTTTTTGGGTTCTAGGCGAAGTGTAATATTGTATATATTTAATGGGCATCGTGTCTGAGATGTCAGAAAAAATATGACATTTCATCAACTTCCGCTCCCTAGTAATAATTAACATCATACCAAAAGTCCCATCCGTACGCTAAGTTCGCCATATTGAAAAATGGCGGACAATTAAAGTTTTCACGAAATAAGGGCGTTGGTAGACTTATTCTCATTATTTCTTTCCTTTTCTCTTTTTCTTATGCTTCTCTATTTCTTCCTGTGATCCTCTATTTCGTTCTTCTTCTACCTTCCTATATTTCGTTTCCAAGTCGCACGTGTCGCTTCTGTTTGAAAGCTCACCAACAGTTTCCACTTTGAGCACTGGGTACTTCGCCAATAAAAATGTTAAGAACAACCTCTCTATTGCGCCTCCCACCTGCGACGACACCGAAACGGGCAGAACAATAGGAAAACGAAGGCAGTGTGACGGGAACTTTCTGAGAGTGCAAAAAGGGGAGACTGTAGCGAAGCAGGAAGGCTCGCCATGTCACCCGGCGTCTTCCTCCTTTTCACGGCCGAAGAGACGCGAGGCGAAGAGCGAAAACCCAGGCACCTGAAGTGAAAGGGAAAGAAACGGATGGAAAATCCTGAAGCGTCGGGTTCACTGAACTCGCCGGCAGAAGAAAACACTGCTTTATTAATGAGAAACGAGTGTGTGAGTTACCGCGAGGGAGGCTCACGATCGTGTGTAAATGCGTGCTATAATCGACACCTCCGAAGTCACTGAACGCGTGGCGTGCACTGTTATGAGGAATAAAAAAGAGCAATGATAATCATGCTTGATGCTCTCACACACATGCAGATAAACTTTTATTTTCATTATGGCAGGATTAGGTGTCAGGTTTCACTGCGTCGCTTGGTAGATCTACTCAAGGGTGCCCGCAGGAGTTATTATTATGATTGATTGATTTAATTGATTTTGTTTTAAGTCCACTTTATACACAGTGAGGCTAATCGGGACTGGACCTACAGTTTAAAGTGGGACCCGAACCACTGTGAGCCTCCAATGGGTATCGAATCCGGGACCCCTTGATTACAAGGCGACGACGTTACCACTACGCAATAGGGGAGATTATTATTATCATTGCTGCTACTATTACAACTACTACCTTTACTTTACAAATCATTTACATTGGCGTTGTATACAAGTTCAGACTCGAGTCTACCATTTAAATAGAAACTGGAATCACTTTGTTGATGAACAGTTCTGTCTTTTTGTACTTGTTCACAATGCACAGATATCAAATAATGACCATTTAATCTACTGTCCTTTACAATACCTCTGATCCATGTTTTTATGTGCCGAAAAGTACTGTAAAAAAATACAGTAAAACCTCGTTAATCCGGACTAATGGGGGATATGTTGACCGGTTTAACGAAAGTCCGGATTAACTGAAATAACCTAAAAGAACAGTAGAAAGTGCATTAAAACTCCGTTTATAGCAACAAAACACGTTTATTATGTTGTATTTAAAGGGCATAGGCTTAAATACACTATCCAGCCTTTTCTTTGTGAAGTTCTCTTGTTGACTTCTAGCCACATTTAAAACCTTGCATTCTGTTTTTTTTTTTTTTTTTTTGCATTTTGCGTGTCCGGATTAAGCGAAGTCTGGCTCAACGGGAGCCGGATTAACGAGGTTTTACTGTAATTCAAAATGACGGGGTATGAATTATCAAGATCAGACCCCAACTTCGGGAAATGATTTTCCTACTTTTGGTAATCCTGAACAACCGAGAAATTCCAAAGGATCTCACAGTATTTAAAAGAGGATAATTCTTGATATTCTCTGCAGTAAGAGTGTCTGAATTTTTTTGAATTGAACAGTTTTTATTCCAGAAGTGCAAAAGCAATCGCTTGAAGGGTAAATAATGTGTACAGTTCGGGATTTTCACCGCACCAGGAAAAAAATTCTCGATCTGGTCGGTAAATAAAGAATTTTATGTCCTGAACGTCAGAATTATTAATATTTCATTCCCAATCCCGTCGCGACCAAAACTTTTCCATCCTGCACACCACTAGATAAGACAGTCAACATGATTGGAACGTCTGGTAAAATTTTTTTCTCGTTATTTTGTTGGCCATGGCAGTTAATTGTTGTAACTGACAGGTTGAACATCGCAGAAAACAATATTCTTTGTAATAAAATAACGCTAGAATTTTACCATTGCAATTACATGAACTTTTCTCAGATATCTCAGGGGGGCAAGTGCCTCCCTCTCCTCCTCTAATATTTCAATTGTTTCAGTGTCAACTGAGGATGGCCAAATCCGGAAAAATCAGACAATTTTCTATCCGGTCATTCTGATATTCGAATATCTGTAAGTAAATATAGCTAAGTAAAATGTAATATAATGCATTTCATATGTGGGTTTTTGTTTCCCCATAATTAGTATCAATATATTATTCAATATTATTGACATTAATGTCACGAACTCCCCCTCTTCCGCCTACTTAAAGTGCAACTTCATATGTTATGTGAAAAAGGTTAAAATTAGGAAAGATAGGGTTCCGTTTAAAATCCACTTAAAAAGTTACTTGTCAAGTATCCTCCTGTCTGTTATCACGATTCATACATAGTAACGATTTTAATTTGAATATGAAGCCCTTAGAATTATATTCCTCATTGTAACTACTAGAAGTATATCAATATAAAGTTTAGAAATAAATTATTAACAAGGTCAAAAGTGACAGTTTTCGGAGCGAATTTACAATATAGAGAAAGTCTCCAATTTTGTTAATTTTCGGTATACTAACTAATTTTGACCTCCTAATCACGAATCTGTTGAAAAAAACCGGGGGTCACGTCTGAAAATTTGAAAAAAGTCGATTGAATTTTTTTTTATATGTAGGTGTATATGCGTAGTTTTACGAACAAAAATGTAATCTCCTGTCATTGTGTCCAAACACGCCGTTGTTTTACAAGAAAATGATTTATGATGTTCAATTCTAGTACGATCCCAATTTTTTCGATGAATTTAGGGGTGAAATGAGTGCTAATCGAACCTAACCTAACAGGCTTAACCTAACCTCGTGTGAATGGTTCGTGGGGCCACCCGGGGATGGTTTTTGACGCTAACAAACAATTTTTCATCAAAATGTACAATTTCCAGACTTGGCCCCCGGTTTTTTACAACAGATTCGTGATTAGGAGGCCAAAATTAGTTAGTATACCGAAAATTAACGAAATTGGAGACTTTCTCTATATTGTAAATTCTTACCCAGTTTTCTTCAATTTATTCCTATGAATAAATATCGTAAATATTGTTTTCTTACTTTGCTTTCTCTGATATTTAATAAAGATTGTAATATGAAATTTTGGCTTAGAGCGCCATCTATAGATATTCGCCTTGTTCACAGACTCTATAGGTTCACATGTACTTTATTGTAAGCATGTTTGTATAAAGACCAGCATAGACTATTCATAATGCTCATCTGTGTAATGAAGCCTGCGTTATATACAGCAGTACACATAGATTGTATCACAAATCTATTTTTTTTCTCTGACCTTGCTTTCAGTTGTTTTGAAGTCCGGTAGGTTGCGTAAGCACATTAACACACAATCGCAAGCAGACGGCGAAGTTCAGTAACATCCCACTGTCTTTTTGTGTGTAATCTACGCTCTTATCAAACTACCGGTGACATTAGCGGGGAGGAGGGTACAGGTGGTCCCCTTATTAATCTGCGAAAATTACTGTTTATGCAGGGTGATAATAAAGTTTCGATCCATTTCTGTGAAAAACAGACATTAGAATCAAACCAATAATGAGAATGGGTTAACACTTAGTAACACATAATCTATCAAAACGTCTACAGATAATGTAAACCCAACCTCAGAGTAACACATAATCCATCACAGGTTGAACTGAGCCTTATTCCAAATGACCACCCTTCACGTCCACACAAAACTCCCAGCGACGCATCGCTACACGAAACACCTTTCCTAGCATTGTACATTGCAACCTGTGATGGATTATGTGTTACTCTGAGGTTGGGTTTACATTATCTGTAGAAGTTTTGATAGATCATGTGTTACTAAGTGTTAGGTTATCCATTCTCATTATTGGTTTGATTCTAATATCTGTTTTTCACATAAATGGATCGAAACTTTATAATCACCCTGTACATATATGGTTACCTAAACAAATTCAAAGGTAACGACGCTTACGTCTCAAACCAGGGAACTTTCAAGACATCAGGACTATATCCATGCAGCACACAATCCAGGATATATCATATGGATATTCGTACCAAACTTATGGTTACCGAAGAGATATCCAGTGTATATCCATTGGATATCCAGGAAAGATACTTCATGGATATTCTGTGGCTGATTTTTGGATATATCTTTGACATCAGTGCCCTGTGGACATGGAGGTCCACAGGACTTTTTCCAGGGCGGAGCAAGCAAGGAGGACAAATACCCCCCCCCCCCCAAGGAAAAAAAACCTCCTTTAGTTTGAAGTTATCGTGCTCCTGGAACGCCCTTAAACACAAATTGCTGTGACTGAACTGAAATTCCCTATGTATGAAATGTCCAGAAATTTTCATCTGAGAGGTGTACCGTGTAATCGTTTTGCGGGGTGGATAAAGTTTAATTTAGTACCAAAATTACACAAATTGGCCTTTCGTGAAAACTTATGGTGGGTTGGAAAGTATTTGAGTGGTTGCGTGTGAATAAATAGCTGTTCCGAACCGAAGGAGGCAATATAAGAATAGAGAATTAATTTTAGTCCTTGGCAATTGTTTGGGGGGGAAGGGGGTGGAGTCCGGGCGCCTTTGTAAATACAGTTGGTAACTACCACTGAGTAGTTACAAAGAAGTGAACAGTAAAGCAACGTAAAATATTTAAAAAAATGTAAATACGACAGTGATGTTCCGGTATCGATACAATACCGAAAACGAGGAAGTATTCTTCATTCATTTGTGGGGTGATATCCAAGGACGCCCGCAGAGGGGACCAGGGGGCACTTGCCTCCCTGAGATATCTGGGAAAAATTCATATAATTCGAATAGTAAAATTGTAGCGTGTGAACATGGATGAGGGGTACCACGAAAGACAGGATAATATGTGGCCTCTGTGCATCGTGAAAGAGTACAAACATACAAAGAACTAGGGGTGTGCGGGATCCCGAAAAGTCGGGACCGGGATTGGGAAAAAAATTTCCCGTCCCGATCCCGACTTCGGGATCCCGAGCAGTCGGGAAATACCGAATGGTCATTTTTAAAAGTCGTTAATTCTCGACGTTTTCTGCATTTTAAGTGTCTGGAACTGATCGGAAATTGTTATGTTTTATTCCTGAAATGCAAAAACAATCACTTAAGGTGAAAATGACTTGCAGAATTCGAGATTTCCAGAGCTTCGGGAAATTTCGAACATTTCCCGTCCCGAAAAGTTTCTGACTTGGTCGGGAAATTGCGAATTTTTACCGTCCCGACTGTCGGGATTTAAAAAATTTCTCGTCCCGATACAAAAAATTATGTTTACGGAAAGGAAGGAAGTCAAATCCAGTTTCTATTTAAATAGTGGACTGAAGTCTGAACATGAGAACAACGTCATGTATTTTTTATTGAATTTCAATGTTATGATTTGTGAAACAGCAACTACAGCAACAACAGTAATAATGAAGGGTAAAATATGAGATTTTATGACTGAAGGCCAAGATATGACACCAGGGGTGCCCATCCCCCCAAGGCCGTGGACGCTTCCCCCAAAAGCATTGTCCATCAAATCCCCACAAATATAATTTGGATAAACACGCAGTAATTGATTTTTGTTTGAATGTCGATAATTTGATTTATCTTTTTAAAAATAAATTTTCGAAATGCGTAAGCTTTAGACAAGAAAAACTGACAGTATTTTACAATCATATAGTAAATTGTAGCACAGCAATACATACAAGCGTAACAAATTCTGCTTAAAATCATTCAACACTAAAACTGAAGTTCACATGTCGAAAGTTACGAGCCGACTCGGAACTACCACAAATAAAACTCCAGACATTGTTTGACGACAATCGAAAGGCTCGTCCAGTGTTGCTAAGTTGGCCCTTTTGGGGCCAGAACTGGCCCTTTTGAGTACGTACTCAGCCCCAAAATTCAGCAAAAGCCCCAAGGGGCTTTTCAGCCCTACAGAGAGAAATCTTGCTACAAATCTAGCCCTTTCAGTAATGAAATGTTTTTTTGGTATTTCAGTAAACTGCAAAGAAAAATTCACTTAACCGACCCTCCTCTGCACCTGTAAGCTCGTCCTGCGACCCCTCCTGGGGAGCAGGTAGCAAGTGCACATTGTCACTTTATCCCCTTGTTTCTGGTTTTAATATGCTGTGTAGCCCGAGGCGAATTACGGATAACGTCGATTCCAGAAAATGCGAATCTTCGTTCAGTTGCATTGCACCTGGTCCTTGAAAGTTCACAGAAGTGAGGTGCGGAATCGACGAATCGTTCCTAACAGTGATGCTCACCCAGAGACTAGTTCGTGCGTGCGGCCGTGTGTGTGTGTGTGAGTGTACGTGTGCATATATATGAAGGAGGAATATGCCGAAAATGTGTAATGCTTTTGTGTAATCTACTGCACCACAATTTAAGGGGGAAATAAATTATTTAAGTTAAGAAAATTTAATTTGGTTGAGCGTATGCCTCTCATCTTGACAGTTGATTAGTTGTGGTTCTTGAGTTTCAGAAATTTTGCACCAAAACACCCAAGAATTAAGAACCAGGGTTTTTTTTCAGTGCGCAGCCGCACCTTTGTAAATCTAGCCCCTTGGATGTGAATTTTAGCTCCATTTTGGGTGCGATTTAGCCCGTTTTTCTCTCGTGCTGTTGGCAACACTGGGCTCGTCCCATTCGAAACCTTTCGCCGCAGTTGAAATTAAAATACTAAGTACAGAAAAAGCACAGCAAGTCAATCAAACAAAAAGATCCCCCCTTTTTTGTGTAAAGGTATGTAAAACTGGTATATAAACTATAAAATGCTGCCCCCCCCCAAAAAAAAATTCGCATGACGCAAGCGCGTCATGAATCTCCCCTGTGCTCTACCCTCCAGTGCTTGGAGTGGAGATTCCTAGAGTTGACGAGCTGTATCTCTGCGGGCGACCTTGACTAATTCGCGCAGATACACAAGTCCGTAGATGCTACCTACTCGCCGTTGAGTGGTCGACAGCTCTTACAAAGTTAAAGGAGAATGACACCCATTGGCTAAGGCTGCCGGTAGCTCCTCCCTTTGCTACTGCGCAGCCAGTCGTGGTCAAGGTTCACCCGCAAAGATACAACTCGTCCACTCTAGCAAGGGATGATCCTTTGCTCAGTTTGGGATGCTTGTATAGATGAACATGGAGATGAGTGGATTGGGGATGCCAATGCAAATTATCCTAGCGGGTGATGTTTTGTGAGAATTTTCTTAACTGTGGGGATAGTATCATCCCACTTTGAGCACTGCTGCACCCCCTGAGAAAAAAAAAAACGAGTGGGCAACCTTGCTCGCGTCCGTACATAGATCAGGAAAAGAAGGGGGGGGGGGGTTGAACAGTGGCAAAAATCAACGAGAAAGGTGTTAACAAACAACTTACAAGAACAAAGGAAAATCAACTTTTGTTGGAGGCACAGGCTTAGAAAAACGACCATTAAAAAAGCTAGTTTGGGAACGCAGTGGTGTGCCCAAGGGGAGGGTTGATGGGGGATATAACCCCCCCCCCCTTTGACCCAGTATTCGTAAAAAAAAAGAACGTCAAAGGTAGGAAAATATGACAAAATGAGGGCTGACTACCAAGAAAAGTATATATAACCCCTCCCTTTCGAAAATCCTGGGCACGCCACTGTGGGAACGAGTCTAGCAGGTTGCGTACAGCCTATCCTTTCCCGGTAAATGCGGTGTCAATAGCTTCGGCTTGAGGCGACCGCTTTCTTCTGCGGCCGCTCGAAGAGTTTCCCTTTCCACATAACGGCGCCCAGTGAAAGTGAATTCTCCATCCAGCTGGTTCGTGCGGCACGTATGCTATTGACGAGCCCAGAATCATAAGGAAACCGTGTTAATGCATGCACCAATGTTGATAAGGATGTCTGCGCACTACTGGTTCATCGTTCGAGTCTTCCGCACCCTATGCAGCAGCGAAAGTAACACTTCTAGTCAGTATTTGCACGACAATCTTCTGAAAATCAACAGGTTCTTGCCAGATATTGAAAACTGCGTGACTTATTGAAACGTTTACGAGTAAGAAATGTTTCCAGAGGGTCGTAGAGAGAGAACTTCAAGCGAGACAAACAAGGAGAGAAAGAAAATGAGAAAAGAGGGAGGCAGCGAGATAGAAAGGGACATGAAGAAGCAAGAAAGACTAACAAACTAACTCTCTAGCCTTCTTAAACCCGAAGGTTCATGGCTGCAGCAACACAGGCCTTCCACCTGTCCCTATCTTGAGCAAGATCTATATACTCTTTTCCATCCCTACCGATTTCCTTTAGGTCCATCTCGACGTTGTCCCTCCATCTTCGTCTTGGCCTTCCTACAGGTCCCTTTACCATCAGGTTTCCCAACAAGAATCCTGTAAGCTCCTTTTCCTCTCCCATTCGTGCCACATGGCCTGCCCACCTAAGTCTTCACACCCATATAATACTACAGGCAAAATTACTGTTTTGTATATTTTAACTTTTAGTTTCTTAGATATTAAACGAGAAGACAAAAGTTTATGAAGAGAGAAGTAACATGCATTTCCTGAATTAAGCCTACTTTTTATTTCCTCTTTAATATAATTTTCATTTGTTAATATTGCTCCTAAGTATTTGAATTTGGAAACTGGTTCAAACGAGTTGTTATCAATAATTAGATTTTGATTATTACCTAACACTTGGTTTTGGCCTGTAAGCATATATTTAGTTTTCTCTTTGTTAACTTCCAAACCTATCTCTTTAGCAGTTTTGAAAAATATTTGAGCATTATTCTTAATTGATTTATATCATCCCCTAACAAGCCTACATCATCTGCATATGCTAACAAGAAGAAGCAAGAAAGAGAGAGAGAAATATGAGAAAGAAAGAAATAGAGAAGCGAGTTAGAGAGAGCGAGAAAGGAAGAGAAAAATAGTTTAAAAACAGGCGATAACTACATACAAAGAAAGAGAAATAGAGAAGCAAACATACAGCGAGAGGAAGATAGATAGATAGAGAGAGCAAGAAGGATAGAGAGAAAAATAGATAGAGAACGGAGTCAGTGAGATAGGATTCATTGATTTTACTTATTTGACTTGGTTTTTCTGTCACTTTTGGCTAATCGCGGGGACGCAAATCAGTAATGATATGGTGAAACTGATGAAGGAAATCTCACAAAGAACACCCATACCCAGGTCGGGATTCGAATCCGGGACCCTTGGGCCTTTTCTCGGTGCGATAGCCACGGAGATCGGTAATGGAACATTTACGAGTACGGGAATGTTTTAAGAGAAGGATACAGAGAAAGAAATACAAACGATGGACAAGCATGGGGAGAAAGGGAAAGAGAAAAAGAGAGATAGAAAGAAAGAACCATAAAGATGCATTAAAGAGAGAGAGGGGGGTGTATGTGTGAAAGAAATAGAGAATCGAGATAAAAAGAGAAAAAACAGAAAGAATGATAAAGATAGTGAGCGACCTAGAGAGAGAAATGAAGAAGATAGAAAAAGAAAAAAGAACGATTGAGAGAAAATAAATTAGAGATAGTGAGAAAGAAACAAAGAGCAATAAAGAAGTAATAAAGAGGGAGAGAGCGAGAGAGAGTTAAATACAAAGAAAGATAAATAAGAAAAGGAGAAACAGACAGTGAGGGAAAGATGGAGAGGAATAAAGGAAAAAAACTAAGGAGGCAGAGAAAGAGAGAGACAAGGGGTCTGAGGAAAAAGAGATAAGAGAAAACAAACTGGGTGAGAGAAAAGAGAAAGAAGCGATAAAAAGTAAACGAGAAAACCAGACAAAAACCTAAGACAAAAGGATGTAAAATAAATTATCTATACGAGAAAGGGGAAGTAAATTAAATATATTCCATGACTAAGGATGGAAGGCGAAACTCTAGAAGGATGATACAGAAAAAGAGAAGAGGGGATGCAAATAAAATATAAAATAAAGTAGAGAATTGGCAAAAAATAATCCTCATTCAAGGAAAGGTCACGTAACCCCCTCTTGGCGCATCACAGCTTTGGATCTTACTATGAGATGATATGTTGTGTACTGATGGATTGACATATTCTATAGATTACTCACAATTACAGTGGATACGCCAGCACTGAGCCTATTTGCTTCCTGCTCCCCATACGAGAAGCAATTATAGGTAATTTAAAGCTGTGAATATTGGGACTACAGTAAATTATGGATATCAACTTCTTACCACCATCAAATTATAACACCCCAAAGAACTAAAAATCACCGTGCCATGTATAAGCTGAAGCTGTATAGTGGTACTCAGGACATGCACGTACAATTACCGGCGATAAGTGGATTTTAATAGCAATTTTTCAATTGCAACTTCTACCAACGCGTAGAGTTAGGCAACACGCATAACGCCATGCGGGGACGCTAGTATTTCAGGATCTAGGTGTCACATTATTATTGCCGTTGATTGTACATTGGTAATGCCGTCTCCTTGTAAATCCCACTTCAAAACTACATTCAGTTCTGATTAGCCTATCAGAGGAGAAAGTGGATTTAAAACGAACAAATAAGACGCAGGACAACACACAATCTTCTAGAGTCTTACCACAGACAAGGGTATTATGTCTGTGGTTTTACGTACTGGCTGTGTATGCCTCCCCGATTGCGTAGTGATTGAATGATTTGCTTTGATTTACTTCGCTTTTGTGCCAGTTTTGGCTCATTTGCGAAGATGGGGATGAGTGATGACATGATGAATGGACACTCACAAACATCCATGCCCAGGTCGGGATTCGAACCCGGTACCCCTGGCGTCGTAGCGCGATCTGCTAACCTCTCCGCCACGGGGGCCGGCCCGATGGTGTAGTGGTAACGTCGTCTCCTTGTAATCAAGGACCCCCGAGTTCGATACTTGGTGGAGGCACATAGTGGTTCGGATCCCATTTTAAAACGGCAAGTCAAGTCCCGATTAGCTTATCTGTGTATAAAGTGGACTTCTAAAAAAATCAAATCCAAACGCCAGAAACTCGTTAACCTGCAAGAATGCTGTTCCAGGGTGTACTTTGCGAAGGAGATTTTTCAGTGCTCTGACGCACCGTGCGTAATATCAACAGCGTTTTTAAAAGCAACTGATTTACAATTATTTATCTCAAAAAGTAACTCAATTACAGTTACGAATTTTGAAGAAGTAACTCAGTTACAGAAACTGTTACTTTAAATAGTAACTGTGAGTTCGCAAGCAGACTGTACTTTCTTCTTTTTTCTAAAATTAATTTTCAAAATAAGCCCCTGCGAAACAGGCAAAATGTTTGCTCGCATAGAATTTATATGCATTAGGATTAACATTTGCTCATTACTGATGAAACGTGCAGAAAAGTAACTTTTAATTTTGTTACTCGTTGCCTGACAATAGTAACATTTTCTGGTAATATTTTAAAACTAGTAACTGTAATTAACTTACAAATTTCAAGAAGCTACCAGAAGAAGACAGTATTACTGCCACAAAATTGAATAGTATTACAGTTTTAATAATTTATCTCTTATTATATTACATTAATATTTTCCTTATTATAATCAATCACTATTATTGAGGATAAGACTGGCAAAGTGGAAGGGGAAGCAGACCCCTCCTCTGGCGCAGCCAGTAAGCATGTGAATTATAGTTTTTGCTTTGATGTCAACTTATTGTTCATGTAGGATACATATGAACGAAGTGCATGAACAATGACATATAGTCTTTATGGGAAGTGTAAAAATATAATATTATTTTATTATAATAAATGGATTAAAATGAATTAAAATTATACAGAGACGATTGAAGCGTAGAGGGGGCGATAAATCGCCAAGGTCTCCCCCCACTGAAGACAGACCGACATAATCCACTCGCCCAAGTTTTAAACGTCATTAATATTTAATGACGTTTATCAATATTTTTGAAAAATATTGCTTTTAGATATGCTTCTAATTTCACTAAACGGGTAGTAATTTTAAGATTCTAAACCTAAGATTACATTTATTACATAAAGAAAGGTGTGTTCTTGAAATATATTTTCATTTTGTGTAGAAGACTAACTATAATCAACACATACAGCTTCTACTAATGAAAAGGAAATGAAATATTCAGTTCCTTTATGAGTCTAAAACAAAAGTTAAAACAAGTAAGTACAATTTTAAGATAAAAAATCCCATGGAAAATATACTAAAATCAAGTCCTGAAAATGGTGTTGAAATGTCTGAAGAACAAAACTTACAAGCCAGATCTCATATACTGAAATAAAAAACGAGATTAACTGTAGATTCTTATTCGACAATTTCTCAGTTCACCAAATAAAGGAATTGCATTACGTAGATTGCATTCCAGTGGATTTAATCCTACCCCACACCCTCGCACTAACAAAGGCAGTTTTTTCATAATGATTGTTTTCCTAGTTTGTCTGCAATTCTAAGCTTCGCAGGAATACAAACCACGAAAGTCCGTTCGTTTATAAAATAGTGTGCTGCAGAAGTGTGATACGAGTCTGCTTTAAAAATGCAATACGGACGTTACGTAACATTATGCTCAGATGGTGTCACGCAGGTTGACGATTATAATAACAATGTAAACATCTGCAGCGTGTAAATTCCTGTTTGTAACAGTTAAAATGTTTTCAGGTTCATTTTTCTCTCTGAATTCCTGTGGCATAATTTCGTTCAGAGTCAAAGTACAACTGTCAATATGTAAGTAAAGATTATATGAACAGATTGAAACGGTTTATTAACGTACCTGCTCACGAGATCCAAGTGTTATTCCGTATCTTCCTTTATCCAAGCGTTCAGCTAGGTTTAATTCTTGTGCAAGAATCCACACACTTAAAAAACTCACTGGCGCACGGCGCCATTCCAATGTTTTCACCTTCAACACAACAAGGAAGAAACCAAACTGGCAGCTTGTTTGGAAGTGAGATTTCACCGCTGCACAGGCGATGGCGCGAGGTTGGCGAAATCCCTTTCACTTCCAAGAGCGAAGTTACCTCGGCGGAAGATAATCTTAGTGACTGTGGCTTTTTCTTTACCTGTTTCCAAGTTTTGTGCAAAGATGTCGCTAGTTAACGTCTCTCTTTTTTATGCGTATGTTGAGGAGCTAAAGATTTTGCCCTTACGATTTCATTTCCTCAGTACTCGTGCCGAACTACAGTTGTGAAAACTGGGCTGTGCGTTGTGAAGTTTTAGATAAGGTGTGCACACAGGGGAATAATGGCGCAGGTTGCGCCATCAAAATTTGGGGTGGTGGATTTTTCCTTATAATAATATCAAAATGAAAATGCATATATATATATTTTAACTTATATATATAAAAGTTTACACCTTAGCACCATGCTCTACTATGTGCGATGAGGCGAGGTGGGAGGGGGAAATCAGAATATCAGGATTTCCTTAGCAACTCATTTACTTTAGCTGGTTCCAAGTCACTTTCGCTACCAGGTGCACCAATTTTAATCCGTTAGATGAAGAAAAGGAATAATTAGGGAAGCAGATCAAATAAAGCTAAAAAAAAGTGACGCAGTAATAGGATCCAACTTTAAACTGTGAGTCCAGTACCGATCCACTTTTTAGTCTCCACTGACTTGTTGTGCAAGTTTATAGAAGTGTACAGCATCAGCACTCAATGAAGCCCACTAGAAACCGATTAATTGACTTGAACCAGCTGTTGCAACCTTGGAAACTTTCACGCTGTTCAAACGAAGAATCCATTTTGCAACCTACGCCATCTTCCGGTGATTAACGCCGAGTGTTTTGGTTACAAATTAGGTACAACAACACAATTAGACAACTGTTACAACGATTCAGTTTTACGCATAATAGACGAGAGTTTGTCACCTTTGCTTGTACAGCGTGAATGACCTGATTTTGTAATACGTTGGTGACTCACAACGTGAATGCATCTTTTGCAATACAGGGCAGTGTACAGTGGGATCCATGAGTATTACCGTGCAAATTGTCCATCATCATGTTCGTGCAGTTTATTTGACCCAATAAGAGCTTCAAGAATTAAAAGAAAACTCAAAACAAGCTCTTGACAACTTCTGCACCAGCATACATAAAAATGCATCGCTTAAAAACACATAGGATATAAGAAAAAAATTAATAAAAATAGTCATGGACAATTTGCAGGGTAATACTACATGCATCCCACTGTACAAGTACATCCATGGAAGGAGTTAGAATTAAAAAAGAAACAGACGTTACTTTTATTCTTAATAACACAAATAAAGTTCAGTTTATTAACATTAGGAGAGAAAAATAAAAATGCGTTCAATCGAAAAAATGAAGTCTACAAAATGAAAGAACAATTTTTTCATATTCTACCATTTAATCCAAAGCACTTGAACGGGATGTATACAAATTTATATACGTATATGCACGGTTTTCAGTAATCTAAATATGTGGAAATATGTAAAATAATAATGAGAACAGTTATAATGCATATTCACTCATATGGTGAATCTAATAGAGGTCTCCCGATATAATAATAATGAAAATTATATCAACATTAACATAGAATAATAAAAAATGAAATAAAATGGGTTTATGTTTGTTTATAAAAGCATTGTATATTAATATTATTACTATTTCTATTCAAGTTCAATTACTTGCCTGACACCTATACAAGAGTTTCGGCACCTATGATTGTTGTTGCTTATTTAGAAAACAGTCAATTTTAGGTATATTAAAAGTTATAGTGATCGTTGTAACACTCGCCGCAGTAGTACCGTAATTCGCTTCTTTACACAGCACTTTTGTCAAAGGTGCAGTTCGAGCGACATTGAACAAAAATGTTGTATAAAAGAAGCAAATTGCGATACTAGTAAGATTAGCATGAAACGACCATCTAGAATCCGTTTACCAGAACAAAATAAGACATTTAGGGTAAAATTCTATCCTCCAGGCATAACTATACGATAAATGAAGTTGAAGTACTAGTAATGTTAGAATGAACAGGGAAATACTCACAGTTTCCTCGCGCCTGCGAAACGACTTGAAACACCCCAGAGATCCTCTACATCCGCCTGGTCGTAGCAAAACTTCCTGTTCACGTGTGGCCTTGCTCCGAATTCCGCCAACGGCAAGGTAACGAACGAAACGAGACAAAGACTACGACACGAGTATTTAAATTCGAATCGTGTGAAGCAAGGTTGTGCAGTCACACCCTGCGCCATTGTGCCTTCCGTTACTGTTACCAGATCTTCGTGATGGAAGTGTCATCACTGGGCTGTAGCCCACGCCCACCCCAAATACCCTACACAAGTAAATTTGGGAATCATTCACAGTCGACTCAGAATCATACAGAGAAAGCGATAGGACAGAGTACCAGAGAAAGACAGAGGGGGAAGGGAGATTGTTGAATGATAGGGATAAAGAGACAGAAAAAATAGACGAAGAACAAAATAAATAGATAGATAATAAAGGAATTAAGAATGAAGGAAGTGGAGAAATAGAGAAAAAAGAACGAAAGAAATTGAGAAACAAGGATAGAAAGAGGATAAAAGATTTTGATTTGATTTGATTTTTTATATTTAGCGACACTTTTCTGCCTCTTTAGGCTAATCGCGACGATTAGGGTGAGTGGTGATATGATGAAACTGGTGAAGGGACATTCATAAAGAATATCCATGCCCAGGCCGGTATTCGAGCCTGAGACCTCTGGCGTCATAGCGTGTTGTGCTAACCACTTTTGTTTTTATTTAAAAGGACAACCCAGGGGTGCCCAGAGGGAAGAATTATGGCGCAAGCAGGGCCATCGAGATTTTTTGAGGATTTTTTTTCCCTTCAAATGATATAAAATTCAACATTTATATATTTTTCCAAAATATATGTAAAAATTTTACACCTTAAATGCACCATATAATCCATTAGATGAAGAAAAGAAAGTGTTTAAGGGTATTATCGAAGGAGGGGGGTGGGGAAATATCCAACTCTTACATATTAGGTCTTAATTGACACGTGGGTTCTGGGGGGGGGGGTTCTGAATTAAACGTTGGGGGGGACAGTATCCAACTCTAGGTCTCAGATTATGGTGGGTGTTTTAGTTAGATTTAGTTAGCATTAAATTAAGGGGGTATCCAATTCTTGTGTATTACTATTGTCCCAGACTGTTGCGGAAATTCTGGTGTAGAGACTGAGAATTAATGTTTTGGAGGAGGCAATATCCACTCTCTAATATCAATTGGCATAGAAATTTTTGTGGTAGGATTGAGTATTAAATTTAAAGGGGGAGATAAGAAGCTCTTGATAAAGTGTTAAATCTTAGATTGTCAAGGGACTTCTGTGGTGAAAAGGGAGTTCGAACATTAAATTTTGGGGACTGTATTTAGCTACATGGTATCCACACGTTATTGATCACGAACGTGCTAAAAGAGAAGCTCGAAAAGACTAAATATCTCGGGAACCTAAGAAAGTATTGACACCCCATTAAATTAATATTCTTGAAAGCCTGGAAAGAAATTGATGTAAAAATTTTCTTGCTCGGTTCGCTCGCAGTGGTGTGTTCCAAGATTGCGTGTTTGGCGCTTTGCTGAGGTGATTGTGAAGTTTTATACTATAGCTGCATTACAAGACATAAGCGATATTCTCGATATTCATTAATAACATCGCTTCTTAAACATATAATGCCTAGTGTTGGTATACTGCTTAATTTAAAGCAGGTGCATCATTTGGAACAAAAATACATCGAACCCGCATTTCTAACTTCTTGTGACAGGAAAAGTTTTATTTAAAAAGTTAAATTTCCACTGAAGATAAAATCCACGTAAAACCGTATTATATTATCGGCCTGAACTGAAGAGTTTCTAGCCAGGGTTCTGTAATGTCCCAAACAATAATTGAATCGGTCATATGGCTGGAGCATGTTATTTGGTTTGCCAAGGTTGAACTTTCTATCTTTATCTTAAGTTGTGTAACAATTTGTGTTAAATACTCAAATTGCCAGTTTTATAAACCCATTCACTAACACTATTTATATGCATATTTACATAATTTAATTTACTACATTTAACCAATCAATGTGCAACCTTTAAGTTTTTTCGAAAATCGAACAATTAAAAAGAATGGACAGTTTAACATGGTATTTCATTAAAATATACATCAATTATTACATATTTATCCAAACTATTTTGGGGGATTATGATGAACGACTTTAGGAGCGGTCTTGAGTGATGGGGACCCCTGTTTAGGGAGGAGGGGCAGATCAAGTATAGTGTTCAGTAAGGATAAGGAAAAGGTTACTTTCGGTAGACACGCTGTCGTAATTAAATATTTGGTGGGGATTATGATATGGTTTGAGGGCGCGAATGATATGATTTGGGGGGACGCATGATTTTGGGGGGAATCCGCCATTGGCCTTGGGGGGATGGGTACCCCCTGGGAAATCCCCTAAACGGGACTTTTCCCTGTATATATCTTTTTCTCACTTTTCGCATGTATCACTTCTTTTTATTCAATTCTCAGCTTTCTTATTGTCGATTAACACAAACAAACACCCATGTCATAACCGGCCCCCATGGTCAAGGGCACCCCTGGCTGGACCCCTCCCAAATTTTCTTTCTGGATATGTCCCTGCCTATTCCAACTCGTAACAAACGACAACTGCTTTCAAAGGTCAGTTATCGAAGTCGATTTTCACAGAATGGGCTTATCCGCCAGCTTTCCACTTGTAACTGCCACCCTTATTTTGGCAATGGACTCGTCCAGTTAGCGCATGCGCATTTGGGTAGTTTTACAAATGTTGATAGTTGTAGTGTGGAAAGAAATCAATCTGTACTTCTTATTCTATTACTGGTGTAAGTTTATTGGTCTCAGCAAATAGAAAGTTGCAATAACGTATGGTTTAACGGGATAATCAATAAAATAGGAATTCAGACAACACGAGGAAGCAAATGCTGCCGTTATCTTTCTTATTAAACCTAACTGAAGGATTTTCACCTTCCGTGATCCCAGTCAGTTTTCCTTTATTGTTTTGGCTACTCAGTTATTTATTACTACATCTTATAGAACCGACTTTACACTGAGCATTCACAATATGAATAAATTATATTAAAATTTTACTTATTCGTAATTATTGTTGTGTGGCTAAATTAACTCTTAAATGTAGTGGCGGCCGGAATAGATGTTCAATCATGACCTTTTGAGAGGAAGGACAGACAATCTGTATTTTTGTTATTTTACGTCACGCGTCTGCCATTTTGGCTAATTGCGACAATGAGAATGAATGATGATTATATTAAATTGGTGAAGGACACCAATATGACCAGATCGGGACTCGAAATGTGAAAAGGGGTCCAGTGTTCGATTCCCGGTGGAGGTACATAGTGGTTCGGATCCCACTTTAAACTGCAGGTTCAGTCCCGATTAGCCTTATGTGTATAAAGTGGACTTAAAACACCAAATCAATCAATCGAAATGTGAAAATTCGGTGTTGCGATTGAAAGTTTACAACTTAATGCGCCAAGAAACCGAATGGGCATGAGGGGGATACAAAAAAATAGTATAATATTATATAAATAATAAACAATTTTAAAACTTCACACAAAACTGATGGTTATTCAACAACATTATTCTGTTTGCTCATTATTTGTAACGATGTTGACAAGTGGATGATTAATGAAATGATGTCTTACCTAGGATTCGAACCCAGAACGCCAGATCCAGAGTTGTATTCAAATCGCAAGTAGCGAATATTTTTGTGTGCCCTTCATTATCTCATTAATCAGACACAGGCATTAGAATGTAGTTATTTGGCCCCAAACCTCTGAAGAAAAGAGTGTACTTCGGCCAGTAGCGGATTCTCAAATGGTGCTTGGGAGGGGCGAACTTCAGTCCACCACCCGTTCTAACCTAAATTCATCCAATCATCATTCGTCCTCATCGTCGTGAATAGGCCTATAGAGATAGAAAAGCGACGTAAAATTAGATAAATACGGATAAAAATACAAAAATTGGATATGAATGTTTGGTTATTGAATCTACAGGAACCCATAGGCATATACAAGGAAAGTGACCGTGATATCTTGGTTGCAACGTCGACCACAAAGATTATATCAAAGAGGTTTTATGATGATTGTAATAGTCTCGGTAGTGTTGCAATATGCTTCTTTATACAACACTTTTGTCGCAGTCAGTTCGACTGATATTGGGCAAAAATGCTGTATATAGACGAATTGCGGCACTCACGCAGTCAACGATATATGGTATATAGAGGGTTGTCCAGGGAGCCCGGACCCCCCCCCCTGGCCAAAGACTTACCAAGTAAAGTTATCCTATAGCGCTGTAGCCCAATATTGGAGCCTGGCTTACCTACCGTCTGCTGGCTACCACTACACTCTCAATGCTAATGATCCAGACCAGCACTTGTAAGTGGTAGTTGGCAAGATGTGTCAAACAGATGCACTGGACGAAGAGGTTCAGAATCAGAAGAATATCATCCACGTTCAGCAGACCTCACGCCACTAGACTTTTTGCATGGGGATACATAAAGGATAACATTTACGGTACAAAACCTGCAAGAGTCGACGAATAGAAGACAGTCATTGATCGAGATTCCACCCGAATTCCGAAATAAATTATCCTTGATTTTCGCGATTCCATTACTTCACGTTCAGGGGCGCCGACTTGTCAAAATTATTGGGGGGGGGGGGCTCTGATCACTGAAATAAATTAATGAATGACTCCCTCCCTCCATTTTTTTTAAGTTTTGGCCTCAGTGTTCGGAATCTTGTAAAAGCCCATGAATTCCTCAAAAATATAAAATTTCATTCACAGTTCGAATGCAGAATGTCAATTGTTCACATTCCCGACTTTTAATATATGCTACCACGGAGAGCACAACAGATCTGCCTAATATATCAACGATCTCGTCCTGTCATGTGGGGTGTAAGGGGTACCTTCCACGTAGGCGCCCAAAAATCAACCTCACTTCCACGTAGTACACCCTGGACTGAAGACTAATGAAGCTCTGGCGACTGGCACTATGGCCAGTATAATTTTGTTTGTGTTGTCCTGTGTTTTGTCCTTATTTGTGCTGAGTTCTCTTTTACAGCCTCAGCTTTTGACGAAAGTCAGAAGATTTTTAATATTTTATGATTTTAGTTCTGCAACGTTAGAGTTGTTATATGTAACGATAAGGGGCTGGACCCCGTATAATGTGACGGGTGCAAAATAGCCTTAGTGCTGACGCACCCAAAATTTTAAATTCAATTCAATTCGTCCTGTCATGTGAGAGCCATTTGTAGCCCCTAGTTCATGCACATCGTCTTTTGAAACTCTTTTAGTAAAAATGTTAACAATACTCATAATTATATACTTACGTTAGTATATAGTAATAAGTCGTGTGTTTTGCTGTCTCTGGTCATACCCCCCACCCCCCAAAGTTTATGGTTTAGCGGTCTCAGCCTTCCCAGCGTTGATGGTCTAGAACAGTGGTTTCCAACTTCAAAAGGTCCGAGGGCCAAAATTATATCCAGCAGTTGATAGGCGGCCGCATTTTTTTTGGGGGGGGGGGGCTTACAAATTACAAAAATTGTAAGTACTGAACTGAAAATGTAGTACTTTCGCATGACCTAAATTTCTAAAACGAGGCAATAAAACAATGGAATTACAAATGAAAATTGTATAATTACAATTTATTTCACAAAAACCCAATACTTATTGATGAATTGAAAGAAATTAAAGACACGCCATACAAATAATACTTCATAGTAAGTGTTCAATATGAAAATTGAGCCCGATCTGCATGTTTTATGTATTTGAATTTCTGTATTTCTGTATTTGGAAGTCATTATTGACTGCAAAATCAATTCTACCTGTGATATGGTCTTTCTTCACAGAGCTTCCGTTCCTTCAGTAAAAATATAACGTATTTTAATAAAAATAAATAAAATTAACGTATTTTGCAAACTGGCTTCGCGGGCCGCAGAAAAAGGCAACGGGGGCCGCCAGTTGGAAACCCCTGGTCTAGAACATTTCAAATGTGTATTTAAAGTTAAGTTCATGTGGCACAATTCAGAGTAAACTTTACAAGAGAAGCAAAGTAATACATTAGATCTTCTTAAGCAAATTATTTGGGGGGCTCTGCCAGGGACGGCGACAGGGGTGGGCACGGGTGGGCAAGCGCCCACCCAAAAAATCCTGTGCCCACCCGATTGCCCACCCAATCAAATTCACTAAGTATGTTTCAATAAATAAGTATATTCTGGTATTCATTACATGTATATTTTACTCATGAATATTTTCTATACTAGAAATGTTCATATATCATCATCCCATAAAAAGCTGTCTTAACTTTGTCATTAGAAAGCAAAAAGAATTACTACAGAACTTGAAACAAAATAAACTGTAATCAATTGAATACTTCTACGATTAGAAGCAGCGAGTAGGCTTGGGAGATGCAAAATTATGCAGGTTATGGTCAAGATGAGATCAGGATTTAAGGTGACCTCCAGGGCTGCAGCTCTGGGCCATCACCGGGGGAAACTGCTTGGAAAAGTACTGCATAAAGAAAAGAAGGAAGTACTTCGGATGTGATGACAAAATGTAGAAATACGTATAACTAACCACCTCATGTAGATTAGCGAAAAGTTATAACTGAAACTGTGGAGGGGATTGGGGTGAGGTCTTGGTGATATAAGCTCCGGGCCTTCACATATATAAATCCCGGCCTGCGCATGGTTAAAATAATCTCTAAATAAACAAATAAAAACCCCATCTTAGCGTTGCTCCCTCTAGCAACACAATAAACTATTTCGACTTTTTAATTAGGTCTACATTGAAATTCCAGAAATGTCTCTTTCTTTATTTCATTACAATTTTACATACATGTCATCTTCAAATATCTAGTGGTATACAAACAACAACTTTGTATTCGTATTTGTACTAATAAGAAGTAATGACAATAATCACTACAATACCGAGGTGTATAAGTTTTGATGTAACAGTTATGTGGGTTTGGAAAAAGCTACAGAATTATTGAATTAATAATAGCGTCTCAGTTACGTATTGATGCGATTTTTTTTGTGATTAACTTACGTAGAATTAGAAGAAGAAAGGGGTTGGTAGGAAAGCTTTGTTTTGAGGCCGTCAGATAACTAATCAATCACGATGAGAATGGTTTAAACTTTAGAGGCGTCAGAGCTTCAGCAGAAAAGGTCAACAAAATATGTAGATGCACGCAGATGAAGTAAAGAAAAAAGGTGTCACGAAGTATCCATTAGAAAATTTTGTTTCTTTGTTTTTAGATCCACTTTTATGCTCAGATAGGCTAATCGTGACTAAACCTACAGTTTAAAGTGGAGTCTTAACCAGTGTGCCTTGTCCTTCCACCAGGGGAGGGGTTAATAGAAGCCAAAACCTCTTCATTATAAGGCGACAACATTATGCCATTCGAAAAATAAATATACAGAAAGAACTCACAGGAAACGTGTCATTTTATCACCACAGAAGATGTGTGATATTAAGAGCGTGTGTTGGCATAGTAAAATATTTGAGACTTTCGGAAAACAACGTTATTGTTCACGGAGTTAGCTGCTTTGATCCAAGAATGAAACAATGTGAAATTGAAACTACCACCTCAACTTTCGAAGGGTATGAACTAATGAAACTCCACTTTTGAAAGAATAAGTTGTTGCTGATTCGACTGATTTTTTTCTATGTGAAGTCACTTTTCTGCTAATTTGGCTAATGGCGACGATGAGGTTCAATGGTGATTAGGTGAAAGTGACGAAGGACGAAAACAAATACACGCAGACACTGAAAATACAACCCACCACAAATTATTATTTTGACTGTGGTTCCAGGTGCCAGAGATTCGTTCACCTGCAAGATTAAAGTTTCCAGGGTATGCTGGGCAGGATAGAGGTTGACATTTGAGCGCTTTCGGAGAGGTCGCGCCATACAACCCAAGTCATCTGTGGAAAGGAGATAAAATACCGGGTATGGTGATCAATTTCGATGAATTCCTTGTCCAAAATCACGTTCTACAAAAAGTAAACTATTTGTTACCTCAGTGCATGTGTTCATCTAACGATACGTGTGTTACTTCTCCCGTATGAGTAACGAAGACTAACTTCAGAAAACGAATAGCAACTTAGCAAATAATCTCTTCAATTGTTAAGAGATTTTTAATATTATTTGATTATTACTTTTTGGCGATGTTTTGTCAAAATAGCCTTTCATAAGCCTTGGGATACTTTATGCAGAATGAAGAAAGAATTTTTTTCCGCGCGCGAGTGTGTGTAAATTCCCAATAAGACATTAATTTTAATCCAAATATCCAGTGGCGGCGATTAGGAGGAACAAGGGGTGAAAGTTCCCCCACGCCACATTTCCACATTTTGCCACTTGTTGCATCCGCACTATGGCCTCTTAATGCTAAGATTTATTTTACCAAAGAAGTAAACTGTCCTTGCCCTCAAGTTTTGGCACCCGATCGCCGTTACTGCAAACATACATTCAGATACATTTATCAGTTGCAATAACCCTGTAAGCCAAGAAAAATGATCATTAACCCCGAAGTTTCAGCCAAAAATTCATATGATGAGGAACATGCATTTAAATTACGAGAAGGTAATTTAATTCTTCACCATTGTCCATCACACTTTCTATCTCTGTCGCCGGGTAGCTATATACAATTGAGTATGTGCCTTGTATTTTTTGCACTTGAAGGACAAAATGTGATGCAACCGATTCACATTTATTTCACTACATTGACATGAATGAAAAAATGTGATTAGAACGTATGGCTGCGCACACACAAACACTTCCTTTAAATAATTGTGTCCATCGGAAACAAAAAAGTGGAACAAGATGCGAGAATAGATTAGAAAAGAAAGAGAGAAGACATCAAACACACACACATTTGTGTGTGCCAATTAAGAGAAACAGTCGAAGAATGGAACGAGAGAAAGTGAAAAGCAGAAAGAGGTAACCAGCAGAGAGATATAAGAAAAGATGAAAAGTAAAGGGAAAAGAAGTGTAGGGAAATCGGGAGTGTAAGAGAGAAGGGGATACATATGCAAACGATATATGTCATACATATATATATGACCTTATATTTATACCTGCCCACCCTAATCTATCAATATACAGCTTCTGCCCACCCGATGAAAAATTTCTGGCGCCGCCCCTGGGCTCTGCCCTCACATCGTTAACATTGGGGGGGGGGGGGTGCTCGAGCCCCATGGGGTCGGCGCCTATGTTCACGTTTTCAGCAGTGTCTGGACCATAACGGCCATAAGTTTGAAAACAGGCATTGGGAAGAAGAAATTTTTCATGCTTGTACATTTGAAAATGAACTGTATCTTAGTAAACACTCACGTTATAATCATTCAAAATGTGTACACATTTTATGGGAACACCCTATATTTCTAGATACGTGACTGCGCATAGTATAAAAAAAATTGTTGAAAAAAATGGTGAACACAACAGACACAAATACAGCACATCGCTCTAAAAGGAAAATTTAACCCTTTTCTTATTCCTTTTGATGAGACTTCCTTTCTCACCATCATTGTAATGGCAAACTCCCTCACGAAGTGGATTGTCTGTCTTTTCAACCACTTCCTTCCTGCTGCCACGGAAGAGACATTACAGACAGCAATTCTTTGTCAGAAGGTTGGGAGGAGTTCGCAAAGGATAACCATCTCGTCAAAACTTTCACTGCTTCGGATCGCAGGCATTTTTGATTCCAGTCCATTCGAATGCAGCAAACGTGTTCGCCTGGCTATCAACTTTCACGTTCCTTCGGATTAGAAGGTGGGAGGAAGGAAACTAAAACCCGAAATCAGTAGCGGTTTTACTTTCGCTTCATGACCTTTCGGCTGCGTGCTTTGAATCCCCAGTTGCATTTCTGTAAGCGCGTCATTAATTGAGTGAATAGATTACACCATTGGCATCGCCAGATATTTTTGTAATGGCGGTCATCTAGGGTGACCAGACGTCCTCCTTTTTAGGTGTCTGTCCGGTGTTCAGGCGGATTTTTTAGAAATCGATAAATGTCCTCCTTTTTTGGAAATACCATAGCAAATGTGCTGCATAGAGAATGCTTCCACACATAACGATCATCATATCACTTGGGGCGCATTAAGTATTTGAGCAATGCTCACCTAGCATCTTGGGAGTTGAATACGATCACTTTCCAGACTGAGTCATTAGTAGGGTGCGGATTTATAGGCACTAAAAACCTCTGAAATGATGACAATAGGCACTTAAAAAGGCACCCTAAAATTAGAAAAATACATTAAAATAGGCAATGAATGTGAACTTATTTCAATTTTCTTCTTACAATGCGCAGACTGTATTAGCACTTCAGTTTCTACATAAAAGTGCGTTAACGATTAAAAACTATTAATTCTCTTTTGATCGAAATTCACATTTTCTGGGAATCGTCATTTAATTAATTTTCACAAAAAGAGCTTGTGCTAACGACTGTGCGAATTTGAACAAATCATAAAAAAAACATTTTGCACCATTGTAACAAAAAACAATAATAAATGTTCCAATTGAGAGGGCCCTTCTAAGGTTTATTTTACTTCGATTTTCTTCCACTTTTGGCTAATCGCGAAGATGGATGAGCGATGATATGATGAAGGGACACTCACAAAGAACACCCATGCTAAGGCCAGGATTCGAATCTGGGACCACTGGCGTTGTGCTAACCACTATACCACGAAGGTCGGTCAGTTCCTTTTCGAGTTATACATAGGCCATACAGAAACGCATAGTGAAAGTTGTCTGGCCACCCTAGTCATGCATGCCACGAGTGACGGATTCAGAAATTACTGTCGTGAGGGGTGAATTTTGAGAGTTGGGTACCGCACTGTTTTATATTAACAATAGCTATATCAGTCTTTTAGTAGGAGACAACTATGCTCTAAGGCAGTGGTTCCCAGAGTGTGCGCCGTGGATAGCTTACAAGGGCGCTGCGAAATGTTCCAATATATTCACTGAAATGATACTTAGTTAGTCTTCACATGGTTATAGAATCAAACCAAATGTTCCAAATATGTGCTTACTTTGTACTTTTCACATACAAAATGTTTCTGAATTTTAAATGTGTGTTTTGTTTCTAACTTCAGGCACTAACTGAGCGTTTCAAGTGTTAGATAGGCCTACATTCTGACTTAGACGCCGCGAAAAAATTTTGAAACACTGAGGGCGCCTTGAAACGAAAACGTTTTGGAACCACTACTCTAGGGATTAGCTCTTTTTAGGGTTCCAGAGCGGAAGAGATGATTATTATTGTAATCCACTGGCGTAGCAACATATTGCGGGGCCTGTGCGAGATCAGAATGCGAAGCCCCATCACTTCGTGTTTAACACTTTGGTTTCTTCGGTTCTTTACTGAATTCACTTGAAAATTTTGAGATTTTCTCAAAATTTAGGGAGGGGCTGTACCCATGGGCGTCCGGAAGGGGGGCAAGGGGGCCGTGCCCCCCCCGGAAAACGAAAGTGAACAAAAAATTACATATTTCACATATAATTTAATTTCAGACACAATAATGTGTGTTAATTATTGTACGAACATGATAAATTCAAATTTAAGCAATGTTTTTTGAGGGATGAACCCCCCCTGGAAAAAAAATACCTTCCTTGCCCCTCCCTGGAAAAAATCCTGCGGACGTCCATGGCTGTACCCTCATCAGTTCCCGCCCTGCAAACGCCAGTGTGGTGGAGACCTGAGCAAAATCACCAAATGCAACACCACCTGTTGAATCTGCAGCGTCTCCTAAATCAAATCTCCGCCTCTAAGATTCGATTAGTTGACTTTTTCTTTTAGGAACGTCGAGTGAAACAGGATATTGACACTCGCCTCTTTGGGCACGTCACTGCTTTTGTGCATCTTCACATTCTGTGTAAACCTAAAACTTGAAGTAGTTCAAATTTCGCTGTTACAGTTGTATTTACATAATTAGAAGGTAAATTTCGGAAAGCTTGCATGTTCTTATGGCAGTGATTGCCATAAACTCGAAACCGCACTTCGGTACTATATTCAACATTCCCTTTATGCAGGCAATACAATTGAGCGTTAATCTCCCTTTCCCCTTCCCGGTATGGCTTTGTGCAGTACAATTAGGCGCTCCTTTCTCTGAAACGAAAGAACGGTCTTCACGATTTTTCGCTGTGAACATGACGCCAGCGAAGGGAATGTTGCAACTTGCAATGCATACATTTTATTCACCATCTAGATCAGAACACAATGGAATACTAATGCCAAGTGCACAATACTTCTTTCGTTCAGATCTAAGATTTCTCAAAACTTAAATTGCATTTTTAATAAGCAGTGCGTTACGCCGTTGCATTGTCATATCCTTTCGATATGACCAGCTGGCTGGCAGTCGCACAGAATTAGCAAAATGATTAAACAAAACGTTTTAAGTAGTGTTTTAATCACATAAAACCTTTAAATCATGTGTCAAGAACATCATTCTCCAAGAAATCTTTGAATCATCAAATGAAGGATCGTATTTCTAGTTATATCGTTAACTTGTTCAATTACGAGTTAGGTACATACGAGGGTAACTCAGTAAATAGATCACAAGCTGAAGTAGGATAGCTGAAAGTAGTAGCGAGTAGTTTCTAAAGGTGTCTTAGGTGGCAGCACAATCCAGCTTGATGTTGTTCAATTAGCAGTTGTTGGATAGCAGATGCACGCATGGGCAGCTCAGTTTAAAAATGGCGAACGTGCTCGAGGAGCGTACATTAAAAGAGCAGTTTGCTGTTGAGTTTTTGGCGGGTAAAATGACTCTCTGCAAAGAATATTCACAAGGAAATGTTTCCTTGGCCTGGGATGTGAATGTTGCATCATTCTGTAAAGCTCTGTTGGAGCTTCATGCTGCAATTCGAAGAAAAGCTTCGTGGCAAACGTTTCGTGGATGATGAACGTGAGATGCAACTTTGGCTGAGACAGTAGCCCAAAGACATTTTTATGAAGTCTGTTTTGGAGCACTGATAAGGCGATGGGAAAAGTGTATCAAGGTGGGTGGAGATTATGTTGACAAAGAAAAACGGTCTTTAAGTCAGTATCTAACTTTTGTGACCTACTGACTGACCTACCCTCACTGAGTGACATATTTATTTATTAACCAGTCGCCTATGACAGAGCGAATGCTCCAATTACAATAGGGATTACAATTTGCTAAATACAAACACATAGTAGTTTTTACACAAAATCTTAGATACGAATACAAAAAAATATACAAATACAAAAATTACACAAATACTGCTGAGTCCAAGATCTGGACTATCTCACTATGACACATGGTTCCAGGCAATACAGAAGGGGCGAAGAAGACCTGGCCCTCAAACTCTGTTTAAAGCCTGAATCACACTAGGCTAGTAATCACTTCACACGATACTCGTTACCATACTTGTTTGAGTTGAGTAGGTGTTTTAAGTCCACTTTATGCACAGTAAGGCTAATCGGGACTGGACCTACAGTTTAAAGTGGGTTCCGAACCACTTGTGCCTCCACCAGGTATTGAACCCGGGTACCATACTTGTTGGCAAACTTCTTGTTTCCACAAGGTTCTGCACAGAGAGAACTAAAATGATGGATAAGCAATTTGAGGAAGAACGTTGTAGAATAGCTAGAGCTGATATTTTACTTACAATTACCAAAACTAAAGGTTTAAGAAAAAGAAAAATATGGATAAATATGCATAAATCAGGCATGTAATCTATTCCACCCCTTTCCACAACCAGCACTAAAAATTAAAGAATAAAAACAAGTTTCCTTGCCAAACTCTCAGATAATCTTCACATGACTAAACGTTGGCTGTGATTGGTTGTTACCACAGTATCGAACAGAGAACTAAGTTGCAATTTGAACACCGTTTAGTTGCCAAAACAAGCCTGACAGCCATCATTTCAGTCTAGTAGCCACTCCATCACCAATAAGGGTATTCAATTGGAAATCTACATCCATGCGATTTGGTTGCAAGTGGTTACACCAGGGTGCAAAATCACTGCCGATTGGTGGGGTGTCATTAAATATGTGTCAATTATTAAATAATCAAATTATATTATAAAATATACAACATATCATATTAACTGCCCTTTACTCAAAATTAGATTGCAAATTGAAGATTTTAATATACTACATTAAGAAGATAATGGTTTCCTAGATCACATTCACACCTATATGCTATTACGTGTTTTATTAATATATTTATATCCTTTGTGGTAGCTGACGAAAGGTGGTGAGAAATGGAGAATAAATAAAAAGTAGGACTAATTTCTGTGTTCTGGGTATTGCTGGATTCAGTGTTCTTAGAGATGAGACTCTTTGTTGTCCATTCATTGTGTTTTTTTCAATATTATTCCAGTAAAATATATTAACTTCCAAACTAATTGTTTATCATTAGAGCAAAACCTACCCCCTGAAAAGTTTGGTGGGGTGGGGGGAATTCCCCCTGGGATTTCGCAACCTGGCTTACAAACACATATTTTATTAATTCTCACTGTTTACATAGAAGCTGTGTTGCAAAAAAAAAAAAAAAAGTAAAGTGCTCCCCATGTGCATAGCACCATGCCATGAAGGCATATAGGGGGTGTGGGGGTAACGCCGCACACTTTCTTGATCCGGTCGTGAGTGGGGTGATGTGATCAGCATCACGCCCCTGACCGCCTTTACCCCCCAGGGTTTCCCCCAGGTACCCATGTTATTCGACGCTGGGTGGGCACCGGGGCCACTTCCATCGTTAGAAAAGTTCCCGGATTTGAACTGGCTGGGGATCGAACCCGGGACCTTGAGCATGGTAGTCAGACGCGTTACCGACTGAGCCACCGCGGCCAGAAGCTGTGTTGCTAGGTTGCTAACTATCATATTGAAATGACCAGTTTTATGCTCATTTTTCAGCATTTTAGTATCGAGTATCAGGTTTTGCAGGTAGCCAAGAATATATGCTCATGGTATTAGGGTGGATCAAATTAAAACTGAACAGAGGATGTATTCGGTTATATTTATGTTGTGTGTGGTGTCAACCCTGTGTAGAGGCAGAGCGGGAGGTACGGAAGGAAACCCCTACTGCATAATGTACTGGCCCTAAATACTCGCCCATAAGCACGTGATGTGCATATGTGGTCAGGCAGTAGTATCGTCCAGGCAGGCAGTCAGTGTTTCAACTGCGGCAGCGGAATGTTTGCAGAGTACTGGCAAAATGATGCTGGCATGTTTTTTCGATCATGAAGAACCCCCTTCAAGGCCAAACGGCCCGGCCTGTTGTCCTCTGGAGTGGTTTTGCTGCATGACAATGTGCGGCCACCTATGTCAGCTGTTACAAAGAACACGTTGGCGACGTTTGGGTTGATAGTTCTGGAACACCCACCGTATATCCCTGATCTATTGCCATGCAACTTCCATAACTTTGGTCCGCTGAAAAAGGCATTGAAGGGTCTGCACTTCCACTTGGACAATGTTCGCAACTGGGTCCGATCTCAGCCAAAGGTGTTATACGAGCAGGGTATTCAACGCTTGGTGAAACATTGGGACAAGTACTTGTGTCACTTAGGAGATTATGTTTGAAATATATCTTGTTGATTTCATTCTGTGGCCCCTGTTCCATTTTCATTTGATCCACCCTCATACGAGGTGCATTCAAGTTCTAAGGTCTCCTACTTTTTCTTTCATAAAAAACTTACACAACAGATATGAAACTTCGTTCACTTCTCAACATAGTCTTCCTCTAGACGCACACACTTTTCGCAACGTCGACGCCATGATTCCATGGCCACCGCGAACACTTCTTTAGGTGTCTGCTTGCCCCACTGGAAAATTGCTGATGCAATAGCAGCACGAGAGGAAAATGTGCGGCTCCGGAGAAAGTCCTTCAGCACTGGGAAAAGCCAAAAATCACTACGTGCAAGGTCAGGGGAGTATGGACGGAGCATGTGATTCACTTCAAATTTGTTTTCCATGAAGAACGGCTGAACAATGGCCGCCCAATGAGAAGGTCCGTTGTCCTGATGAAAGAACACAGCTTCAGCCATTTCCGGCAGTTTCTTTCGAAATCAGTCAGATGTGTATCAACATAACTACAACAAAGTTACAAATGGACAGTATTATCTGACATTCGACAACAACGTGCACATAAACAGATTTGTGCCTAACTGGTAATAACAAATCAAAACATAATACAACATTCAATTGTACAAAATAATGAACAGAATGGTTTCATTTTTCAAGTATCTACTCTCATAAATTTAATTCTCAGACAAGAGTTGATTCCTCTTTTCTTCCGAACAGTTAAACACGCGAAGATTTGAAAAGTTCACCTTGTCATAATATTGCTGGTTCATTGTGTAAAGAATTGCATTATTGTCCTTAATTTCCTTGACAAGAAATGGCCCAATATACAAGTTGAACAATTTATGAATCTGGCTGTTAATTTTGGAACTAACTTGCCTATTTTTTATCATAACCAAATCTCCTGTTTGAAGTTTGATCGAGTTCAATGCATTCTTAATCTTCCTACTTCTTCTAGATTGTCTAGTCCTGATTTCTGCTAAAAACAATTTGCGTTTCCATGGCAAAGATTTAATTTGTTCTGGCCAGCTGATTTCTTCAAATATTGAGTCCTTCATATCTTCATGTAAGAAAAGTTCACTAGGAGATAATCCGGTAACTGCAGAGCATGAATGATTTAATAACTGAATAATAGAATTTATTCTTGGATACCAACTGGTGTGATTATCATTGCAGAATAATCGCAGTAATCTAACAATCTCCTTATTGTACCTCTCAATAGGATTAGATTTCGGATTGTATGTAGTGGTAGTAATATGCTTAATTTTCCTTGAATCCATGTAGGCTTTCCACTCATTTGATGTAAATTGGCTTCCACAATCTGATAATAATACATTACATACAGGGTAATGTTTAAAATATTGTTCTTCAAAACGATTGATAATTTCCCTGGCAGTCGCTTTTCTTAACGGGTAAATCATAACAAACTTTGACATAACGTCTACAATTGTGAGGAGATATTCATATGTACGTGATCTTGGTAATTTTCCGATTAAATCAATAGAGAGGAAATCGTGAGGTTGGTGAGAAACGACGTGATATTCATCTCTACGCAACGGCCGACCTACAATCTTTGTTCGTGCACATTCTAAGCAATCTTTCAGGTAATTTCTAATTGATTTTCTCATGTACGGCCAAAAATATGCCCTTCTACAAGCTGCTAAAACCTTCTGATAACCAAAATGTCCATTTAAATCATGCATTTTGTGCAATACGAAAGGTATAAGCTCACGTGGCACTACAAGTTTACAAATTTCATCTGAATTGGGTTTATAAAAAAGCATTTTGTTGTGAAGAAGATACTTTGAAAAGTTTTTATCAGTTGTACTATCTTCCAGGTGAGAAATTACATTATTGCATTTTTCATCTGCTCGTTGAGCTTTTAACCAAATAGACGAAGTATCATCTTGTGAATCTTCCACAATTACTTGATTGATATATAATTTATCATCAAGTGCAGAATAAGTAGTACAAGGCGGAAATCTGCTCAACGTATCAGCAATATTATTCGAAACTCCTGGGACATGATATAACGTGAAATCAAAACACTGCAATTTGAGAGCCCATCTCGTAAGACGAGAATTAAGTGATTGTGCAGTTTTAAGCCAGGACAACGACTTATGATCTGAATATAAGTTGAAATCAGTTCCTTTAAGATATATAGCAAATTTCTCCAGAGCAAATAATATAGCTAAACATTCCAATTCGTGTGTACTATATGTAATCTCTGCTCCTCTAAGAGCACGACTGCCATATTGTATGACACGAATTTCATCATTATCAACTTGCCAAAGTACACAACCCAATCCTTTCTGGCTTGCATCAACAGAAACACAAAACCTCAACTCAAAGTCGGGTTGACTCAATGCTGGTGCTGAAATTAGAGCATTCTTTAATAACAAGAAAGCTTCTTGACACTGAGGTGTCCAATAAAATGGCACATTCTTGCGTAAAAGATTATATAACGGACTAGCGATATCTGAAAATCCATGTATAAAACGATTCCTCCAATTTGCCAGTCCTAAAAATTTGCGAAGTGACTTTTTGTTTTGAGGAACAGGAAACTGTAGAATAGCTGAGTCCTTATCATGATCGACCTTAATCTCGGAACCAGACACCACATGACCCAAAAACTTAATTTCCGTTTGGAAAAATTTGCATTTGGCAAATTTTATGGACATGTTCGTCTTCTGCAATGTCTGTAGAACATAATCAAGATGTTCAAAATGTTTCTCTATTGTTGGGCTAAATATTAAAATGTCATCCACATATATCATCAGAAATGAATGAGTCTCTGGTCCAAACACCTTATTCATTCTTTCAACAAAAACAGAAACAGCTGATTTGATACCAAATGGCAAGTAACAAAACACGTGCTGTCGTCCTCGATACGAAAAAGCTGTGTACTTATATGAGTCGGGCGTAAGTGGTATTTGAAAATATCCACAGGAGAGATCAATCGAAGAAAAATATCTTGCACCCTTAAAATGTTGAAGTAGCTCGTTTATCGGTTCAACATGGGTAAGTGGTGAAATTACATGTTGGTTTAGGCGACGAAAATCCACCACTGGACGCCACTCACCATTAGATTTTGGGACGATATGTACTGGGTTTAAATAAGGCGAAGACATCTCTCTAATTATTCCCCAGGCTTTCCATTTTTCTAGTTCCTTTTCTAACGCTGCTCTTTTGGCGAACGGTACTGGGTATATAGGTGCCTTAATTGGTTCCTTTGTGTCTAGTTCAATTTGATAAGGTTCTACGAATGCAGATCGGGGTCGATCAGAAAACAAACTATGATATTCTATTATTATATTCTCAAGCTGAGACTGCTGCTCCGTGTTGAGTGATTCACACGACCGCACCTTCGTTGTGATCTGATCTAGAGAAACGACAAGTAAATTTTCTACTTCTTTCACTATAGTAACTTCCTGCATCTGCCAGCAATCCCTATCAGTTGTACTTTTGCTAGAATTTAATGGTTGAACCAATTCGGAACCAGTAGACGCCATCAAACTAATTTCATTTCTTCTAAAATCGAGTACAGCGTTGTATTGCCTTAAAAATGGTATTCCGAGAATTAATTCAGCATGCAGTTGCTTCAATACAAACATCTCCAAAGAAAAAACTTCCGAGTTAATTGAAATACTTATAATCTTCCGACCAGCAACACGAAACTTCTGATGTCCTGCAAACGGCAATAACTTAAGTTGATCCACTGTATCCAGTTTGGCACTCGGAATAATTGATTTTATACTGCACCATAATTCATAACTGACTAAATTACACTGGCTTCCACTGTCGATGACACACTGTATGGTAATACCGCAAACTGTTCCTGTGATCAGAGGTTGATCAGTAATAGGAGTAGGTATACCAGTATCATTTAAAATCCAAGTAGGTTCATCTTCGTACCAATCTAATTGAAAAAATATTGAAAGTGGATAACAATGATCAACTTCAGATAAAACGGAATTACTTAATACAGCATACTGACAAGTTGTGCCTATATTATCACTACGATATGATTTAGACGGACCCTCCATTATGTTAGTGCGAGCAAACTGGTCCACGTTCACCCGCGACGTTCGTTTAATGTTGCTTCAGGGACAGAAGAAATGAACTGTTTACAAGAAGTTTCTCTTGGATCGAAAGATGGAGCATTTTCATTTAATGGAGTATTCGCCACTGCAGTTGCATTGCAACTGTTTCCCGTTGACAACTGAGAAGACGAATATCCGCAATTGGCACATACACTGCATGGTTGGAATGAGTGGAAATTATTGTTAGAGAACTGAGAGTTAGGACGCAGTGTAAATTGCTGTTGTTCTTGCTCGTTTCTGGCATTGAAACTGTTGCTCATAAATCTACCATTATTGTTGAAGTATCGTGAGCTTTGTGGACTTCTATTTTGCCGGAAATTTTGAGTTCCTGCACCATTACGTCTGTAACGATTATATGGTCTGTTAGTTAGGTTAGGTTTCCCAAAATTATTATTTCTATTAAATATCATCGTCTTCTGGCTGGAGTTTGATTGTTGGTTTTCAGCAACAAACGGAACATCTGTACGTGGAATCTTATTTCTTTTATTTTCATCGCTAGAAGAAACAAAATGAACAGTATCATTAGGTCTTACGTTACGTCTTGAACCTTGATTTCCATTAGGTTCATCATCGTTCACAAACGATGAACTTTTAGCAACACTTTGAACTCTCAGTTTTGTCCTTGCACTATTATTGTCGGTAAAACTTTTAGAATTATTCCCATCATGTCGGAAATTTTTTTCACGTACATTATCATGAACATTAAAACTCTTGTTTGATCTTGAATTCACTAAATCCAACCTCTTTAGTAACGCAATTACATCATCCATTTTAACTAATCTAGCAGCTAATATTGTTTGTGCAATAGATGTGGGCAACTGATTGATTAAAATATCAATAACTTCTGCATCATTCGGACGATCAACTAAATTATAATATGCTGAATGCGTACGAATAGCAAAAACTTCCATACTACTTGTCGATTTAGGATCATATTTACGACTTCTAAGTTCAGATAATTGAGCCTGAGTTAACGAATAAGACGTGTAGTGATTCAGAAATTCGTCAACAAACTGTTTGTATGATGTAAACGAATCGACATGAGTATTATACCAACCTTCTGCAGGTCCTTGAAAACAATTAGTAATACATTCAAGCCTTTGCATGTCAGGAACTTGCAGTAAGTCTAAGTAAGACGTTAAAGTTTTAATAAACTTACGTGGGCTTGATTTTTCAGGATCTCCAGAATATTTAGGAAGAACAGTAAGTTCATTCAATCTTACCAACCGTCGAGGTTCTTGAGTAAGCAAACGCATATAATTGTCAGGATAGTCACGTCGATGATTCTGCGGATTTGCTGACTTTTGGTTTACTTGCCTCTTTCTTTCCTGACCAGAACCATCAGAATATAAAGAACGGGTTGATGGACATAACTTGTTAGTATTACTAGTTCTCATTCGATTATTTCTAGAACGTTTGTGTCTTTGTGAAGCAATGCGATTGTGTTCATCATCAGAAACATCACACGCTGAAGAATCAGATGATTTAGGAGAGGTTAGGTTCCGTGCAGGAATACCAGGTTGACAGTTACTATTCACATGAGAACTGTAAACTTGTACAGGATTACTTGATTCAACATTAGTCGACATATTAGATGTTAACTTAGAAATATTTTCCTCACATGCTTCCACGCGCTTAGTTATTTCGTCCTTGCTCACAACGGCTTCAAGTCTTTGAACTTGCCGAGACAACCCTGAAACATTGTTCTGGCATTCTGTAATCTGATCATTCAATCCAGAAAGTTTATCAGAATTCTCTGTACAAGTAGTGTTGACTTCCTCGATTTTCTCTGTTAGTCCTTGCACTTCTCTTTCCATTTCCTGATGTAATGAACGTGTTGCTAATTTGCAGGACTCGGCAACTTCAGCTAATTCCTTTCGTAATGATGTACTCAATTCGTGGAAGTCAAGCTTGAGTAGTTGCTGTGAAGTTTGAATTTCCTGTTGAGATTCCCTGATTTTTGTAAACTCAAGCTGTTGAGACTCTTGAGTTTGCCTCATTTTTGTAAACTCAAGCTGTTGAGACTCTTGAGTTTGCCTCATAGAATCTTGAGTTTGCCTCATTTTTGTAAACTCAAGCTGTTGAGACTCTTGAGTTTGCCTCATAGAATCTTGAGTTTCCCTAATTTTTGTAAATTCCACCTGTTGTGACTCGCTGATTTTCCTTAACTCTGCAAGTAGATCAAACATTTGAAAAGGAACATTACTTTGCCCCGTTGACGTCTCTGCCAACACAGAAGGACGAATGTCAATTTCTTGAACATTTTCTTGACTTCTTTTCCATTCCACGAAAGCTTCAATACTGAACGGATCATAAGAAGGATCACAATCTGTACAGAAATAATTTTCATTTAACTGGTATAATTCCCAATGCTTATCGGACAAACCCAAACATTGTAAATGATACCAATGGCCACAATTTTCACAAGCTACCAACCTTTCCTTATCGGGGTCTTTGCAGCACTTCACCATATTCATGGCACCATTCTTATTTTGTGATTCATCAGGTTCATCACCACAATTGATAGATCTAGCTGTAAGACTTGTTTTGGATCTCAGATTATAAGGATTACTTGATGCGTACATAATATAAATTTATGTACAAACTAGACTCACGAGAACAATGGTGTAAGTTAACACTTACGCAAAACACATCACTCAAGATCGTGCTGATAACGTTCCACAATACTGGACCACCAATTATACTGTGACGTTCACAAGTCAATAATTTGCACGATCACATTTAGTTCATAAATATTTGAAATAAAACGCGAAGGTGAAGATACAACTTCTATAGGTCTATATATTAGTGAAATAACTAAGCAATATGCAGTTCACTATTACCTATATTTCCATTTTTGTCAGACACACTACCACATAATGACTATTGATTCTTGTTGCTATAGGAACGTTAGAATTCCAAATATCTCGTTTATACAGCGTATAGTGCAATAAATAACAAAAAACATAATTAACGTTGTACAAAGTAATAATTATACATTTTTTTAAACGTTAATATAAAGTGTTTTTTATAATATGAAATTAATAATTTCAATAAACATATAATTATATTGTGCGGATTCACAGGACCGTCACACCTATGTCAGCTGTTACAAAGAACACGTTGGCGACGTTTGGGTTGATAGTTCTGGAACACCCACCGTATATCCCTGATCTATTGCCATGCAACTTCCATAACTTTGGTCCGCTGAAAAAGGCATTGAAGGGTCTGCACTTCCACTTGGACAATGTTCGCAACTGGGTCCGATCTCAGCCAAAGGTGTTATACGAGCAGGGTATTCAACGCTTGGTGAAACATTGGGACAAGTACTTGTGTCACTTAGGAGATTATGTTTGAAATATATCTTGTTGATTTCATTCTGTGGCCCCTGTTCCATTTTCATTTGATCCACCCTCATACGAGGTGCATTCAAGTTCTAAGGTCTCCTACTTTTTCTTTCATAAAAAACTTACACAACAGATATGAAACTTCGTTCACTTCTCAACATAGTCTTCCTCTAGACGCACACACTTTTTGCAACGTCGACGCCATGATTCCATGGCCACCGCGAACACTTCTTTAGGTGTCTGCTTGCCCCACTGGAAAATTGCTGATGCAATAGCAGCACGAGAGGAAAATGTGCGGCTCCGGAGAAAGTCCTTCAGCACTGGGAAAAGCCAAAAATCACTACGTGCAAGGTCAGGGGAGTATGGACGGAGCATGTGATTCACTTCAAATTTGTTTTCCATGAAGAACGGCTGAACAATGGCCGCCCAATGAGAAGGTCCGTTGTCCTGATGAAAGAACACAGCTTCAGCCATTTCCGGCAGTTTCTTTCGCAATGCTGGAAGCAACTTGGTCGTCAAATCAGTTCCATCGCTTGTACCCATCACTGTGGTACCCTTAGGATAGCATTGCATGAGTATAACACCTTCGCTGTCCCAAAAAATACCTTTTCTCAGCAATGGAGCCACTGGTGTCAGGTTCGTGGGCGAAGCTCCTTTGGTTTGTTTTCATACGACGTTCGGACATTCCTTGAACTATCAGACCCACGAACGCACATTGCTCACGTCCATGACACCACCACAGCATGTCTCAGTCAATTTAAGATGAATATCGATGGGTGTTACTCCACGCAGGTGAAAGAAAATGGATAACAACACGTTGTTCTTTCGATGTAAGTGATGTCATTTCCAGTAACAAAAACATGTCTCATTAAATAGCGCCACTAGCTTCCTATGAACCATTTCGTGCTGTCATCTGGCCTCATCAACCTTCAAGAATGGATGCCTCTTCTTAAACAACTCTCACGTCTATAACTGCTTCTAGTAATGAAGAAAAACAGAGACCTTAGAACTTGAATGCACCTCGCATTTACGTTATTTCAAAATCTCTCATGTCAGGACTACTGCTAAGAAGCGTGGAGCCCTGTGCGAAGTATATCCACAAGGCCCTTAGGCTCTATATTTGAAAAGTACCATGGTTATTAGCATTGCACTGTTATTATATTACACATATAGGCTTACATAGCCATAAATTATGGGAATATATACACAAAAGAGAAAGCAAAGTCCACAAAAATTCACGTAATTTTTCAGAATTTTGGAATATTATAGTTTTGAAGATGGAATTTAAAAAATGGCTTCACTGGGGTCAGCCAAAGGTTCAGCCAAGCCTTAACTTACCCACTTTAAGTTGCCATTAGACCAGTGGCGTGGCGTGACTTTTTAAAAAGTGTTACCGGCTATCAGTACGACAATTATGCCTGCTAGACGTTATTACAAACCCCCCCCCCCCACCCTTTCGGTAAAGAAAACATGTCTTCGAGCTAGATACCTGTTCATTTGGTTCTTGTTTTGCAATCAGCACAGTGATTTAGCCACAAACACTCCTAGAAAGAACTACCACTCATGAGACAGTTACTACGAAAATCAAATGAATGGTGATAGACCCTTGTCAATTCTTCATCTGTCTCTTGTTTCTTTGCAATAAGGTGCGAAGGGGAAGAAGAAGAACCACACTTTTCTCAGGTCAGTTTGACGTTTGTGTGGTGAGCACTGAGCAGACGACAGAACTCCGCTCCTTCGTGGAAGGGAAACCCAGCTGTACGTACTACTGTTGCCAACTTAGTATTTTGGAGCAAGGTTTGTCCAAATCACGAATCTCACCAAGGAACTATATTTTCGTCTATTACCTAACTGGTCTCAGTTGTAGTTCAATCCAGCCTTGGCTTTGCAGTCTACTCTGGTTGCTTCACAGAAATTGTATTCCTATTTTAGGCAGGATTTAGCTCTTTTCTGTCAATCCGATGTGACAACACTGGCTGCTCCGGTGGATCTGAACGGCAACAGGGCCCCTTAACAGGCATATGAATAATACACCAAAGTCCTTCCCCGCTCTTTCCTTGCATTGGCATCCTCTTCTCCCTTGTTGCCTCTTCAGGGTAGCGGAACGGCCTCCCTCTTCGCTTCTGTCGGCTGCAGAAAAAATGTTCTAGGCAATATCTACTTGACGGCAACGGTGTTCATTAATGTATTTAACAATGTTGTCATTTTATTGAAACAACTTTTTAATTCATTACATTTTGCTGTTACCTGTGGTAACACCGGCTACATGCACGCCATGCCTCTGCATTAGACATTAGAAGGCACAATCGGTTGCTAAGATATTACAAGAAAATTGTGTTTCTCATTTCACTTATCTTAGGCAGCTGCTGTATCAGATGTCTTGCAGAAAAAAAGTGAGAATTCTATAATATACAGAATTTCCTATTATCTTTTGCAGCAATCATACATTTTATGTATTCCAAAAATGTCCAGTATTACATGTAAGTAATAAAAAAATTAGTATAAATAGAACCCTTTGGGGATTCTTTTCATAAATCATTCCAAAAATAAAAGCAAACTAGTACTGGAAGTATTCAATATGCTTTTATTTCCTTTGTACAGTTATTTCTCACTCGATTAATAAAAATAACATTGTTGATGATGATGACATAATGAGGTTTCTCTCTGAAGAGTTGAAATGATTAAGTTACTCAAAAAACATTTACAATGAAAAAATAATATCCAACACAATTACAATTAACACATATACCATCAATTTCATTTTACCATTCACACGAAAAAAGCACATCAGATTTTCTTTCCTTTTTTAAAAAATATACAGAATTTGACCTCAAAACATTTCATGTCAATGCCATAATGCATATAAACGGTGATTTGTAACAAACAGAAAGCACAACTTGTGAAAAAAATTTGCTATTTAGAGGAGATTGATACACAATCAACAGCTACACATACGTGTTTACTAATATTTCTTTACAGGTGATGAACATAAAATAATAATAATAAAATTCTTCTTGCAAAACAATCTTCCACCATTTCCACATGAAAAGCAAACAAAAAAAAAATAAAAAGGAAACTCAGTTGCCAGAAGTAGCAGTAAAAAACAAACAAAAAAACCCTGCTCAAAGCTGTGCTAAATGTGCAAGGTACTACAGAATCACCTTCACGGGCTGAAACCTGTCCGAGGCTAATGAAAGGGCTATCTGTTGTGCCTAGTAAGCCTAGTCTAAATGTGGTGGACAAGAATCGTGAATTGAACTCCGAGTAGAGATGATCCATTGTCCACCAACAAAAATGTTGTGCCAAAGAAAGAAACCCACTCAGATAATGAGTCAAAGATGATGTGGAATTCGTCAGATTTTGATATAATCAAAGATGTAGGCAAAGGAACTTAGGAAGTGTTTTCTTAGCAATGGAGAAAAATCCAAAATTGATTATGCACTGAAGATTCTTTCAAAGTCTAGGATTCAGGCTGAAAATAATAAGCATCAACTGAAGAGGCAAGTTGAAATACAAGCCAAAATGAGTCATCCATGTGTATTGCAAATGTATGGTTACTTTGAAGTTAACCACCGAGTTTTTAGTCTCGGAATTTGCTCCCCATGGTAAATTATATAAACTCCTGAAGACCAGCGAAAATTAACGTCTTGATGTACATAGAACATCACTCTATGTAGCTCAGATTGCTGATGCGTTCCTCTACTAAAATAAAAGGAAGTTTTGTCATTCTGGTTATTATATCCCCAATAGTAAATATAGTTAATGCATATTGCACTTGTAAAAATGGCATAATCCACTACTGCTAAACTATGCACCATGAGTGTGGTAACACAAATGATTGAGACAAATGATGAAATGTTATAAAATGCACTAATGATTAGCAAGTAAAGGTAAAGTGTAGCAAAACCAGGACTCAAACCCTAGACCTCAAGCAAGTTGGAGCCTTGACATGACTGGACAGTAAATTCGTTTACAAACTTTTCTCTCTTTGGAAATTATAATTACCATACTTGCCAGCATATAAGATGCATATTTTCCCTTTAAAAATAGCACTGAAGAACCGGGTGCGTCTTACGTGGCTTACTCAGTTTTTGATTACATTGTTCATTTCTGGTGGAAATTTTCTCTGTTCAGAGTTAAATGTTTGCTTCCTTGCGATGTGTGACACAAATAAAATGCATTCTTTTCTTGAAAATAGACAAACATATTACTTTATATTTGAAATATGCAGGCAAATACGGTAATTATTATCAATTTGTGAACGCAGAGGTTCCTTAGAACCAGATATGATTACCCGTATACACACACGTTAGAAATTCGCATGCCCAAACTGGGATTCAAAACAACAGTTTATGAATTACAGACCATGAGCCGACAGTCAACACACTCCACCACTTAGGCTAGTGGCATGGTAGAGCAATCCATGTTCTTGTTAGTCTTGGCTTACCACATTTATCATATATACCATTAATATTTCATTAATTCTGTAGGTCAGGTAAACCTTTCTAAATACATAATAGGGACAAAGGAATACAAAATGCTGAGAGCAAAAATCAGAACTGTTTACACTTGTGTCAAGCACAAGTGGAATTCAAGTGGATCATTATAGGGGGAAACATGACAGTTGGAGCAAGATGAACACCACACCACCTCCTCCTAGTGACATACTCAAAGGGTGTATCTTTGTATCCAGTTTGCACATTGAAATTGTGTTTATCATCATAGTTTCCTTACTTAACAAGAAACTTCAAATATTTCAAATTGCTGTTCTGGCTTTAAATTCTGAAGATTCATAACACCATTATTAAAATATTATATCTAACATCAAAATCTCAATTTTGGAATATAAATTAACCATACACACACTAACCAAATTAGATTCATCTGGTCTTTTTTTTCTGTAAGTTTCAAAGATGCCAATTTTACATCACTGACATTATAATACTTGGTTTGATTTGAGTTGGTGTTTTAAGTCCACTTTATGCACAGTAAGGCTAATCGGGACTGGACCTACAGTTTAAAGTGGGATCC
The DNA here is from genome assembly GCF_977018435.1 of Lepisma saccharinum. Taxonomy (NCBI): domain Eukaryota; kingdom Metazoa; phylum Arthropoda; class Insecta; order Zygentoma; family Lepismatidae; genus Lepisma; species Lepisma saccharinum. The sequence goes on along the minus strand of NC_139249.1, from coordinate 17,280,943 downwards.
GAACCACTTGTGCCTCCACCGGGTATCGAACCCGGGACCCCTTGATTACAAGGCAATGACGCTACCACTGCGCCATGGGGGAGGCCCGACATTATAATACTGTATTAGACTGAAACATTATCTGAATTCATATTATCTTGGTACTATGCTGTACTGTACTGTACAGAAGATATGATATTAGAGGGTCAACAAATATATGCCCGAGACCTATGTTAATGTGACTACTACTGAAAGGACTTAAAAGGCTTAACAGCTGCAAGTTGCAGCTTTGCACGTATCGTCACTGATATTGTCATAAATTTAAGTACATTTAATGAAGTGAAAATCTTTGCTGTTCCGATGTAAGTTATGCATTAAATGTTGGTTATGTATTCAGGATAAATTGTACTTATAATGCAAAGAAAAATTCAAACTATACACATGTTAGAGAAGTTCAAAAGAGCAGTCAACTCCTACAATCTGGAAAATTCTTGACAAAATAATAATACACAATGGACTCGTTTTAATTCGAACAATTCGTTGAATTGAATCATGCATTTCATCAGATGGTGCGCATATTGAACTTTTACTGTAATTATAACTACTGCATTTCAATCACGCATATGTTGGCATGTAGATATTTGTTTTTCTATGTAACCTGATTTTTGCTCACCCTGTAATTCCAAACCCCTAGCCTGTACCCCAACCAAAATAATACAAATGTTCCAATATCAATGTTGTTGCCGGTAACAATCTATGTGCTTCTAATTGCAAGTGAAATGAAACATATATTGCACACCATGGAAAGGGAGATTTCACTCATCCATCTGAGAAATAGTCCCATTTCTAATTTTCTTTTCAGCAGCTGTTATCTGATACAAAATTATCCTGGGCTGTCTAAAAATAAGACAGCTATCAATCTGTCATCTTGATCTAATAATACGTTGAAGTACCTATTCCAATGCACTTTATATTTTTTTGAACAGATCTTGACGCCGATTGCAATATACATGATTATGTAACAGGCACACAATACAGTAAAACCTCGTTAATCCAGACCCCGATAAGGCAGACTTCACTTAATCTGCACAGGCAAAAGGCAAAAAAATTAAAATAAAACCAGAATGCAAGGTTTTAACCTTTACTCGGCCAATGGGTCACATGTGACCCACAGAAAATATAGGCGTAGTCGACCGATGGGTCACTGGTGACCCATCATGCTGATTAAAAAGTTCATGTGCTTTTAGCACCTTCATACTTGTATGTGAGGTTGTAAACGCTGACAGATGTTTAGATAAAACTTTGAAATGTTATGTGGAAGAAAACCCACCCACTCAGGATCCCCCTCCCCACCCGAATTTTAAAATTTGTACACTTATTTGACAAAAAATGTTATAACTCTTAGACTATTTGACTAATCTACTTCGGTTAACTTTTGTGTTGCAGCTAGAACATCAGGGCATACAACCATGCAGGAATCAAAACGCCAAAGGCAATAAGAGGGGTTGGGTGGGCCGTGGCCCCCAACTTTCAATGAAAAAATCATAAAAATGGGGAGTTTGTCCCCTCTTCCACTGCCATTTTTGGATGGTGACGCAAACTTTAGCCTTATTTTCAAAGAATGGTCCTTTCTCAACTGAATGAAAGTCATTTCATGTTCCTGGGTGCATTACATTATAGAATATGTGAAAAAACTCCCCATTTTTATGATTTTTTTCATTGAAAGATGGGGGCCACGGCCCATCCAAACCCTTTTATTGGCTTTGGTGTTTTGATTTCTGCACAGTTGCATGCCCTGTTGTTCTAACTGCAAAACAAAAGTTACCCGAAGTAGATTGGTCAAATAGTCTACGAGTTATGACATTTTTTGTCAAATAAGTGTACAAATTTAAAATTCGCGCCAAAAGGCTTCGGCGAAACCGGCTAAAATGTTACAACTCAGACTATTTGACCAATCTACTTCGGGTAACTTTTGTTTTGCAGGTAAAACATCAGGGCATGCAACCGTGCAGGAATCAAAATGCCAAAGCCAATAAGAGGGGTTACTTTCGAAAACCCACTCGGCTGTGTAAAGGTTAAATGTGGCTACCAGTCAACAAGAGAACTTCCCAAAGAAGAGGCAGTCAACCACTGATGAAATTCTGTTTCCCGCAGACTTTGTACTGTACTGTATAGTGTATTTAGGCCCATGCCCTTTAAATACACCATAACAAACATGTTTTGTTGCTATAAACTGAGTTTTAATGCACTTGCTACTGTTCTTTTAGGTTATTTCAGTTAATCCAGACTTCCGTTAAACCAGTCAACTTATCAACAAGTCTATTCTTCTTCCAATTAGTCTGTATTAAAGAGGTTTTACTGTATAGTTATACTGTTTACACTCTTACAGAAAACAGTTCACATTTTTTATGGGAAGTGGTAAAGTTATGAGATTTGAAATCATTACTAAAAACAGAGCACAAGAAGAACACATTTGCTACATTTTCCTAAGAGGAGAATTATACAAAATGCAAAACATATCAATATCTAACCCATGATCAAAATTTTGCAATATTGGTTTAAATATAGGATTTTTGCTAATTCCTGTATACCATTTTTGGCTGATATTCACATCAGATATAGGCACTCCTACCTTGCCATGAACTATATGCCACTGACTTCACATGTAAATAGAGTTCAATACAACTGGTTTCACCACAAAGAAACAAATTATTCAATATCCAGCAAAAAAAACTTCACAAAATGAAAGCATGGACATAATGATAAAATGTAGCTACCTACCTGTTCCTTGCATGAAATGGTAAACATTATCAAAAACAAAAGTAAAGAAATAAAAACCGATGGCTTTCTTCCAACCGCACATCTTTCACTCCCTCTTACCACATAAGTATCTTCCTGTACAAAATGTCAACAAATAAACAAAGCACTGAAACATACACAAAAGTTCACAAGTCTATTCTTGGTCGATACTGTAGTCTAAGTGGTGGATCGTGAAACCTCCACCTCGTCACACACACAAACTTAAGAGTGTGATCTTTCCCCAGGAGCTCATCATTGCACAAGATGTCGATCTGGAACAACGGCAGGTCAATGTTAATTTTATATTGGTGGCAATAGCCTGACGTACACAGTGTGTCTACCGAGTTCTTAGACCGGCAACACTGTAACAAGGTAAATGCTGGCATTTGGTACATGTCTTACGTAGTGTCACATGTGGGTAAGCGTGCAATGAAACCAGTGTTTCAGTGCTTTTTTGAGGGAGTTAAAGCTTTTAAATTAGTGCAGTGTTTTGTAACCTCCTCATGGATTTGAAAACAGAACAAAGAGTAGTGATTAAGTTGTGTAAAACTACATCAAACTTCTTCAGAAACAGTTGAAATTCTGAAAACTACTTACGGCAATGAAGACTTTTGTCGTGCTAATGTTTTCATTTGGCATTGCAGATTCCGTGATGGTCGGGAAGATGTGGAGGATGTTCCCAGGGAGGATTGTCCTTTCACCCCAGTCGAACTGACAATAATGTTTCAAAGGTTCGACAAGACTGAATGATTGATATGCTTTATTTTATTTCACTTTTTGTGCCACTTTTGGCTAATTTGCGAAGATGGGGATGAGCGATGATATGATGACATTGAAGGACACTCAGAAACATCCTTGCCCAGGCTGGAATTCGAACCCGGGACACCTGGCATCATCGTAGAGTGATGAGCTAACCACTCCATCACGGGCCAAAAACTGAATGAAAACCGTGCACAGTCACTCAACATAATTGCTGATGATTACTGATGATTGCAGTTGTGTACAGAACCATTTTGGAGCTGAAACTGCTACGAGTGAGACCAGAGCTGGTTGAATCCCGTGCTTGGCTCCTGCAACACGACCATGTGCTAACAGTTTTTGGTACCAAAACAAGTGACTGTGTTAAACCACCCACCTTATTTGCCTATTTTGGCACCAGCTTACTACTTTTTATTCCTCAAGTTGAAGTTCCACCTGAGGGACAAACGTTTTGACATCATTTTTGAAATTGATGAAGCTGTGACGAGGCACCTAAACACAATCCCGAAAGAAGATTTCCACAGGGGCATCCAGCAATTGTACAGCCGTGCAACTTAAGTGTGTGGACTTAGGAGGGATGTACATCGGAGACTAACTAAGGCTTATGGTAAGTCTTACATATTTATACTTCTTAGAAAGCCAGTCTAAAAAGTCTGTAGACACACTGTGTATAATCGCCTATCTGACAAGGAATTTTAAGTGCAAATATATTGATCAGCAATGTGTTATATATGACTGTCACAAATCAGAAAAAATTGACTTTCATCAGTTTCTTGAATTCAATGAATCTTCATGCCTGTGGTTGTGTTGCATGGATACAAATAAAAAAATAAAAAATAAAATACAAAAATTTAATTTTGCAATTTGTCAGATAGGCAACTACATAAATACATGTTAAATTCAGCATCAAAACTTTCAAATAATTAATATTGATACAAATTAACGGTCCTCTGAACCTGTGGATGACGCCAGGGCAGCTATTTCAGAATTTTATTAGTTTTGAAAAACTTTTTTGGTATTCCAAACTAAAAAATTTAATTTGCTTAAAATTCTTTCTAGAGCTCTTTGTGCATTTTGCTTTCGTTGTTGCCTATTTATTCTCAATAGTTTCATGGGCATCCATATTTTACGAAAGTACAACTTTTCTAGTGTGTGTTAACTAGCTACGAGTGCGTGTCTCTACCTTGATAAGGAGCAGCAATTTCTACAACTATCTTCCTGTTACTAGTGCAACTACTCTCCCTTTAATAATTTCACGTGGTTTGTACATACTTCTAAGGTACATAACTTTAGTAGATTTTCAGTGAAATTTACTGCTCAAACATTCCATGACGTTGCTCTACAAAATGACCTACAGAACTTCAAATCTCTTGATTGTCTACGATATGTGCAACATCAATGTGCTTACATTCATACCATATCTAATCCTTGGCAGCTACAGAAATGTCCCCTGGTGTAGTTTTATATTAAATATAAGGACATGCAAACAAATTATTATCACAGAAGATTTTGAGTTCTGGATTACAAATGATAATCAATAAAGTTAGGTTTTCAATACAATAAACAGCTTCTCAATATTTTATATATGGGCCGACAAGAAATTTTTGCTGCTACCGATAAGTTATTGATGTAAATTCAGCAATATTGGTAGTTGATATTCTACTAACCAGATATAAAATTGCCAAACTAAGTGAATGAATTATACCTCTAAATTTTTACTTCAGAAATGGTAGAATTTTGCACCAAGTTAATAGAGGCTAAAATTAGTAACAGTTTCTCCGATATTTCAACGTGCCTACGTCAGCCAATACAGATTGAATACCAATTTGCACCATCCTTACATTATAATTTAAACAAATTATGCTCACCAAACACTGCATTTATTTAAAATATATATCAGTTACAGGACTTGCAAAATTAATGGGCTAAAATGTCACCAAACTATAAAAAACATGCTGGAATGTAATTTGCATGTTGTTTTTACGCTCAATGTGCACAATTAAGATTTATTTGATTATGGAAAGCAAAGTTCTTATTATTAACTAGACAAGGGGTTTGTTTGTTGAGCATGAAACTTTCCTTACGGAAGAGTAAGGACAGTTGCGTCTGAAGGAAGTTTCATTCATTTCATGGCCATATATTTTACATTGGAGCACAATGCATGTTTTTCAAGTAACCTTTTCATCAAATTTATTATATAAATATGTTACATAAAGCACTAATTACAACTTTACTTTGTAGTGGGTAAACTGAATAATTAAGTGTTACATAAACCTTCAGGATAATGACACAATTTTCAGGGAAAAAAGAAGCTATTTCTAGTAAATAATGAAGTAGTAAATCTGCGCTACCCTTGAGTCATCCACGGCTGCATGGTTGATAATTCTAAAGAGTTGATTCTACAATATGCACATTTTCTTTTATTTTCCGATATGCATGCATGCAATATTTTAACATTGCAGGGTTGCTACGATTTTTTATTATGAAATTCCCTGACATTTCCAGGTTTTCCAGTCCAAAAATGAAATTTTTCCAGACATGTTAATCATCATGATTTTTTATTTTGAACCTTGTGTTTTTCAATTAAATATATAATTCATTAATTATTACGAATATTCACTTTCACAACTTATTTTAGCAAATTTCATTCTACACACACACAAGAACATGTGAAAATTTGAATAGTAAAACGTAACATTACAATTGGCATCACATGTATTGGGTGCTACAATCACCTGCATCTAGCCTTCAGGCTAAGGCAACAGAGGTACATTATTTGACCATAACAGATCCCCACAATACAAAAACAGAAAAAGTTCATAAACCATACACAAATTTTCATTATCTGGCAGATTTATAGCGTCGTAGAAAATGCTGCTTTCTTTGCTTACATTTATAAGTAGACAACATCTGGAGAAATTTTTGTTGCATATAGGAATTCTATAGGAAATGCCAACAAGACTAAGATCTATAAAATAATAGACGATAACCTCATCTTCACCAACTTTTCCGATAATTATGATCATATGTCAATGTACTTTAGTTATCAATCAGATATCTGGACTGCAAGTTTTACTTTGATTCTAATATCTAATATTATAAAAGTGAAAATTTATTACAGAAATTCGAAGGTACCCTAATTTTGCACAAGACTGAGAATCATAACAACAAAAAACAAGTTTCTGAACAATCTTTTGGGAGTGGAATCACAAGAACCAAATCCAGAAGTAAGAGTGAACCGATTGTTCATTTTGCAACTTTTTCTCTTGCCGACTCCAAAATGCATGTAAATTCCAGATGATCTGCAAAATTCCCTGACAAACCAAATTCCTTGAAATTTCAATTTTCCAGGTTTTCCAGACACGTAGCAACTCTGACACTGGCATTGAAATCAGGGGAACACTCCAAATAAATCAGAACAACGTATTGCATACACATGAATTTTTATATAAACTATTATTTAACATAGTAACTCTGAACACTAAAACAAATGCTGAATACTTCAAATGAGATGAACAAATATTAATTTATCTGATGTCCCAATATTCTCAACTTCCATGACAATGTTTTACTTTCCTACTGATTATCCAACTACCAAGTTCTGACACAAGACAAGGTTAAAACTAAATGCAGTGGAGCCACGAGTTTTACATTTTCCAGGAGACCCAGAAAGCTTAAAATATGGGAAAATGTAGAATCCAGGAAATTTTATAACATGTTGCTGTGTTACGATCATTAAAATTGGATGCATAATGTGAGAAAATGTAGAATCCAGGAACGTAAATATGGATTCCACAGTAAAATGTATAATTTAATACAATAATCACACTTCAAGCTGACACTGTAATTATCTTTGACTTAACAGCCCCCATTAGTGACACATATCTGTGAAAAACATCCACCCTAGATCATACAATCACTACATTTTCAATACTTCAAAATAATAAAAACACATTTGACAACGGCTATATTGCTGTTCTGTGCACATTTCAGCTTTATAATCCACCATTTCATCATTCCAAATATGTATATATATTTAGCATCGGTTGACAAGATGAAAAGCTTAGTGCTCGTTAAACAATGTGTGTATGTTGTTATTATTTCGAAGTGTATGCCCAACAGGCATTCATGCAATTAAGAAGTAAAATTAATATATAAAAAAGTAACAAAGTGAGGATTGCTTACATTTTTACTTACATCTCTGTATTTCTCTGTTCCATTTAAGACCTTTTTTGCTATAAATTTCTTCAAGTGTGTTATTGTTGCTTGGGCGGAACATCGAATAAACCTTCGTTTAAGGGTTTTCAGGTTGGCACTCATACATTCCAGACACACATTAACCTGCAGATCAAAGGACAAGTATTTTTATAGCAAGTACAAAAAACAAAAAAAAAATCTGACATTATGTATATAAATTCTTCCGCGCCTTCACACCTATCAAAATAAGGCATGAACAGAAAACAAGAATGACGAACATTTCATATTAAAAAGTTTTAAAATGTCACACGGATAAAGGTTAATTCCTTGTAACCACACACATTTTATATTATTGACAAGAATGCTGCAGTGAGAGCATTTCGCTCGAGTGCCAAATAGTTTGCACGAATAGCATACGGAACTGAGAGATTCTTCACTTGAGCGAATAATGCTCAAACAGGCAAAATGAGCAAGACTTTCTCGAAGCCCAGTAGTACACGTAGAACCATAATTTGTCTCTGGTAGTGGGCCCTCAAATTTGGATCCTGTAGTTAAAAACCCAGTGAAATTGAAACTTAAGTAACCACAGGAGCTGAAACTGGCAGGATGGATATTTTACATTTATGTGGCCACGATTATTGTCATATTCAAATAATATTTCATTTTAAATGTTTGAGCAAAGCACATTCGAGCGTGGGCGACTGGAACAAGTACGAGCAAGCAAAAGTGGTTCCATGCAGTACTCAATTACAGACATTTTTTTTTTAATGCACTTCTTGTGTATAAAACTTCCATTCTGACAATGCAACTACCCAGATCTCAGTATTATCTGGAACTTCTTTTTGCTAAACACCAAGCATGTTAGTGTCAATCTCCTTACTTAGCTCACTATCATCCGCAAATGTAGTTTGTTCCTCAAAATGAAAATGGCATTATTTTGAGTAGATTGACTTGGAACAGAGGAATATTTGCTAGCATTTGGGCCTACAGTTTAAAGTGGGATGTGAATCACTGGGGAATGTACATCCACCGGCGAAGCCCTTTGGTCTACTGTAATTTCAATCCTGATTGCTTGAATGAATCAACAATTGGTGTTAGTTAATTTACATTGGTTTCTGCCAAGGTTACGTAAAGAACGAAAACAGGGAACTATACACGTGACATTGAACTTCGACCAGGCACCAGACCCATACGGAAAATTCCAGATAGTGGCGCATTCGACGGAAGCATGACGTCACGGACACGATAAGGGAGTGCGCCGTATATAAGCACGTGCTGTGCACCGAGGAACCGCAGTGAATCATCACCATGGCCAGGGGCAAACCTATTGACAACACCGTGAGGAGAAGAGTGGTGGAGTTGCAACGGGATGGACTCGGTGAACGGGAAATAGGGCACCAACTGAACTTACCCAAGTCAACCATCCACTGCATCATCAAACACCACCAAAATACGGGTGCCACAGAGACAGGTAAGGCCCCCGGTCGAAAACACCTGCTGAGCGTGCGTGACCTACGGATATTTAGGTGCTATATCCGGACCAACAATCATGTTTCTGTGGCCGAATTGCGACTGTGGACTCGAGAATGCTTTCACATTGAAGTGTCAACCAGAACCATTCGCCGTTACATACAGCGATGCGGTTACCGAGTGTACAAGGCGAAACGTAAACCCTTCCTTTCCATGTTGAACAAAGGCAATCGACTACGGTGGGCACGGATGTACCGGGGATGGACATTTCGGCAGTGGAACATGGTTTTGCGGACGGACGAATCCATTTTCAATGTTGTGTACGGGAAAATACGGAAAACAGTCATTTGTCGGAAGGAGGAACAGAATGAAGAAAAATGTTATGCACGTCGGGTACAGAAACCTGCCTCAGTGATGGTATGGGGATGCATGACGGCATCTGGGGTTGGCCCACTACACGTCTGTGAGGGCATTGTGAATGCACACGCCTATACACGCATACTGGAGCGGCATCTTCCCACAGTGCGAAGGCACCTGTTCCACAGGCGGCGTCTCATCTTTCAACACGACAATGCCAGGCCTCATACAGCGCGGCTGACAAGAGAATGGTTGACTCGCCATCACGTGCGAACTCTGCCATGGCCACCATCGAGTCCCGACCTCTCGCCCATTGAGAATGTGTGGCGTGTTCTTAAGCGACGTATGCAACAGAGGGAACCCACGACAGTGGCTGCTCTTATCGCCTGCCTGCAGGAGGAATGGCACCGCATCGATATGGAATACCTTGAACGACTCGTCCGCAGTATGCCCCGACGCATTGCCACAGTAATTCGCCAATGGGGCGGCGTTACACCATGGTAAACAGGATCCCCTCTAACAGTGGTCGAACTTCAATGTCACGTGTAGATGGATGAAAATGTTTTATTTTGTGTGGACATCATACATTGCTGCGTTGCAGCGGAAATTTACGTTTTCCTTTGTTCCATGTAGCCTGCTGAATAAAATATGTTCAACATATGCATGTGTTCTCCTTCTTTCACAACGCACTCCTATATTTGTGACTGGTCGAACTTCATTGTCGCTAAGGTTGTAGTACTGGTTCAGAAGAAGTGTTGGATTCGTGTCCTGATACAGGACAACTATAGGATTTCGATCTCTGCAGAGGCCAAGAGAGCTACATTAATATTACTCCTCCCAAAACAGTGTAGCAAAATTGGTTCTAGGAATTGTAGTTTTCTTGGCAACAAGATCTGAAAAACTGTTCTTGGGTTACCAGCCAGGCTAAATCTGAGTTAACTTCTAAGGCTCAGAGTGCATACATGCTCTCATCATCAGAGAACGTAGAATTGGACACCAGTGTAAGGTTAAATATATGACTATGATGGGGCAGAGCGTGGACGCTTTCCTTCTTATTGGTTCGCTCTGGATCCTGGTGTTGTTACTGGCTGGTGTCATGTTGTGGTGTTCACCGAGACACACAGAATTTTATTTGCGGATACCAAAATAATAGCCAAATGTGCCGGTTACTGGGACCAACGAGTAAAAGAAGTCATAGCCAAGCACGATAGCAAGAATCTCAACAAGGATGTGGAACTCCAGCTCAGTCATTCCTGGAACCAACTTCCATAAGAACACAACACCAGCCAACAAGAAAACTAGGATCCAAAGTGAACCAATTCTACATTTACTGATGATGAAAGCAATAGTGCTCGAAACGTGGGAGGCTAACGCTAATTTTCTGTATGGTTGTGACAAACATGAAGGAGGAGGAGATACTACACATTAATAGGTCTGTAAGGTAAAGGTACCCCCTGCATAAAGGCATATGGAGTGATGCAGAGGCAGAGCTCCAAATATGCTTGATCTCAGCCATAGTTGGGATGATGTGATCAGCATCATGCCCGGACACCTTTAACCCCCAGTTACCCATTGATTTAAGGCTGAGTGAGCCGCTTTATGCGAGTGCAAAGTTCAATAAAAACCATGACAATTCACTATGCATATAGCAGCCATGGTGCTCACTTGGTAGCCCCCCCCCCCCCCCCCCGATGGCATAATGGTGACATCATCAACTTGTAATCAAGAGATCTCAGGTACCCAGTGGTTTGTATTCCACTTAAAAATATAGGTACAGTCCTGATCAGCCTATTTATGCATAAAGTGAACTTAAAACTTCAAACTAGCAGGAATGTAAACTGCAGCTGAACAATGCACACACACAAAAACAACTACGGTACTGGTTTCACCAAGGAAAGTTCGATAGTTTATCTGTAATAAATGTTTGCAACCCCATAGAATATTTTGAACCAAGCTGCATAAAACCAGAATTAAAAGAAGCACAGAATTTTAGGAAAAAAACCTAACTTCATAATTATTGACCATGTATCCTTTATGATATAGATTGATTTAAAAGAAAGAAACAGGCAGAAATTCAAAGCAACTGACCTGCTCATCTTGTCGATGGTAGTCAGATTCTGCATGTTGGTCGGGAACAGTCTTATCCTCTTCTGCGTCTGCAGCATTTTGAGGGGTATCCTTGGGATACGGCATGCTGCGAACCCTATAGAACTCCTTCTCCCTTTTTATTTCATCTGGAAAAAAAAGAAAAAAAGTGCCATCAGTAGGGGCATGCAGGTTTAGTTTTTGACGAAAACACGAAATGTCAAAAAACACATTGTAGTGTTAAATTTTCATGTTTTTGAAAGGTGTGAGATGCATTTTTTTACCCTGTTTTGTCACAAAATGATGTGAAATAAACGAAAACACAAAATTTAGGGTTTACAACACCTTCTAGGTCTGAATTATCCTGAGAGTTATGCAAATCATGGAAAATTGATTAATTCTGCTATTAATATTGGAGATGCAAAAATTGACTCCTTTACACAGAAATAAACGTAATATCCTGATAACTATATAAATGTGCTATTAGAAGTAAAATGTTAATTTTGTGTAATAAGTGTAGATTTTAAATCAAATTTAGGATTATATTCACAATTTTAAAACCAAAATATATTTTTATATACCAGTTTTCATCCGATTTTTCACCGCTATAACACCGAAATTTTATTTTATTTACCGATTTTGAACCTGAAATTCACTGATTTTTTTATTTACCATAATTATGTGCCTCTAAGCATCAGACAATAAAAAAGCAGTATATTTAGAGAAAAAAACAGATTGCACATAAACAATGTAATCAGTATTTCACATGTTCTTATATTTGAAATTTGTTATTATTATTGGGCAAACTATGATGATCTTATGCCAGAAGAGTGAAGTGACTTATTTCCTCTCAGATATATCTTGCAGTTGTCTGGCTCGCCAAACGTGGGTATTAATTTTTGTTCAAAATATTAACTAATTTTAGTATGAATTCCACTCTAATTACATGCATGAATTTACCAAGACTATTGCTTTAAAATATTCAAGAATTCATCAGAATATTAAAATATGTTTTCCATACAAAACTGATACAAAATTAAAACTTCCAATTTTATATTTCCACGACAATTAAGTCAACAAAAATTTGACTGGTACTTTTGCGGAGTCTGTGAAAGACCAAAATGCCGGGAAAGTAGCACCGGGTATCGACAGATACATCAACATCGGTTCAGCCCTAGTTAACACATACCTCGACATTTCACATAAACAAACTTGGAACAAGTTATACAATCAGTATACTTACTTTCCTGGAGATTAGGAACCAATTTGTATACAATGTCCTGCATTGTACGATCGAAACTGATATACTGAAGGGGATGAGATTGGTGGATGACAATCTGGCATGTGGGACATGTGTTGTTCTCCTCCAGATGTTTCACCAGACAGCTCTTACAGACTGGAAAGTAAGAAACAATGCTTCATATACATTCATACAACAAATTATACCTACACATGTTTTCTTTCATAATGTTGGTGCACGAAAATGGAAATATCACAGACAAGAAACTTTTGTTTACTCCTTTCTGAAAAGTAATTTATCCATTACTATGTACTGTAAAGATCTTAAATCTTGTCTACCAATACAAAATACTACAGTTTACAATCAAACTTACAAAACTTGAACATAATAAACTTCAAGTAAACGTGTTACCATCCCATCAAAATTCAATGTTCTCTAAAAATATTTTTTTTTGTTAACTTCAGTGATTGATGCTAATAAAACAACATTTATCCTTATTCTGAGCTACAATTTGGACAGTGTTGCAAACCTAAAACAATAACACTCGTCTTTGCCATTGTGACAAATTAGCAAATAAACAGCACACAAGTCACAAGTACAAGTAGAGAAAAAAACAAAGAAAAGGCACTTTTCCTGCCATCAAGTGGGCAAGTTATGGACCGAATTATCAAATGTTAGCAGCAAAACAATCGGCGAACAATGTAGAAACACACACATGCTTCCATAAGCATTTAAAAACTACACAATACAGGAAAATGTAGATATACTCAATGTGATCAAAAGTATCCAGACAAACCGCGAAATGTGTGTTTATCATAGAGGGTGACACAGTACTGTTATCTGCTGCATGGAACACATGGTCAGCTATCTCAGTAGTCTGCAGACAGCGTGCAACAGCAGTATGGGATGGTTTGAGGAACTCACGGATCTTCAATGTGGTCAGGTGGTTGCGTGCCACTTGTGTAAGAAGTCTGTGTGCGAGATTTCCACCCTCCTAAACATCCCTAGGTCCACTGTTTCCGATGTTACAGTGAAGTGGAAACAAAGGGACATGTACAACCCAAAAATGTGCAGGCCGACTTCCCATGTTGACCTCCAGAGACCATCGAGTGTTGAAGAGGGTCGTACAGCATAATCACCAATCATCCATCGCCACCATAACATAGGAATTCAAAAATGCATCAGGATCTACTCCAAGCACCACGACTGTTTGGTGCGAGGTGCAGAAACTTTGTTTCTATGGCCGAGCAGCTGCCCATGAACCATCACACAGGTGGCAATCCGATGGTAGGTTGTGGCGAATACCTGATGAATGGCCTCTACCAGCCTGTATAGTGCTGACAGCAGGGTTACAGTGTGGTCATGTTTCTCCTGGATGGGGTGTGGCCCCTTGTTGCTTTACATGGCAATGTCACGGCACAAGCTGATTCGAATCTCATAGAACATCTCGGGGATGTTTTGGAACGCAGACTTCGAGCTAAACCACACCGACCCACCTCTTCTCATTTCAGCGCTCTGCGAAGAATGAGCTGCCATTCCCCAGGAAACCTTCTGCCACCTGATTGAAAGCATGTCTGCAAGAGTGAAGGCTGTCATCAAGGCTAAGGGTGGGTCAACACTGTATTGACTGCCAGTGTTCCCGATGGAGGGCGGCCCAAACTTTTCATTTTCAGGTGGGTGTCTGGATACTTCTGATCACATAGAGTATGTTGTGTCAAAACGGTTAATATCAGAATGTGAAAGCCACATGACCACAGTGGCTAGTTTATTTTTGAGTCCACTTTATGCTCAGACAGGGTAATCGGGACTGGACCCAAAGTTTAAAGTGCAATCCAAACCATTGTGCAATATCACTCCACAGGGTATCAAACTTTGGATCCCTTGATTACTACACCATACAGAGGCCTGTAGATAAACAACCACACACTCTTGTCCGGTGTGTAGTTTACCACACACTCTTTTTCTGGTCATTTTACCTATTCTATAATAGGAAATGCACAATCTTCAAAATTTGACATAGTGAAAGGCATTCAATGCCTACACGAAACTTAACGGTAGATGATATCTGTAAAGGGGCATGAAGGGGAGAAATTCTCCCTTTGGCTGCAAACTTGTTAACCCTTGGGGGGGATACTGTGTAAAAATAAAAAAAAAAGCCTTATGGTTTTTGAAAAAGTATCATTTTACTTCTAGAGTTGAAAGGAATGATTCGTCCATGCATCCCTCTAACATTTTTCACAAAGGCCAAATTTATGGTCATTTGGCTCTTACACCATCCCCTTCCACATGGAAAATTATGGGATAAACCTCCGGTTTAAAGCGATTGGGATAAATCTTTTTCATGCAAAAGAAGCATTTATCCCATGGATATTTTCCACATTTTTCTTAACTCAATGAACCCACATTAGTACACACTGTTTGGCAGAATTTTTCTTGCTCTGCAAC
The DNA here is from genome assembly GCF_977018435.1 of Lepisma saccharinum. Lineage (NCBI taxonomy): Eukaryota > Metazoa > Arthropoda > Insecta > Zygentoma > Lepismatidae > Lepisma > Lepisma saccharinum. The sequence continues at coordinate 17,265,612 of NC_139249.1, read as the reverse complement.
TTTACTTCTCTCTCTAGTGCAGAACACACTCTTTCCCGAATGGTAAATACAACTTGCACTGTGCAATTTTAGCTACACATTTAGGCCTAAGGACATAAAACCAGGCAGTGAATGTACCAAATGATGACAGTAAAAACTTCCACGTACCAAATCCAGGTTCCAAGTGTCATAGGTTGGTTACAAAAGGTGAAAAAAAAAGAAGAAAAATAACTGAAATTTTTTGAAACACCAACTGCTTAACTAGAACATCTTAATCATTTATGGTATGATATACAGGGTGTTGAAAAAGTTACGCAATCTTATGGGAAAACATTTCTTATCACATTTTTTACATTAAGTGCTGGTGTGACTGCCCTTTTTTTCTTCACACAAGTGGACACGACGAACCATGTTGTTGAAAACCCTTTTCAATGTTATCTGTGAGATTTTACCAACACAGCTAATAATATTGTCTTTCACTTCCGGAATACTGTTGCGGATAAGTAACGTAGGCGGAGTCCTTAAGATAACTCCACAGTAAGAAGTCTGGAGATCATGGTGGCCATAACCCCACTGAGATCAGTCGTCCTTGAACTGAAAACACTCTTCCAAGTAACGCATTGTGTTCCAAGCTGTGTGGGCTGTGGCATTGTCCTGTTGAAACCATGTGCGTTCCAACTTCTCAGCTGACAATGTGTTAACAAATCATCTAACCATTGTCACATACCGTTCAGAGGTATGTTCTGTCTGTTCAAAGAATGTAATGAACACGCGACTACGTGATATGGCACCAAACGCAACTTTTCTTCTGTTACCAACCTTGAAGCATTAAGAAACCCCAAAGAATGCCCAGCTTCCAGCCGCATACCAGGATGTCATTAATTAAGTGTAGGGGACGCATAAGAGCAACTCCTCCATCAAGTGGCTGTACGACAAGTTCCTGAACAGCCCCAGTTTACAAACATATATTACAATAAGTATCTGAGCACTTATAACGAAACAAGAACAATTCATGAGATTTCCCATAAGGTTGCGTCACTTTTTGAACATGCTGTAGAAAGTACCTTCTTCATTTCGCTTTCCCTGAACAGAAAACTCTGCGTACTTAGAATACTCACTTTGTATACACGTGATTTAGCACCACACACATGCCACTGCCCAGTAATACACTTCAAGTTGACTGATTTATCATATTTCTGCTAATCACGAAGATTAGGATTATTAATAAGATGAAATGGATGCAGGGACGCTCGCAGAGGATATCATGGCAGCAGGTCCAGATTACAGCCTGGTTGGTCTGCAAAATGCAGTCGAGGATGTACTACATGAAAGTGACGTTGACTCTTAGGAGGCCTCAGGAAATGTCACCCCTTACACCCTAATACAATGCAAGTGCAGATTGAATTTCATTACTCCCCTTCCTCAACTAACTAATGCCTGAAATAAAGGTATAGTTATTCCACCACAGAGGGTAATGAAATTAACTCTTAATTGAACCACTAGACTTACATGTATGAAGACACTCAGTGACAGTAGTTGCATCGATCAGGTATCCTCTGCAGATTTTGCATGTAATGTGACTATTTAGTGCTTTTAACTTTATTCTCCTTTCCAGAGCCATGACACCTGGAAAACAAAAATATTCTTCGGTAAGAACATCACAGCAACAGTAACATTATTTAAGTGTATACAGTCAACATGGAAAACAACAGGCTGCAGCACTGCCAATTGTACAGTCAACATGACAGACCAGTAGCAATTGAGAACTGTTCACTGAAGGAACCGCTGTTTTGTTTTTATAAATGTATTATGAAAGGATGGCAAACATCAGCTACAGGCACTTTTTTAACATGAGTACTTTCGTATCGTGATTACGTACAAAAGAAAATGTGTTTCATGTTCTGAAAAACTGTGGCAAATCTTTCTCCTCTTGTTTCCAGCCTCATGCCTTCTCTGTGAAACTGCATTGACACACTCTTCTTTCTCACTACTCAAGACCCACCGCCGCAATGCCCGCCAATCCTGTTTTGTATTTGAAACCTTTCTTTTTTTTAACAAGAAACATACTTCTGTGACACTGTTGTAGCTTGGTTATGTACAAATCAACTGTATTTTATGAAAATCAGTATGTATAACACAGAATTACATAAAAATGCATTACATACAAATAAGGTTTAACACATTTTAAAATTATATTTTGCCAGGACCTAAAGTAATTTATATCTAAAATACAATTATGCAGAACTGGGTTACGTATAAAGCTGTCTCAACTGTAGAAATATTCATAATATTAAAAATACTTTTCTTGAACACACACACACACACACAGACACTGCAAGAATCAGAAGAAAAAAATACCAAAGTACATAGTTTAGTTATTTGTTCTCTAACAGCAATTACCATGTTAACAGGAAGATTGAGAAGTCGCTCTCAAAATTAATATTTTGCACTAAGACTTAGTAGTACTAGCTAAGCTCTTTTATTCAACAATATTGCGTATTTCATTAATTATGTCAAAAAAAAGAATGCATTAGTGTGTCTACCAGATACTGACATTACTCTCTTTCCACACGATTGATGTCGTCAGTGTTCCAAAGGCAACAGATTCCATTGTGATATCACTGACAGGGACACATTCAACACAGGTATTATTAATAATCCTAGGAAAGTTCTTATTCAGTTTAGCGATATACTTATAGAACAGCGAAAGTAAAAAAGCAGGTAAAAGCCGGTTTGGCTCGGTACTTCAGTTGGTAGAACACAGTATGCCAGAGACCCAAGTTTGAGTACTGATCGAGCCTGCATTCTTCGCTGAAATTTCTAGGTATTATTGATGTTATTTCAACACATTTATTCAAAATATCCCAACTTTATTACTTAACAACTTCAAACCATGATATATATTCATAATATAATTAATATGCAACATTTTTCTCAGTCGTGCTGCATAACGTGCTGAAGCGCCTGTTGTGTTTCAATTAAATAAATAAATAAATAAATAAAAAAGTTCTCTGTGCACAAAGCACCATGTGAGGTCACACAATCGGCCATTTTGAAGGCGATGTGATCAGTTTCACACTCCGGCCATCTTTACCCCCAAGTGCCCATTGATTTTGAGGCTAGGTGAGCCCCAGTACCACTCTATGCAGAGACATGGCCAGAAAAATTCCGACCTTAGAACACCCACCACGGGTCTCCCCACATGGCACTCAGATGCCCTACCAACTAGGCCAACGTGGCTCTACATTTCAGAAATGTACAGAGAAATAAATTATTTTCAAGAGAAACTCAACAATTTACTGCAATAAAACCAAATACAACATTTACAGGGTGACAATGAACTATATGAAATAAAACAGTCATAATTTCTGAACGGTTCGCGTGATTACGTCCAAACTGCGTGGCTGGCCACAGGGCATGATGGGAATTTGTATGCGTATGTGCACGCAACGTGTTGATGTCGGCCATTTGCAAGTGAAAATGCCCTGGAGGAGTATTTTGGGGACCACATTCTGGCTCTGGGGTACCCAGAGGCCACTGGAAGGGGGCTATGTTAAGGACAAGGTGTACAGAAATAACCCCAAAACCATTGCCGAGCTGAAAACTGCCATTCAGGAGGTCATCGGTTTCGACACTTCAGCGGGTCATGCAGAATTTTGCTGTTCGTCTGCCCCACATCATCGCCAGAGATGGCAGACATATCGAACATGTCATAACCTAAATCCGAATGTCTGTAGTGCCGTTTACATGTGCAATACAGTTTGTGTACTACGTGGTTTGTCACTAATTTCCGTTTTATTTCATATAGTTCATTAATTGTCACCCTGTAAATAAACCAATTCTAAAAAGCTGATATGTTATAAAAACATGAATGAAATCAGCTTTAGTCTATGTAACCAAGAACAAAATCACAGCATTCAGAAAGTTGAAATACACAAAAATGTATATCAGTATAGAAATAACTAACTAATATTCACATTTCTAAAAAATCATGACAAACCTGATAAAATAGTGGTTACGAAAACACACGTCCGTTTATTAGAACACAGCATATTTTTCATTCCTTACAAAACTCTTCACTAAGTCACATACAAAATTTTGTCAAAGCATTAAGTATACTGCATTCCCTATGAATAATATAATTCTAGTGAGACTTTGTAATATATTAATAAAATGACAAACCTTTATTGCAAGGATGAACACCATCGGAAAGCTGAGGACTGCTCTTAATCTATTCCTGAGGCAATTGTTCCAATCGAAACCTTGGGATTGGTTGAAACAGTTCCTGATGGATGTGTCTTCGTATTTATCTGTAAATACAATTTGCAAATTAAGGACAGTACATTAAAAGAAAAGGAACAATAATAATGAACTAGTAAGTTACACATAAAAGCAGTTATCAGAAAACCATGAGAGGAAGTCAGTAATAGTGTTTGTACCTTCCTGTTCAAATAATTCAACTTACCAAGTGTACTAATTATCTGAATAGAAGTCTGTTTCATGACACGGGTGTGGATTTTTGTCTATTTTAAAAACTTTAATGTTGTAAATTTGTTCTAATACATTTTAATAGTGGTCTATAAATGCCTCTTGCTGGCTTGACACCTGACGGTATTCAATGGTCGATACAAGAGAATACACAAAATTCAAGTCAATAAGTGTGCAACTAAGAAAATTAACAACACGTTCATGTTCAGTAAATAATTTTGCTGCCCTTTTAATACTATTTTGTAGTATCTACAAATTGCACACTACTCTCAACTTTCAATTCTACTAAATTAGGAAGCTGCATACTGGTTTATTTACAAAAGCATTTCCAATGTGTTCTAGGATGAAAGGGGGTCTCTTGACCAACTGTACTGCAAAATGAATTTGTTGAATTCTTTAATTTAGGTATAGATTTTGGATGTTTTATGCAACATAAAATGTGCTTCATGGCACAGAAAGCACAAACAACAGATTTATAACACATTATAATGGAACGACTTAAGATGACCAGACCCCTCTCCGATTTTCTTCATATTTGGCACACTCACTAATTGAGGCCTCCTAATCACGAATCTGATGTTAAAAGTTGTCTGAAATTTCTAGAAATTGCAAAATAAGCGAAAATAAGATGTTAGTTTTCGCAATGGAAACAGTATTTTCACGAAATTTTTTGTTTCACAAGGAAATATATATATTCCAGATACTACCACAACAGCAATTTTAACTATCTTTGCCTAACCTAACCACACGTCAATGGTTCGTGGGGCTAGTGTCAATGGTTCGCAATTAATTTGCAATTCTCTAGATGTTTCTGACAAATTTTAACTTCAGATTCATCATTAACAGGCATCAATTAGTAAGTATGTCAAATATGAAGAAAATCGGAGAGGGGTCCGGTCATCTTAAGTCATACCCATTTTAATATAAAATAATTAATATTTCTTGCAAATTTATTAACAAAAATATTGTGTGCTTATGAAGCACTATTTAACATCCCATCTGATCTTGCTTTGGATTGTTGCGCTGGATGCTCTATCCACTCGTGCGAAGCCTTCAGGCTGGTCTGCTTTAGACTAAGGAACAGACATACTTTGTTCCACAATAACAAATCTCTATGAGGTAAATAAACAACAGAAAACATTCATAAACAAAAATCTTCATTAACCATGCAAATATTTTAACTTTTTAGCAGGGGTACAGAAGGTCACTGGTACCGATAAACTATCACATAGGCTCATCCTTGTGTAAGTTTTGTATGAGAACATTAACATCAGATATGCCTTCACAAGCTTGTAACCTTTCAACAATACACACTGACTTACTCTCAAAGAAAAATTAAAACATTTACTTAAATACTAAAATGCAAAGGACTCTTTCTAATATGAATTTTCCACAAATCCTAAACTGACCTTACTTCCACCAAACCACAAACATTTCTTCACTATTGTAGGGCTAGAACATGGTGACATCTCCACTTACACATGCAGCATGTGTAAATTTTCCTTTGAGGAGGTGCACATAGCATTTTATGCATGTTATGGCAATATAATAAAGTATTACTTATACATTCAATATTATATAAATGCTTCCACCTGTGGTGCCTGAGCAACATGCTGAAAGATGGAGAAAGCACAGAAAAATTATATATATTGGTACTTTTCCGTCTCCTTAGGAACAAAGGGGTCTGGTGATCAACCGTACACCATTGAAAATTGTAACTTTTCTTTTAATCAACAGACTTCAGTGTTTTACATAAAAAAAATTTCAAGATGCAAAACCACACATAATAGATGTTCATCAGCAATGTTACCTTCGAGTTACTGGGGGAGGGATGATACATCTATTTATGTCCTCCTAATGGTGCAGTGGTAACGCCGTAGAATTGTAATTAAGAGGTCTGCCGGTTCAATACCTGTTGGAGGCCTTTCTGTGCATAAATTGAACTTAAAACTCAAACTCAAACCAATATCTTACATATACACAAGAATAAAAATTATTACTTCCAATGAAATGGCTAAAATCTGTCTTGTCCTTGATTCAATAACACATTGGGACCCCTTAAATTTCGGTGTCGATCCTGCATCATGAGGACAATTGAGGAGCAATAGTAGAAGACTCAGGTCTTGAAAGCAAGCAAACTGCAATAATGTGATGTGCTGACCATACTTTATCCAAATAAATATCACTTGGTAGGCCTTAGTCTTTCAAGGACTCCTATGTCACAGCATTTACTTCTAGTAAACTTTTGGTTAAGTACACAAGCTGCAGAAATATCTATTTGAGTATAAGATGGTCACACAATGCTTTAAAGAACTAATCACGAGGGTTATAAGTTTAATGATGTTGATTTGTTTACACACACACACTTTAAATACAGTAATCTCTCTCTCATTCGAACTTCGAGAAGTTTATTTCAGGTACTACATATTTTTAGGCTGGGACCATTTTCATTAGGTGGTGAGAATAACATTATGGCTATTTTCACTAGGTGGTGAAAATAGTATGCGAGGCTATTTTCACCAGGTGCTGAGAACAGCTTATGTGGCTATTTTAACCAGCAAAATAATAACCTGAATCAAACCATAACATTGTATTTTATCTTATATTGTTATATTCATGGGCAATGTTGTTGAACTTACTGGTAAGTTATTATTTTAAATTAAAAATGGGTGTGACTACTACTGTCACCAGCTAGTGAGAATATCAGAAAGTGCCTAAGACCAGGAATATGATCATGTGTTGGGAAGTATTTACCAAAGTAATTTTAATGCTAGGGAGGCAAATTTATGGTAAATAAAAACTGAGGAGAGCGGTAAATAAAATGTTAGATCAGCGGTATATACCAGCGGTGGAAAAAAAATAATTGGCACACACTTTTCATCATGAGAGGAAACAACATACAAAGAGCTATAAATTGATAAACTACTTCATTTTTATGTACTGTACACATACACAAGTACTTAGATTTAAACTGTTATTGCCAGTAGCGGTGATTGGGTGGGACAAGGATAGTTTACTTTTCTTGCTAGACAAGGCTTAGTATTTAGAGGCCATAGTGCAGGGGCAAAGAAAGCTAGCAAGTTCAATGAAATTGGAAGTTTAGTAGACATTCGGGGGAAGAAGTTTTCGAACTGAGATTATGTGCATGGGAAATCCCAATTTGCAGCATCTTCCTGATGTGATCGAAGATAAAACGTTCTTCAGCTGCAAGTGATAGGAAACTTTAGGCAAACGTTTCGTTACAAATCGACAGTTTGCACGTACAGTTTCTGCTTGTTTTCTACTTAATTTGATGATATTTTACGGTTATTTCGCGAAAAAGCGTTCATTTCGTGGAAAGCACACATTTCGCATTACTTCGCAAATAAAACTCATGCATATTTCATCATTGGGGGTGTAGATACGTGCAGAATGTTCAAAATTGCATTATTTTTTTTTTTTTTTCACATTTCGCGCATCGCGAAAATTCAATGTCCCTACTAATAGCACTAAACCTGACCTGCCTAACCTAACAACAAAAGCATTTTGGAACATAATAACAATTCATACTCGACATATGAGGAGCACCAGTGCATATCATTACACTGTGCGGTATTTTTCCAACTCCATGTCATACAAAAAAGAAAAATGCTTGTCTTGTTCACGAAAATAAATGCACACTGACGCAAGCTTCGTACACATCAACAAATAAAGAATACACACATCCATGTAGCAGGCCAGGTTGTAGATCATGAACATGCAGTTTAAAATCTGGTGAAAATAGTCACTCAGATATTTTTATCAGGAGTTGCCACTAGCCTATATCAGAACCTGAGCCTTATAAGTAAAGGTTCATGGATTCGATTCACAGTGGAACCACAGCTTCATTGGTTTTGATCCCATTTTAAACTGACCTGTACCAATTAGCCTATCTGAGCATAAAGTGCACCTAAAAAATCTTATCCAAAACCTTTAATTCTGTGGCAAATTTTAACAAGCCTAAGTTACATGGTAGCACTGTAAAGGAACACTTTCATGATCAAGAATAATAATAATAAAAAAAAATTACAGATGATGTTCTTTGCTGCAGTTCCGATCATCAGAGGCTCGTGCATTAATGGAGTTATTAATGTGTACTACTTACATGTATGTTGGCAAAGTAAAGTTTCTTTATTGTAATCAAATTCTGCATTTACAGTTAAGATCCAGAACACATTCGGCCACGTTTGAGACGCTTTCTTTGTAGCAAAAAAAAAGTGTGCAAAACATGGTGTAAATTGAAGGTAGACGGATGTATCATGCTGCCCAGAATACTGTAGCAAAGATAAAATACAATGAATACAACTGTCACATGTGGCCACATTATGTCACAAACCTTAACATACATGTTCTATTTGGGTTTCATGTGGTTGATTACCACTAGCTGAAATCACAATGCTTTCATTTTACCGGAAACCGACAAATATTTTGGAGAAACAACTGGGTACTACATACGAATTTACGCACAAGAAACTTCACGTACAGGAAAAATGGGTTAACTAATTACACGGCGTCAACTACTACAAAAGGTAAAATCAACATAACTACACCTACAATAACATGTAGTAATAGAGTGTGTACATTCTGTAAAAGAAGCTGAATGCTTACTCGCAAAGTTATGAAGTTTAGAACTTAGTTTTTTAACAATCACTCTTTACCTACCACGATCACCGAAGCTCCATTATTCTGCCAGACACTTTTCCGTGAGCAGTGTAGCCAGATGAAACACTACAATTGTTCAGACTAAAGTGTAAATTCTTTCCCCGAGAAAAGAAGTTCACATGAAAATAATTCGTAAATTTACTATTGTCACACACATTCGTGGAAAGATGAATCAAAGGATGTAATTTTCGCGGATAAGGTAATCTTTATGAACAGATAGACTAGGTCAACTGGGACTGGCGATGGACTGAAGAGTGACGACAGGCAACATGTAGCATGCCACTGTATAGACGTAGTTTAGTTTAGTTTAGTTTAGTTTATTTGCGTCCAAGGACTACCGGTGTGTACAAATTACAGTACATGGTAATATAGGACATGTCAATACTTACATTACAATACAATACTACATTAATAGATTTTACAAATACAAAATATATAGCCAAAAATTGTAAAAAATTAGGTCTTACTCTCGTATTATGTCAAAAATCACAAAAAAAATATAACATGAGAAGATATAGAACATTGCAGCCTACTTCTAGGTGATACTAATTATCCACTTTCATTTGACATTTAATTTTACAAGAAAAATATGTGATTATACTGCATTATGTACATTTGTCTTATGTAAAAGTTGCTTCCATGTATTCAGCTATAGAATAAAAAACATGCTTCAGAAGCATTGATTTTATCTTGTGCTTGAATATCATCAATTTTGGTTCTTTCCTCACATCTTGTGGTAGTTTATTGTAAAGGTCTATGGAAGAGTTTAAGGGACCTTTCTTACATAAGTTAAGGCGGCAGTGTTTTATGTGGAGTTTGTCTTTATTTCTTGTGTTTAGGCCATGTATTTCCTCATTTGTGGCAAAGTTGGAAATATTTTGCTTTACATAAATTAAGCATTCATAAATGTATATGCAGGGAAGAGTTAACACATTAAGTTTACGGAAAAGAGTTCTACATGAATAAGTTTTCTTTACTCCAGCTATGATTCTTATAGCTCTTTTTTGAAGCATAAAAAGGACATTGGAGTGGCCCTTGTTACCCCAAACCATAATCCCGTATCTTAGTAAAGCATCAAAGTTTGCCATATAAAGGCACTTGACAGTTTGGGTGCTTGAGATGTCTACCATTTCTCGAAGGGCATAGCACACACTACTTAATTTTGATTGTAGCGTGTCCGAAAGGTGCAAGACCGTAGTTGAAGAGAAGATCCTCCGAATATGGTCTTGGAGTGCGGTCTTTAAGTCAAATTGTGGACTGGAAGTGAAAGTCTTTCGAATGGGCCTGGTCAAAGCAAACTATTGTAGGTGGCAACAGCCCTGTTGTGTCCCCACGCTTTTGATCGGCAATTGTTCTCCCCTTTAAATACATGGGGAATTTGATGCCGAACGTGCTGCTATTCGCGATTAAAATTACCACCTGAGCGCTAGTGTCGCTTCCAATATGGCCGCTCTAAGGGCCGGTTGCACCATCGCCACTTAATCTGCCACTTTACAAAGTGCTGGATAACGACAGGCGGGAGATTTAGGCGGCGGTGGGTTGCACCAAGCATTTTTATCCTCGGCCTTGTAAGGTGGAACTTTCTCCTGCTTGCCGTACGACCTGGCAACAGAAACTGGAGAAAGTTGTGTTTTCGATTGTGTTTTGTTTGTTTATTACGTGCTAATATCTGCTTGTCAATTCCAAATGCATGCTTTTTCAACTGAAATATGTTTTAAAAAACTAAATATTTATTGCAATAAAATGAAACAGCTGATAGAAGTAGGTAATGCATGTGTCGTACTCTCATATAATATCAAATGTATGTTATATGATACAATATAACCCGTAATCTTTCGAAGTAGTGGGAAGTTTACAAAATTTTCAATTTATTTTTCACGTACTCCAATTAACATAATGCAAAAAAGAATATTCCTCGTCTTATCTTTCAGTAAGACATACGGTTACTTTTTAAGAAATATTAAACACTACTAAACAGTGACCAAAATTTTACGAAGTCGTAACAAATGCAAGTTACATTTATTCAATTTTTAGTGCAAGGCTGACATCTGAGTTTATGTAAATATCCGGAATGAGAAGAGCAATCTTCTATTCTGCTCTTACTAATTTATCATTCGTTTCTGTTAATAATTTATCAATCCGTAACCCCTTCTTTAGCGAATAGCGAGTATTAGTATTATCAACGTTGACCATCTTATACGTTTCTTCTTTATTTATAACAACTACTCTATGTTTATAATGCAGCTTTTGTGAAAGTTGGTTAACGATGCAGATTAAAATTAAATTTTTGTATTCAAAACAAATTCGAATAGCACAAAAAAAATCGTTAATCAACGGTTCCATGTACAAGGTACATTTTAGGAATTACTATCATCTTAGCACAAAAGGAAGAATCAAATAGTAATGTAAAGTACCGTAGTATTGTATGTACGCATGTTTTATTCTTATTAACAGAAAAGAAGAAACTCCAGGCTGTATATACTTTCAGATAGGTAGTTTCGTGCAACGTTATATGCTAGTGCAATGCAAGAACGTATATATTTCTTTACAAAAAACAGTAATATTCACCAGGAAAATATACATTGTACATACGTACAAGCTGTGTTCCTTCTTAGACGAGCGGATAGGGACAGTATTAGCACCTTGGGTAATACATGCTAACAACACCAAACATGGCCTGCCTAACCTATCCACGTATGTATATAATAGCTTAAATAAACAAATTATAATTTGCCAAACCTATTTACATGCTTATTTATGCTATTATATGCCTACGTGGATAGGTTAGGCAGGCCAGGTTTGGTGTTGTTAGCATGTATTTCCCAAGGTCTGCCCCTAGCCGCTCGTCTTTTTAGGCCAGTTATTTTGAAAAATCAAATACAAGATCATTTGTATTGCATTTGAATGTTAAAAAAACAACAGAAAAAAACTTGAGTGCACGTTTTATGCATCTTCAGGCATGTAGATTCGTGCAAGGTTTATTACAATGGTGCATTTTCCTTGTATCTACGAAACGTAACACCATTCGGAAATTGTTCCTTGTATATACGTATCAACGCCGTAAAGATACTGGTGTACCTGTCTCTATTATTATTATTATTCTTTGCCAGTTTTAAAGTTAAAGTACAAAATCTCGCACAATGTAATTAAAAATATGTTACTTCGCATAAAACGTTTCCTCTAAGTAGTAAATACCGAAAAAAAACTTTGGCATTTACGTCTTATGCTCTCCCATGAATATTAGGGTAGGGTTGGTTAGGTTAGGTACAAAACCAGTAGGAAATTGTTCCTTGTACATGCATGTCAACATCGTAAGGATGCTTGTTAACAGTAAACTTTTTTTTTGCCAATTTTGGAAGTTAACATACAAAATCACACATATTCAATGTATACGTTTGTTAAAAGATTGGTATTACGTCTTATGTACTACTAGGTATGTAGTTTCTTGCAAGGTTATTATTGTAAATGTGTGTGTTTGTAAAAAACACACCACCATTCGGAAATTGTTCCTTGTACGTACATATGTATGAACTGGACGGTAAGAGTAGCTACTGCTAAATATTATACGTGCATTTTGCCAGTTGTTATTCGGAAACAACACATTACTTGTTTATTTGCAATGTTACATTCACAGCAATGGCGACGGAAGTGACTCTAATAATATTACACGTGTTTTAATCTTAAAGATTACAAATTACCAGGATTGCGAAAAAGTAACTGATGCATGGTGTACATTTCGTGTATTGCGTTTGGTTGAAAAAAATTGTTACAGCAAACACACATTCATTTATTTGGAACGGCATTTTAATACAATTTTGCAAGCATGAAACGCATTACTTTAACCTGGTTTTATTTCCTGTACCCGCATGCACTCAAATCCTACATACGAAATTACAGTGAAACTGCTAATGCTAATATCAATATACAACATTTTCGGAACACACACGAAAATGACCATCTAATATTCATTTCTAAACATATATTTACAAACGTTGCTTTATTTATTGCCGTTCCTGGGATAATTAACAAATCCGCCTTTTTTTTCTGTTATTTGGTAATGCAAAACATGCAGCAAACTTTCGCAATTTGCATCAGCTGATCGAGACTTTGCTATTTTATCAACTATAAAAGTGTAAACGCAGATTATACTAGGTGCTGCATGTATCTGTTGGCTGCACAGTGTACTGCTTTTCCATGTTTACCTGGCACTTAACGCGTTAGGCGGAGCCTGACCGCCACTTAGGTTACACGGGACTTTGAGTGCTAGGTAACGTTAGGCGGACATTGAACAACCGCAAAATGGTGTTAAGTGGGGGATAAGACGTTAAGCGGAGATGGTGCAACACCCCTAAGTAGGATAGATCTTTGTTTACATTCAGCAGTAGTACAAAAGAGCAGCGTGTTGTCATGACTGGTATGGTAGAAAACGTTTAAATTACGCATTATTTTTAAATATTGCGAATGCGATGTGAATTCCAGTTACTCTAACAAACGTGAAGCTGTACTGAGAACGAAGCATTTAATTATGATAGGCAAAAATAACACGGAAAATGCAGACGAAACTATGTATACGCACTGGTTGTCCAAAGCAGTGCTGTATCATCTGCACGTCATGTAACTGGGGTTCTCAGAAATTATTTGAAAATAAAGGAATTGAAATTGACCTGTACTTGAAAAGCTGGGACAGGAGAAAATTGCGAACATATCGTTGCAGTTCTTTCTCGAAAGAGAAAGGCTGGTTTAATAATAATATTCACGATTTCATGACCAGGCTATACTTACTGAAAAAGGACATCGTACTGAATGAAACAGTAACATTAGCATGTCCACTTTTTTTCTGGTTACATTTGACATTAATTCATTCTCAAACTATTTTCATCTTCCCTCTTAATCGACTTGCACCTGTTCCAAATTTCACACATACGTAACACCGGTAATGCATGGACGCATTGGTTAAAAGACGCTTCATGATTTTCGGAAAAAAAAGCTTTATTTATAAAGTACAATTTAAAACTTTACTTTCACGGAAATATATATTTATCTCTCGATAAATAAAGTAAGCAGACTCGTGCATTCTTCGTAATTTCCTTGCCGAATTACAGTGTTATATCCCCCATACCAATCTTCTGTCAATTACGTTTTCCCTGATTTATTAACAAATTTCATTTTGTTGATTCCACGGGGTGGAAACACATGAAAACTTCTAATTTGTTCTGACCCATAAAACTATTTAGAGCAAAAAAAAAAAAAAAAAACCTGAACAGTAGACCTTACTTTCTCGCATATTCACCATGCCTTAAACGACTTCAACACAACGTATCCTACTTAGAGTACTTCCTGAAAATCCCGGCAGATGGCATATCGGTTAATTTTAATCGCGAATTACATTAAATTGCAAGTTTAATATCATCTTAACCTCAGAAATGATGTCTGAACATGATAGTTGAATAATCAGTGCTGTAAAAGTAAGACTTTTGAAAAGACGACAACAACAACAGAAAATATATCGGAACGGAACTCAAAAAAGCCTTAAAATTCGCACAGCACTTTTTTTACGTCACTTGAAATTTTCACAATTTAACTGATCTATTGTTGTGAATCCGGTAAAGAATAATGTATAATAATTCCGTGCGACTGTATTTTTAAAGTTGTTTTTAATAACTGACTTTTTTTTAACCTGATATCATACTTTTCCACGTAGCTAGTAAATATGATACACACACTTATCGTCAAGAATAGTTATTTCAAAAATATTTTCTCTTCTGTGATCATGTCTCGTAACCTCTAGGGCTATCTTATTTACAGGAATTATAATTTTAAAATTGTTGTTACCAAGAAAAAGAAGGACGGAAATACAAGGGAACAATATCTGCTTAATACAATGAAAACATACGTTAATATTAAATTATCGGATAGTGAATAATGTCAGTCAAAGTGTATAATAATATATATCATGCGCTTACACACTTAATACATTTTTCTTTATAATGTTGGTAGTTTCTTCGATTCCTGCCCGCCGTTGAATTACACATGCTCGCAACCAGAAAAGAAGCAAAGCATGGTGTAAAAATCTAAATTTTTGTATTATCGATCCATGGCAGCTAGAGACGATCCAAATGACGTCAAGGTTAGTGATCTTTGTGCATGAACGTACTATATTTAGCTCTTTTTCGCAACCATTTAGTCACGCTTTAATATATTAATTCTTAGGTTCAGGAGAATGTAATTTTCCGAAACTTATGACTGACTACATAATCTTAAAGCATTTCTAAACACATTTTTATTATCGACTTACACGAGAAATTCTTGCCTTCATTGAAAATAATGTTTGAATAGCCATCCCATCGCGCTCCAATGTAAACCTTAGGGCAACCAAATGACGAACGAAATTATTTAGGGACCCAACAGGGGTGACGCCGCCACCGGAAAAGTTTGGCAATGAACAGTCCCATTGCACTTCGACTGCAGCGCCAAATACGATTAGTAGATAAAACTGAGTACTCGTTGTTACGAGCGGTTAGGGACAGCATTCGCAACTAGGAAATACATGCCAATAGTGCCAAACCTATCCTCGTATGCATACAATAGCTTAAATAAGCAAACTATAACTTACCAAACCTATTTACATGGTTATTTTTGCTATTATGTGCCTACGTGGATAGGTTAGGCAGGCCAGGTTTGGTGCTGTTAGCATATATTTCCCAAGGTGCTAATGCTGTCCCTAACCTCTCGTCTCGTTGTTTTCCCCGCGTTTTAAACGCAGTATTTTCAAATGTTCGTACACATACATTTCCACACATTAGAAGAACTTTAACCAACAACTTGCGGGACCATAACGTATATTTAACTTGTGTGGCTGGCTTTCTACCTCCGTGATTTTAAACAAATGAACAACGAGTGCGAAAACCACGTGACCTAGTCAGCAACTATTTGTACAGCGAGCTGTGCACTTCCGTACTTCTGTTCTTGGTGCTTTCGAACTCTATTAGGTTACGTCACTTCCGTCAAGACCATACTTCAAGTCTGTACTTTGTAAGCAGGCGAATTGTCCACCACCATTATCATTCGGTCTGAATTACACAATACTGATGACAATGAATTGAAATAAAGACGTCAATAAGCAGAGAACAATGTCTGCTTCGAACCAACGTAGTGTCATTCCTTAAAACAACACAGGATGTAGAATAAAAAAGTAGTGAAAATGGCGGTGGACAATTTGCCTACCATTATCTTTGCCAGTAGCGTGCCGTGACCATTTAGATAGCCGAAGCACTGAATATATAATTTTTAAATAAACAATAGTACATCAAGGGGCAGGCTTGCCTTGATAAAAACACCGCATACCACTGCTTTGCAGCAGTTTAGTCTTTCACGGGTTCCGCAAAAATGCCTCTCGACACTTTTGGGGAGTCCAATTATCCTGGGAGTTATGCAAAATTCGATTTGAATACCGAAGCAGCGCTTCGGTAGCTTACCTTGAATGCACGCAACTGATCTTTGCCGTTGACTGTACCTTTCGACAAAGCCGTAGCTGATTGGTTACTCCAAAGAGAGAGTATGCCCTGTCTCGTGTGAAAGAGACCTTCAAGATCTTTCCAACGCCGGATTAATCTCTTCTATAGGTGCCCTGGTTGGTTGCCGAAATATTGCAATTTAAAGTTAATATTTTAACAAGATGTTAAAAATAGTCAAAATCGCACAGTTTGCAACACTGTAATTTCGGAAATACAAAAAAATTGATCTGCAAAGTGGCATGTTTTCCTATCTCAAGTGGCCCTTTCAGTATGCCAAATTTCAAATTAATCAAAATACGTTAGTCCGTCTTCCGCTCCGGCCCAGTCAAAAAGATCCTATCATTTATATAAATTAATATTTAGTAGTACAGCGGGATCCATGAGTATTACCGTGCAAATTGTCCATCAACATGTTCGTGCACTTTATTTGACCCAATAAGAGCTTCAAGAATGTAAAGAAAACTCAAAACAAGCTGTTGACAACTTCTGCACCAGCATACATAATAATCCATTGCTTAAAAACGCATAGGATGTAATAGAAATATTAATGAAAATAGTCATGGACAATTTGCACTGTACTACTCATAGATCCCACTGTACAAGACAAGTAGCCTCTTGCCGTCAAAATTTTATCAAATCTTCTCCAACTCAAATTATTTGTACTCTCACCGATACTCTAAAGACATCATTCCTTTTAAGTCATTACTTCTACCATTGTGAAAGATTCTGTTATTCATGCACATCAGATGGTGCCAACAGCAAAATACAAAACAATTTTCGGCCTCCCCGATGGCGTAGTGGTAGCGTTGTCGCCTTGTAATGAAGGGGTCCCGGGTTCGATACCCGGTGGAGGCACATAGTGGTTCGGTTCCCACTTTAAACTGTAGGTCCAGTTCCGATTAGCCTTACTGTGCATAAAGTGGACTCAAAACGCCAACTCAATCAATCAATCAACAAAACAATTTTCGGTCAAGTCTGAGTGAAACATGGAGCCAGCCAGTTATGATGTAAATATGACGCAATATCAAGCCTTTAAGCTGAGCAATAAATGTGCTTCTACCCGCAATGAAGTAATACCATTGTATAAATCTTGTTTTTAAATAGAGCGTGAACATTGAGCTTGTGGTTCGACCACAGCAGAATTATACTGAGGTTATTAGAACTAATAAGGGTTGTACTCACAGTTTAATCTTTTAACAACTATTCATAAATAGCTGCACACATTTCTTCAAAGCTTCATTTCATAAATGAATCATTGTCCAATATCAGAAATTTTCCATCATGTAAGTGAGGAACAATTGCATCAAATATTCTTATTCCAAATACATTATTGCTGATTATAAATACATTTTATAATAGT
Organism: Lepisma saccharinum; assembly: GCF_977018435.1. Taxonomy (NCBI): domain Eukaryota; kingdom Metazoa; phylum Arthropoda; class Insecta; order Zygentoma; family Lepismatidae; genus Lepisma; species Lepisma saccharinum. The sequence goes on along the minus strand of NC_139249.1, from coordinate 17,247,591 downwards.
TTTTTTATGAATTACGTGAATTGTTGGTTTGAATAATCAAAGTCCAAATATAGTAGTGGCAAGTAACAGATGTGCGTGTGGAAAATCGTCGAAGCAGTTGAAAGGCGATTTCTTAAAAATTCATTGCAACTCATAATTTATCATTTCGATATAGATATGTTGTTGTTTGTGAATTTGTTGAATGTTTTATTACTGCTCCAGAGACTTTTGGATCAAGTCGTTTCTCAAAAGTCTACTGATCTAAATAAATGTAAAGTAACGCATAAAGGTTTAGAGTACACAGGAACAATCTCGAAGACCCATTCAAGACGAAGATGTCAATTCTGGAATGCAACTAATCCAGTTCATCAACCTTTGGACTCAATAAGAGATGAAGATTTTCCGGAAGGATCGCGTAAATTAGCCAGAAATTTTTGTCGCAATCCAACCAAGGATATTCAACCATGGTGCTATACCATGGACCCAGAGGTTGAAAGAGAGTATTGTGACATTCCATTCTGCAACTTTGGGGAGTGTAGAATCACTGCTGTTGGGGCCGAGTACAGTGGAAGTATTATGAAATCTGTTTCGAGCATACATTGTCTTGCATGGGACGAGGAAACTGTTCCACGCATAGACAACAGTATGTTTCCGAACGGGTCCAGAACAGCTGCTGATAGTAAGTGCAGGAATCCTGATGATTCTTCCGGAGGTCCATGGTGTTATGTTGAGAAGGGAGTAAGTGACGTTGGCTCTGAATTTTGTGACATACCTTTTTGTGATGAACCTCTCTGTGAATCATACTCAGAAGGTACTGGTCAGTCACATTACACAGTGTTGAACAGCTCTGTGAACAATTTAACATTTAGCTTGAAGTTGTGGGACTATGCATACGGTAATGAGGAAGTTCACTTAGTGCTGACATCTTTAGCAAATCCATATGACCCGCTGTATGACATCATTATCAGTAACAGAGTGTCGGGTTTGCGAAAGTACATTGACAGCAACGAAATGGAAATCGATGAAATCACACCACAAATTTTGACGTCGTTGAATTGGACACATTTTTGGGTAGAGTGGGTGGGAGGTTATGTGACATTGGGTACAGAGGGATTTGAGGAACCGATATTTATCCACGAGGACGATGATAAAATAATAGTTCATCCAGAATACTACAGTTTGTATGGGAAGGCATTGTGGAGCATAGCTTGCTTAGAAGAGTGCGAAGTGCATATTACCATCAACGGCACATTTACGAGATTCTGGAAGCTGCGAAAGACGTCCACAGGTAACGATATTAACTTTTTTGTGCGTGCGGTTCATTCTGCGTGCTTAGAATTTAGGATCGCAGCCGTGATTCAGTACCCGAAATTAGAAGTTGTTCTTGGTGAGGAAAATTTTACTTATGTGGCTGTGTCCACTGACGAAAACAGCACGGAGATTTTAGGGAAAACGGACGTGAAGGGGATTTTATATTATTGGAACTGGCACGAGTTTTCCATTTCGTGTTTTGGCGACAGGCTTCAATTGTTCTGGGTACGGGATACTGGCACGAAAACAGTTCTGAATGTGCGGCATCCAATCATTAGAGAGGTGCGTTGGTTCAGCCCAGCTTCTCGTGCATCTACGGCGCATTGGACATTTTTCTGTTCACCTCCAGAATCTGCCAACGCTCCACCTCCATATCCTCCAGAGTGCGCACTTTCGAAGGCAGAAATAGAATACGTGGGACATGAATGGGTCACGGAGTCAGGTCTGGCATGCTTGTCCTGGACACACGCTACCGGGCCACATCGTATCCCAAAGAAGTTAAAGAAAGACAAACTCTTTCTCGACGGTAGTCGTACAGCGGCCAAGAATTATTGTCGTAACCCAACTCGAGACGAGAACGGTCCTTGGTGCTTCACAATCTCGGCTGAGATTGAGAGAGAATATTGTAAGATTCGACGATGTCGAAGCAGGGATTGTAAGATGTCAGGAGTTGGTATGGACTATATGGGGACCATAAATACAACTCGATCAGGTAGGAATTGTCAACCTTGGACAGTTTCACATCCACATTCAGTTCCGAAAACATATTTAAACGATTCACTGTATGCAGATCGTTCAGTGAAGAACGCAAGCAATTTCTGCCGTAATCCTTCAAGAAACATTGGAGGTCCCTGGTGTTACACGAGGGACACTTTGGTGGAGAAGGATTTGTGTGATGTATATGACTGTGTGAAACCAGACAAGTGCATTATTTTAGTTCGCGGACTTGGTAGAGGAAGGTTGCTATATGTATTACCGCAATGGAAAATGAAAGGACTATACTTTTGGCTTAAGGAATGGGATCCTGAGCTGATCGATGGAATAGTCTTCATGTTCCACCCGATAACTGGTGGTGATATCTATTACAAGCTTGCGATTGGTGTGGACAAGAATGAGAGGGTTCAGATGTTCTACGGGGTCAAGGATAAGGAAACCATGCTTGAAGAGAAGACACTTCCACACTTGATACCCATTGGGAAATGGGGTGGATTCTGGGTGAGAGCAAGGCATGGTCATGTTGCATTGGGGTACGAGGACAGTGAAAACCCGTTGTTTGAGTATGTAGACAAGAAGCATCCCTTCATGCCAATGTACTTGACTTTCCAGTCCCTTCTGGGAAACACCATCGGGGTAACCGTCAAGTGTGACGAGTGTCATACTGAACAAACAACGATCCATCGCATCACGAAGGTGCTTCCAATCGGTCTGTGGGATGCGGAATCTGAAAAGACGCACAGGCAGTTGACGCTGTATGTTCGTGGAACCGGAGCAGCACTCGTTCCTCTTCTTCTGTTGCCCGGAGGAGGCCTTTACTACGCTTTAATCATAAACGACTTCGGGAAGTACCTGAATTTCATCTGGAACGAGAAAACCACAACTAAGACCATCACCTTCGTGGCAAAACCGAACCTGCTCTTGGAACACAAGTGGACAAAATACATAATAAGCTTCAAGGAAACACGGCTCGTCGTCATCAAAGACGGAGAAGAGATATTGAATTACAACCACTCAGAACCTTTGCTGTTCTACTACTTTTCAGTAACTGCCGAAGGAAATGTGACCTGGTCTGCCAATTGCAAGCCTGTAGATATTGACGGCGAACCTCGCAATGGGCGTTGGTCCGAATGGGGTCCCTGGTCCTGCAGTGTCTCTTGTGGTGGCGGAACAGGATTTAGGAAGAGAACCTGCAGCAACCCAAAGCCAAATGTCTTCGGTCTTGGCTGCGAAGGGCCAGACACCTTGACGGGCACATGCAATGACTTTCCTTGCGGTAACATATCCAGAGACACGCTGCTCCTAATAAGGAAGAACCTGCAGAAAACTCATATCGATCTTCAAGGAAGTTCAGGAGACACTGTAACTGTCCCATGCAGCGAGGATATAGTCAAGAGGATCACATCAGAGTCCAAAACAGCACAGATAAACTGGATTAAGAATGGAGAACAGCTTGAAGATACTGACAGGTTAAAAATTGAGAAACAGGCACTGACAATCAAGAAAGCCGACCAGTCAGACACCGGAGTGTATGCTTGTGTTTTGAGACTTGGGGAAAAGAGAAAAGTTATGATTACCGTTAGCTCAGTGAGTATAAGAACTGACAGCTATACGAAGGATGTTCGAAAAACCCAACCCTTCACGCTGATATGCAATAACTTAGTGTTGGGTTATTTGTACAGCAGGCTTCAGCAGAAGTGGACACTGAATGGGGATACGTGGAAGGATTATGGCTATATCACACCAGAAGCAGTCAATGTAGAGGTCATACCAAAAGTAAACAACACGCACGAAGGAGTATGGGAGTGTATCGTGTGGCAATCTGTTATCAACTTTACATGGGCTACGAATTGGCTACGGTTGAAGGTAAAATCAGCACCGAACATCCTAACTCATCTGATGGAAGACCCTTTAACATCTAAAATGTTTAAACCATTGAAATACGAGGTACTAGTTCTCTTGGTATTGCTTTTCATATTTGCCGCTGTTATAGGTATAGTCGGGACAGCCACCTACTACATAATAAAATGGCAGAATCAACTAAAGAGGAAAAGACCAAACACCGAAGAGACCGAAGAACTTCTAGAAGGTGATGAAAAGGATACAGACGAAAACGAAACTGAAGAAACTAGTGGATACTGGGATAAATTCATTGCAATCTCAAAGATGCTTTTGCAAGGGGCAAAGACCAAAGGAATGAAGCTAATTGACATGTGGAAGGAAAGGCAAAAATTTAAGGAAGACAAAGAGAAGAATGATATTGAAAACGAAGGAGAGAAAAATTTACCACGCACTAAACAAGTAACTAAGATAAAAGAGAAAAATCTGGAAAAGCAGGAACATTGGAAAGAAGATAGAAACAGGAAAAATCAGATAAATTGGGAAAAGGAGAAAAGTTTGGGCACAGAGAGAAATGTAGCGAAACAGAAAAGTCGAGGAAAAGATACAAATGTGGAAAAGCAGAAGAGCTCAGAAAACAAGAAAAAGTTGGCGGTAGAGAAAATTTGGGAAAAGGATATGAATTCTGGAAGACGAAAAAATCTATAACAAGAGAAAAAATGGAGGAACAGACAATAGTACTTATAAAATGAAAACAGGAAGTAGTCATGTATTGAAATAACTTCTGATACATTCGATAGTTGTCACTGGCAATTATGATAAATTTTATTATTTAGTACAAGAACAGATGCATGCTTATCTATATTGTTGCATTTGATTTGCATATTTCTTATTGTTTGTTTTGAACAAGCTATTTCTCTTATTAGTGCACAAAACATTTAAAAGAGAACTAAACCAGTTGCAAGTGTATAGGGGGACTAAAACGTTTAGCTCATATATAGGTACGTATCTATATATATATATTGGGGGGGGAGTGAAGCAAATGTCTCAGAAATAATAATAATAATGTTTAAATTAAAATAATTATATCATAATTATATTAAATTAGACAAATATTAATTAGAATATGTAAATCAATTAACATTGTATTGTTATTATTGAATGAATAGATACAAGGTAACCAAAAAAGTTCTTGCCATTTTTGACGTCCTATTAATCATGCGCTCATAGAGAGGAAACGAAATGACGCACGTGCCTGGCAAGCGATCGGGAGTTAGTCTGACCATCGACTGTCAGTAATACAGGCACGTTGCGCACGCACAGCAGTCATAGCTCGTCCAGTGTCGAAGAGAAATGGAGGTATCGAAGCAGCTTGTTCGCATGTGTTTGTTGTATGACTTTAAAGACTCTATGAAAATAGAGATATAACAGCACGTATTCATTATCTAGCTTACGTGTAGTTAAGATCGCCAAAATTTGCATAAAAACAACTGCCCTGGTAAGTAAATTGGTGTTAAGTAGATAAAGGAATGAATATTTATTGAATAACGGAAGGGATGTTAGACCCACTTGACGAAAATTAAAGTTCCTGATTAGTATTTTATGCATATCGTAACGAACCTTAAAGTTCGTGGGATCTGAACCAGTTAACTGATTAGGTGATGTAAACTACTCATCATTCATCCTCTTGATGAGACCACTCGTCATTGACATGACGAGTTATTGCTTGGCATGCGAAAGGTACAAATAACACAAAGGAATTAAACTACTGAAAAGACAATAGCAACTCGTTGGATTTTGTGAACCGTTGAACCTGTATCATGGCTGGGTGTAGGATAATTACCTGTCTAACTGAAGTCTCTGAGCTGAATTGAAAATAGCGAAGTCCTCTGTGAGCTTCTCTCTAAGTGTTGACCAAAGCGTGCTTCCACTATCGACCTCCTGTCTTGCTGACCTCCTCTCTCTACCAACTCAATTCCCAAAGTCCAGCCACTTCCCAGCTTGTCTCACCTCTATATTCCCTGGCCATCGAGCTCTTCCTCGATGCCGAATCGCCGAATCGTGTTTATTATAATTGCTACCATGCAAACCGCTGACACCAAAACCAGAAGTGTTACCTGTTTCCTGAATGCTCAGGAGGTTTGCATGGCACAACACAACGCATTGTAAACATGCCTAAGAGGCTTGAGACAGCTGAGAAAAACAAGTGAATGCCCTGGTCAACATGAAGCGTTCAGAGAGACTTAATAAAATAAACATACAATCCTATGGATTGATACGTTCGCGCCTTCTAGGAAAAATTTTCTCCTTTGAAAATTTAAAAGTCAAATCGCAAAGCTTGACATGACTCAGGTTCGCCAATTCCATATATTTTCTTAAAAAACCAAATATACAAAAGAAATCCACCATAACTATCTGTTGTTTGCCGTAGCCTGAATGAAAAAAAAAAAATTTTATTCCCTAAACTCTAAAAATGAATAATACCCTTAATACTAACAAATTCGTATGTTTATACGATGTAAAAAACAATAATATATACTATTATAAGACTAGAAATCACAAAAGTCGTGTCGTTAAACGATAAAACTCTTAATGTAGCACATGTGCGTGTACGTAATGTATATAATGTATAATTGCTCATCAACCTGCTCCTAGTCAAGAGTCTGTGATGTCTCGCCACGCGGTAACGACTCTGTGTGTTCCGCGAGGCAAGCGTTTGGAGCGTCGTCCAAGATGGAACGGAATTCACAATGTTTATGTATAGTTCCACTTGATATAGACTCTTCAAACAATATAGAAAAACCTTAAAAAGGTGCACAAGTAAGTACACGTAAGTAAGCATGTAAAACATTGTCACATCTCACTGTTTTGTCCGTGTGAAAACCTGATCATATCAAAGTGCGTATGTCGTACGAACTATGTAGCCAGTGCACTCCTAAAATCGTTGAATATATGAACTTGCACGGCTATGTTGCACATTCCAATGTATTATTAAACAATATTCAATGCGTATAGTGAGTTACACTGAAAACTGTCGCCGGTAAAAACTTAATTATAGCGTTCAATTTTCTTTTCTACGTTAATCTGTACACTGTATACATATATATGGCTTGGTGAATACCTTTGTATGACTGCACACACACAACAAAAAAAATAATCTTGCAGTATTTTACCAACTGTCTACTCTGATTGAAAATATCAGAAAATGTCCAACGTGCAATTGTATTTTAACTATGTACCATATTGGTGAAACACAATTAACTGTTTGGAAAAAACATTTGCATAAAACTAAAGCATACTGTCTGCAATGTTTGAAAGTACTGGAGCTATGCTTGTTATAGCTTGCATGTGCAATTGGATATCCATTGTAAAAGCTTCTTCTTAAAACAAAATTATGCACTAATTGATGCACTGGTCAATTGACACCACTGATGCTTGTCGCTTCCTTGCAGTATAATGTAAACTTAAATGCATATAAAACTGGTTCTCATGCATGGCACAAAACTGAAAATGTATATAAGGGCTATGGAAAAGTATTGTTTCCCATAATGCATGTTAAATGACCAAATAGATACACATGATAGGAGCTCACATGTGTATGTGTAGAAACACTGTAGCACAATTCTGTAATTATTGTTTGTGACCAGAACTGCTGGTTGTAGAATGTATGTTTTCTCTGCTTCCTCTTCTTTCTGGATTGCTTGTCGTCTTGACTGCATTGGGGCAATGTAAAAATGTAGTAAATTACCCGTAGAACTTGGGAGATGGGGAAAAGTTGTTGTTTTAACTGCAAACAGTGTGGAGGGGAATTTTATTCAGCTCCATCACTAGGTGTTGTTGATAAAGTGTAGTCCGCTATACTGGGAAATGTATGGTTGTACATCCTTCCTGTAAAAGGTAGTCTCCGTGTAGTAATTAGAAATGTCTGCATGTCTTCCTCAAATTGGTGGTGACGAGTCTCTTCTTGAAATAGTACTTAAAATGTCTGCATGTCACCCTCGTAGAATGATACTCAGTCTTTCTGCCTGGTAATAGTAGACTGCCTGCGGATGTCAGTCATGAAAAATGCCCATGGATGGTGTAGGCATTGCTTGTCCATGGCGTTCCGTATAGACAGGTTAGGTTGAATAAAGGGAAAATTATGACAAAGAAAGGAAATTGCAATAGGATGGGTATATATAATTCAAGTATGCATGTACACAAAACCAACTAATTTCCACTGCCTTTTCTTTTAAAATTAAATTAAATTGTCTCATCAAAAATAAAATATGATTAAAATAAATTGATAAAATAATTGCCATAACTCTTTGAAAATAAATAAGGAAAAATTTAAATAAAATATCCAACCGTAATTAAAATATTAATGTCCATGATTAATGTGTTGCCTTAACCTATTAATTATTACTGCGCTGCTCTAAATTAATCTGTTTCGCAAGCTGATGATGCTTATAAAAATAATATCCTAGGGTTGCGGTTAATAACACATTCCAAATAACAAAAACTAATATAGACATGGGCAAAGGGTTTAAAACTAATTCTTGAAATGAAATGTTCTTACTAATTGATTGATTAAGTTGTTTTAAAGCAAGTTCAAGTGGAGTCCATTGGGGAATAGTGAAATCAGATAAATTCTTGGGAATATTAAGTAGTAATCCAATTTCCTTCATTTTTACTTGTTCGAAAGCTAACACTCTCGTGTGTAAAATTTGTTGATCCACAATAATTTGCGAAAAATCCTGATAATTAAAAAATAAAGATTGGCCTTCGGTAAGCTGAACTGATCTGTGCGTGTTCAAATTATTATTCAAATTCTGAATAACAATAAATTGACCTGAACCTGATATTAAAATACCATTGCGTGTTCTGATAAACTGAAATAATTTATTGTCAGTAATAGACTTCACTTCAAAACTACAAAATGTAAAATTAATAAACAAAAATAAGTGTTGCAAGCATGTTCTAAATGCTACTGCTGAGTTTCGTTGAAACTCCAGGTGGTAACAAATATAGCATCAGGGAATTAAAAAGTGAAATTCAAATTTGAAACACAATAAAATTAATGAAAAACTTTCTCAATTTCAAATTTCCTTTAAACAAAAGAAATGTATCCACTCAAAACTTCTTGAGTCCGCCGTATACCTCAAATCACTTGGTCGTGTAAACAGACCCGCCGCGGAAAAGTATACTTGACCCATATAAGAATGGTGTGTCAATTCCTTAGGTATGTTTAAACAAAATAGATAGAGAATAGTTGTGCAATATATTACAATATAAATACAAATTACTAATATTACCTACTGTACTAACATTAACATGAAGTTAATCAGTAAGAAGTAATAAATTTATTGCTGCATTGTCAAATAAGGTGCAAATTGGGTAAATAAGCTAAATTTCCTAATAATAAATATTAATAATAATAATAAATTCCCAAATTATAACATTTGTGGTAAACCACACTGTTTAAATTTGGAAAGGCTAACGATGCCGTGGCGACTTTTGCTGCACATGCCTGTGCTCATCACCGAGGCTTAGCCTGGCATGTTGCTAATAATCTTGATTATTCTAAGTGCATAAAGTGCTAAAATTGCCCTTTTGTAGAAATTTCCCTGATTTTATCAAAATGTACGTCAATTTCCCAAAAAATTTACTTACTATAAATATCTCTTATGAAAAACGGGAAAATTTTGCGAGAAAACGCAAAAAAAAAATTCGTCTTGTTGTTCCTTTGGAAAATTATTGGTCGTGATTAGTCTGAAGTGCATAAATGCGACGTTTTATGGCAAAAATTATTTATGTAGCAAAAATTATCCCTAACATAGTTTACATGAAGTTCTATCGTGAAAATCAACTTCTGATGGCTATATGCGTAACTAAACTGTTCCCATAAAATTGTAATGGGCGACCGCCCCTGATGCGAAAAAAAATATGCAAAGCCTAAGGTAAGTGTTTTCTGACTTCCAGCGTGTTCAAAGTACTCGGGAGCTTCCGTGCGGAGAAAGGAATTTGCAAATTCAGCTGCGATGTATTTCTGCTTATCGTTGCATTCCGATGTTGCTTGGACTTAACTGACTGAGTTCTCTACAGCGACAGGCGTGATTGGCGACTTCGGGTAAGTTCGGGTTCCGTTCGGGATAGCGAACGAAAAAAAATCGTTGCTTTGGGCAACAAGCAAAGGTGCGGAAGAAGAAAATGCAAGGCGATGGTTCGCTGACGCCCCGAATGACGCGTACATGTGTACAAAACTTTAAATTACTACAAACAAAGTGTAGTAAGCGCTGCGAGAGTTCGAAATAAAGTCAAGGTCTTTGAAATGACGTAATAAATGGGATGGAAAGAGAAAAAACTTCGTTGTGCTTGCGACAGCGTGTTACTAGAACACTTCCGCGCTCGTAATAACAACAGTTGGGAAGCTGTTAGCAAACTAAATGACTAATAAACCTTGCATAAAGTACAATTAAACGTAAGAAATGAATTATACTTAAAAATTTAAATCGTAATTAATATAAAATTCTAGGCGAACGTGAAGTCGTAAAAAATATGGTCTGTAAACGATACAACAGGTTCGGGAACCTGAAAATTTGGCTGACTTTCTGCTTTTAAAGTAACACTTGAAACTTTCTCGACTTTTACTGGTGACTGATTCGCAAATAACTCTTTAACTTTTACAACTGGCTGAACACAGTGTGAAATAGGCAATTCACTTTCCATTTTGCGACTGTTTTGAACAAAATTAGGATCCTTGCTTACGGCAAATGTCTGAACTCTATCTTTAACGAATAAAATATTCTTCGGCAAATCTATACTGTCGTCTTTAGTGACTAAACTATTTCTGGATACATCTTGAACTTCTTGTTGTACCCTAGGATGAATAATAATGGACTGAGGCAGTGGAGGCGGCAGTGGCGGATTTATTGTTTTCAATGGTACCACTTCAACAATCGGTGCAACATCGTCGTAAATCTGATCAATGGACGGTGAATCATTAAGTTTGCTTAACGGTAATTCGTTGGTACACTCATGGTCATAAATAATAGATTTCTTGCGGTGACATTGAAAATAATAGATTATGAAAATTATAAAAATACTAATAATAAATATTGTTAATAATAAAATTGTAATTATATTATAAGGATAGTCAAAGGACTTGTTCAACAGATAAATAAAATTAGAAGCTTTTACGTGTGGAAGTAATCCGTTTAAAATAACTAAAATCGCAATGATTTTCATGTTGCTTAGGCAATCAAAACAAACATTTCTTCAAAACTAACACGTACTTTAAGCCTGCCTAGTTTAATTAGTAAATAGTTTAACTCAACTTTTAATTATTTCTGACTCTAGGCTCAATTATCTGCGTAATTTATTTATTTAATATAATTTATTCTCTAAATTTATTAGCACTGTTTGACTTATCTTATTTTGAATTTTACTGCAAACCTATCTTATGTTATTTTCAGGTGTTAACGTTATGTTTAAATTCTTTGAAATCAATCGAACCATAAAGAATTGAGACTGATTTACTCCTGACTACCTGAAATAAAATAATAATTATTATTTATGCGATCTTTAAATGCATTAAAATACTAACATCACTAAAACTTGAAGAATCTTTAATTCTCTCTACTCATTCTAAAATATGCTTAGCATATTATTGTGGCAAAGCTTTAAACTAAAACCGTTGTGGTTTAATCATAATCATTCTGCGATGGCAGAATGGATTTCCAGGATTATCGGTAGCTATCCAATATCCGAAGGAAAATACTTGTTATTGGAGCGCAATAAAATATCTTGACGTCGACGTCTACATATTCATATAATATAAATATTCTCATAACTGGCGCTTAAAAATAAACTTTGCTAATATAATCATATACCTTCTTCTGAAGAGTAACTATAAAATTCTAGTGATGTATTCGCTGAGCTAGTATTATTACATACTGCAAAAAACTTTTATGCCTACGGCACATTATTAAATAATAAGTCTGCTTTTAATTGTTAATGTTATTAGTGCTATTTTATTATAAATTATTATTATGTTACGCGAGTGGATTTAAAATATTAGACCTGTTTCACTTTAATAAATGCCGTAACTCAGAGCAAACTTGCAATATTTATATTTAAACTTTTAAAACAATCTGCATTTTAAAGTTTTTAACGTTCGAAGCTACAACGTGCTAAGGATAAATATTCAACTGTCAAACGAAACAATGTTTCGGACAGGAAAAAAAAAATATATAAATATAAACTAACAATAAAATCTCGTTAATATGTGAGAAACGTCCACGCCGTGTAATGCTCTCCTAATTCTCTTCTAGTTATTCAAAATAAGTTGGCTGTGCCTAACTTTGCTTAAAGCATATAAGTATATGTATATCTGTGTACGGATTCATTCATTCTCGTCACAACTGCTTACCTGTGTACGGACATCTCTCGTCACTGCAGCCTAATTATACATCTATTACTTCTCAACTAGAACTTTTAATTAATCGGGCGGTTTATACCCTAAATCACGGTACGCCACTCTAACTATATACGCTTGGCGTAATAGCGGACATAATTGTACAGCGTGTCGAGGAATATAATTAGCGTTTCGTTTCTTTACATATTAACATGAATTAAAATTTTCAGACAATGTATGCGTAAGTTAAGGTAACGTAAGGCAAGTGACTATCTCGTATAAACTTGACTATCTCCTTAATCTAAGCTCCCTTCATGAGGTGCTAGGAGACTTCAGTCATTAAGAATATAAATGAGTGGTCCTCGGGGCCTTATACGTTCCCAAAACTATATATGTATAAAAATGTAATATCCTCGTTGCAAAAGTCTTAGCAGTCATAGTTCAAGCATTCTAAATCCTTTACAAGTTACGGTCAGTTTTGAACCAAATTTAAATTAAACTTTTAAGAAATTTCAATTAATAATAATAATAATAACAATATATTGACTCAAACAAGCTTACTCTGTGCTATGACTCGTTAAGATGCACTATAGTGCCGATTGACTCTAACTCCGTGGCACTAATTTATTTTCCTCATTCATAAATAACTTTAAAATCCACTTTTAATCCACATTATTAATTAATTAAAATGTTAAAAGTAAAATCGTTTACTGTTCACTGTAGCTTACTGCATCCTCATAACCAACGTTGTAATAATTTTCGTATTCAAGATTATGTAAAAAAAATTCTAAAATCACTGTCAATGCAAGAAATCTTCAAATCTAAATGCCTTTCCCTTATTCCTTATTTAAAATTCTGGATGGTAAAAAATTTCCCAGGTGGGAATTTGTCATAACCATGGTACCGGGTTCGTGAGTGAACCACAGAGCTACCAGGAGCAGATTGATAGGGAATCGTCCACGGACGTCCCTGGGCCGGCCACATTTTTGATGAAATGGGCCTCCCTAAAATCCGACATCGAACCTTCCGCCACGCAGACTGCCGGACGCTCCTGATACCATAGCGCCAGCCCGACGCGGGTAACCGCGACGGAACTAGGGCGCAGTTCCTCCGCATTCTTACATTTCGCTGATTATCGACCCAAACTTGAAGTCGATAAATTTAATCGAATTCATCCTCATGTTAGACTAAACATCTATCATGGCATATATAAATTCTTCTCCCCCCCCATTAATGCAAAAAAACTTTAAGCCCTATGTATTTTCAAAATTAATTTTGGCAAGGACATACTAACAAAATTAAATAAATGAGCAAAATTTTGGGGTGGGATTGAATTTAAACTGGTTAAAAATTTCTTTTCATTTCTACAAAAAAAATGAAAAGACCCGCAAATCTCCACCACGTAACGAAAGTTGGGGTGGGTTTGAATTTTTAAACTGGCTAACAAACTCTTTTCTCATCGCATTTCCGAAAAAATGCATGAGAAGCCCCAGCAAATCCACCACGTAACGAACCTTAAAGTTCGTGGGATCTGAACCAGTTAACTGATGGGGTGATGTAAACTACTCATCATTCATCCTCTTGATGAGACCACTCGTCATTGACATGACGAGTTATTGCTTGGCATGCGAAAGGTACAAATAACACAAAGGAATTAAACTACTGAAAAGACAATAGCAACTCGTTGGATTTTGTGAACCGTTGAACCTGTATCATGGCTGGGTGTAGGATAATTACCTGTCTAACTGAAGTCTCTGAGCTGAATTGAAAATAGCGAAGTCCTCTGTGAGCTTCTCTCTAAGTGTTGACCAAAGCGTGCTTCCACTATCGACCTCCTGTCTTGCTGACCTCCTCTCTCTACCAACTCAATTCCCAAAGTCCAGCCACTTCCCAGCTTGTCTCACCTCTATATTCCCTGGCCATCGAGCTCTTCCTCGATGCCGAATCGCCGAATCGTGTTTATTATAATTGCTACCATGCAAACCGCTGACACCAAAACCAGAAGTGTTACCTGTTTCCTGAATGCTCAGGAGGTTTGCATGGCACAACACAACGCATTGTAAACATGCCTAAGAGGCTTGAGACAGCTGAGAAAAACAAGTGAATGCCCTGGTCAACATGAAGCGTTCAGAGAGACTTAATAAAATAAACATACAATCCTATGGATTGATACGATATCATCATAAGCAGTGCTTTTTTTCTGGGAGGAAAGGTTCTGCACTTTTCAAGTTGGTTTCTTACTGTGTTCATCATAAGAACTTCTTGGCATTTGTAGGATTGTCAAGGGAAAGGGGGGGGGGGCGCTTGATACCCTTCTTTATTTGCAACCCTCTTGTCTCGTTTTTTCTTTGAATCCTCTTTCTAGCTTCCAATCTTTGTCGTTCGTGTTAACTGTCTGTCTTGTTGACCATTTCTCCTTTATGTTTTCCTCACTATTTTCTGTCTGTTTCTTCTCTATTCTTTCTCTCTATCGATATTCTGCTCTTCGTCTTCCTTCTGTCTGTCTTTCTTCTAAGTTTCTCTTTTTCTTCCTTTATCGCTTACCTATTCTAATTCTTTCTCCCTTTCGCGCGCGTTTTTATATCATTCTCTCTCTTTCTAGTTTCCACGTTTCTTTCTTTCTCTGTCTCTCTCTCTGCGCGCGTGTGTCTGTGAGTGGGCGTAGTCCCATTTCTTTTTTCTTTCTTTATCGTCTCTCACTTATGTTAGCCTTCACTATGTAACTTAACAAAGCTTTTCGATATTGATACTTCCCTGGACAATTTTCTGCAGGCTAAAATGTAAGAACTACTCAAAATATTCTAGCATATTCATAAATGATCATGCATTCCACAGAGCATTCCCTGACATTCGCTACGAGACTCGGCGTCAGAGCTTGTTTTTCCCGGCGAACGGGGGTCCGTGACAGCCGGTATAGTCGGCTATTAAAGTTACAGTTTTCATATTGTGTACTAACCTTGACTACAGAAGGTGTTGAAAATGATGTCCCTCTGCTGCAACACATTCCTGGCATCTCCGAAGGAAATTGGCATTTACGCGTGCAAGTTCATCGACTGTAATTCTCCCGATTTCTCGTACAATACTCTCTTTCAACTCACGTATGGTGTGCGGATTGTCTTTGTATACTTGATTTTTTAGATTTCCCCATAAATTAAAATCGCAGGCTGACAAATCGGGGGACCTAGAGGGTTTTTGAAACACCCGTTTCTTGTGAGAGGCGGCGGATAGATCTTCTAGCTTCTGTATCTGCCGCAAATCACCAGGTACAGTACCAATTTTTTTCTTGTTAAAATAATTTTAACTCTAAACGTATGTTTTGATATATTATAATTATTATTGGTAGCATGTAAGTAGTGTATTTGATATTTACATTATAAGTTATGAAGTAGTTCTGTCTCACTGCATTGTAGTCCGAAAAAATATCGAAGTCTGCCAAAGTAACAATATTTCCTCAGGAAGATGGTTAAAGCATCCTGTATGCTTTAGGTTCATGTAATGAGTGACATTAGTTTATTTACAGATTTATGATGCATATTTTTATGTGCGTGTCGCGAAGTTGGAATTTATTACGATAATTATGAAAAACAAACGTGTCTAGAATTGGAATTCTCAAACCCTTGTTTCGAACGCTACCAATTAGACTTCAGGCGACAACTCATCTTCTCTTTGAAGCAGCATTGCTTACGTAACCATTGAAAACGTATGTGAGGATAGTTTCCTGCCTTGGTAAGGTACTGTAATCTACCTGTCGAAAATCGAACTCTCCCAACTGCCAATCCTGGATCCGCCACTGCTCTCACTAATGTGAATATTTCATTATCTGTGTGGAAACTTTGCATGTGTTAAAGGCACATTCTTTTAGATGTCTTATCAGGGTCGATGCAAGAAAGATAACTGGTGTTATTTAGGGTAAATATCCACATAGCCGATTTTTACACCAAAATTGATGTAGTAGCATGTTTTTGGGGCGGAAAATCAAATACTGTAGAGACCAATTGCATATCACATATACAGGGATAATCTGACACACACACACACACACGGAGAGAGAGAGAGAGAGAGAGAGAGAGAGAGAGAAAGAGAGGAAAACATAAAACGATAAAACAGCACGTAATGCAAGCAAGCGACCCTAGAGTGCACTGGTAGTTTGAGTTAGTTGGTGCTGCACTCTAGAGGCGTTGGTGCAAACTACGTCAATCATGATTCCGCTTACGTACTCTGTCGATAATTTGGTTGGTTTCAACAGGAATTATTGCTTTGTTCTTGTTTCTATCACTATCAGTCAATCCCATGCATTGTACAGTGGGATCCATGAGTATTACCGTGCAAATTGTCCATGACTATTTTCATTAATTTTTCTCTTGCATCCTATGTGTTTTTAAGCTATGTATTTATTTGTATGCTGGTGCAGAAGTTGTCTTTAGCTTGTTTTGAGTTTTTTTTTAATTTTTGAAGCTCTTATTGGGACAGATAAAGTGCACGAACATCGTGATGGACAATGTGCACGGTAATACTCATGGATCCCACTGTACGTTACGGACACTGCCGCCTTGTAATGAATACATTGACTTTCAATGGAATCGTTACAAGTCTGCAGTGTCCGTGACTGTACTTAACATAGAATGCAAGTCTTTGGGAATAAAAGTTCTTCAAGAATTTCCAGGCAAAAAGTGAATAAAACCAATGCTACCTGGATCCTGGAGACCTGAAATTACTAATTCTTGTTTCATCGTTGCTGAAGGCAAGGGTGCCTCCGCCCCCAAGGCCAATGCCGCACCCCCAAATTATGTCATCCATCCCTCCCCCAAATCATATCATTCGCGCCCTCAAACCATATCGTAATGCCTACAAAATATTTCATTACGACAGCTTGTCTACCGAAAGTAACCAAAAATAACACGCAATATCGGAACACACCATTCGAGCGAAGCGAGCAAGAAAATCTTTACATCCATTTCTTTGCAGGCTCTCAAGAATATTAACTTAATAGGGTGTCAATACTTTCTTAGGATCAAGAGATATTTAGTATTTTCCAGCTTCTCTTTTGGCACGTTCGGGGTCGAAAACGTGTGGATACCATATCGCTAAATACAGTCTCCAAGATTTAATGTTCGAACTGTCTCTCCACTACAGAAATCCATTGACAATCTAAGATTTAACACTTCATCAAGAGCTTCATATGTCCCCTTTCAAAGTTAGTACTCAATCCTACCACCAATATTTCCATGACAATTTTAGACTTGCTGTTGTTATTAATGAGTGGACATTGCTTCCTTCAAAAAATTAATTCTCAGTCTCTACACCAGAGTTTCCAGAACAGTCCAAAACAATAGTAATACACAAGAATTGGATACCTCACTCAATTTAATGTTCAATCCCCCTCTAACTAAAATACCCGCCACAATCTAAGACCTAGAGTTGGATACTGTCCACCAAAATGTTCAATTCAGAACCCCACTCCCCCCAGAAGTCACGTGTCGATTAAGGCTTAATAGGCTATGTAAGAGTTGGATATACGAGGCCCACTATTTATATTTTGAGCCTTGGCAACACTGATTAAAGTTAGGCGCGATTTGACGTTTGCACAGAATCCTCTGGCATTATTGACCATAACGTACTTCAAATGTTTTGTCAATAGCTTCATTTGTGTTGTTTATGTTGCCTTGGAGATTACGCGACAACAATAAAATGGAATTAACTCGTGAACATTTTCGTGTGATGATTTTGTTTTACGATTTTCGACGTGGATTATCAAGACAAGAGTGCATCGATCAACTTACTTCCACATATGGCGATGAAGCCCCATCCTTTGCCACTGTGAAACGCTGGTATAACGAATTTAATCGTGGCCGCCATTCGCTCACCGACGAGATTCGCGAAGGTCCTCCAAAATCAGTTGTTGTTCAAGAAAACATTGATGCTGTGCAAAACCTAATACTGCAAGATCGTCACGTCACATACTGTGAGATTGAGGCAACCATAGGCATTAGTTCCACCAGCATATATAAAATATTACATGATCATTTAGCTGTGAGAAAGGTATGTTCTCGTTGGATACCACACAATTTGACAAAAACTCAAAAAGACGCTCGCGTCAATTGGTGCAAACAAATGCTCAATAAATACAATCGTGGTGCTTCAAAAGACGTATATAAGATTGTAACAGGTGACGAATCATGGATATATGCATGTTAGCCGTAACGTAAACAGCATTCGACTGTATGGGTGTTTCAAGATGAACCCAGTCCAACAAAAGTTGTTCGCGCTCGAAGCACATCGAAACAAATGGTCGCCTGTTTTTTCGGGAAAACTGGTTATGTGGCAACTGTGCCTTTAGAGGAACGTAGAACGGTCAACTCTGAATGGTACACAACAATTTGTTTGCGAGAGGTCTTCGGTCAAATACGGAAAACAAACAAACGCCGTCGGATCATTCTTCATCAAGACAATGCCAGCTGTCACACATCTCGTCTAACAACCGACTTTATGAACAGTCAAAAAATCGAATTGATGGGTCATCCGCCGTACAGTCCTGATTTGGCACCCAATAGCTTCTTCTTGTTCCCGAATGTCAAGAATAAATTGTGTGGACAACGATTTTCGTCGGTTTGACAAATGGTTCGAACGAATGCAAAAGTGTATTGACCATAAAGGAGAATACTTCGAAAAACAATAAAGCAGTTTTCAATGCCAAATTCCTGTTTTTTCATTGTTAGGCTCAAAATATAAATAGTGACCCTCGTATCTCCTTCCCTCCTTCGAAAATGCCCTTAAACACTTTTTCTTCATCTAATGGATTAAATATGGTGCATTTAAGGTGTAAAATTTTGTTGAATTTTATATTATTTGAAGGGAAAAAATTCCCCCAAAAAATCTCGATGGCGCAGCCTGCGCCATAATCAGTGGTGTGCTCAAGGGAGGGTTGATGGGGGTTATAACCCCCTTTTGGCCCAAAGGAAGGAAAATGACAAAATGAAGGCTGACTGCAAAGGAAAAGTATACATAATCACTCCCTTTCGAAAATCCTGGGCACTCCACTGGCCATAATCCACCCCCCTTATAGGCACCATACTATATCGAAAGTACTTTCGATATAGTTTTGAATAGTGTTGCCCACGAGACGAGACCAGACGAGACTTTGGTCTGTCCCGTCCCGTCTCGTGAAAATGCTGTCTCGTCTCGTGTCTCGTCTCGAAAATATTCGTTTGTCCCGTCTCGTGTCCCGTCTCGAAGGGTTCTGTCTCGTCTCGTCTCGTCCCGTCTCGTTTTGTCCCGTCTCGTCTCGTAAAAGTGATCCGGGATACCATGCCAACAAAAGTCAAAAGTAGCAGAAACACGAAATATTTTTCCGGAAAGTGGGATAAAGCTCCAAATATTTTACCCATTGCGTGGTGAGAATAAATAAGGTTCGTTAATCATGAGGACATTAATATTAAAAATGCAGTTTGTTGGTTACTGATTGCTAGGTATCTTATGAAATCTACCTTGTGGTTTTTCTCGCTTCATACAACTGTCTATCCATCGTACATTTATACCAAGTTTGTTAGAACCTGTCCCGTTTCCCGCGCTAGCGATCGCTCGACAGTTTTGGTGCCAATGAGAAACGAGAAAAAAGTCGTCTGCTGGGCAGCGAGGAGCGAATGGAAGCCAGAAAAGAGGAGCTTACGTAGACGTTGTTGCCACGTTGCGTATTTTAATTTGCTGCCTGGCTTTGGCTTTCCCTAGCACGGAGTTCAGGCGGTCTTCAGCAGCAATACCGCTTGGTTTATGCTAGAAAAGCCAGCGATCAGCTACCGCGGGAAGCCGGACAGGTTGTAACAAACACGTTATAAGTGAGCAGTGGCGTACGCAAGGGGGGGTTACCGGGTTTAAACCCCCCCTTGAGCTTTTGAAATATTATGGAAAATGCTGTAGAAAAAAATTAAAAATGGCTAATTTATCACAGTAATATAATAATAATAATAATAATAATAATAATAATAATAATAATAATAATAATTTGAATTATTATTCCCATGCAGCATGAAGAAAAACACAATATAAGCGGCCGCAAAGTTCAATTTTGCAAATTTTTTTGCAAAAAGTCGCGAGAATTGTGACAATTCCTTGCTTCGTCCTTATTACAAACGTTCTTCCCGGTACTGATTTCACATCCCCTTGTGAACTCTCAAGTGATGCTGAGTCTACATCCACATCATTAAATAATGTTGAAGAAGTCCTTTGGGAATCACCTAGAAGTGATAAATGTGTTGGAATGTCTATAAACTTACTTTTCAACGAAAACATACACTCAGTGGAATTTAGCAACATGTATTCTCGCGCTTCATCATCAACCTGGGAAAGTTCCATAGGTAAAGGTAATGTAAATTCCCCCGTGCATATAGCACCGTGCCATGAAGGCACACATAGTGGTGTGGTGGGCCACAAAGATTCTCGATCTCGAACTATTTTGCAGGTGATGTGATCAGCACCATGCTCCGGCAGCCTTCATCCCCCAAGGTTGCTCTCAGGTACCCATTGTTATGAGGCTGGGTGCGGAGACAAGGCTGGATAAATTCCAACCAATTCCGGGAATCGAACCCTGATATCCCACGAAGTTGTCAGACTAGACCAGCGCGGCTCCTTGAATGAGTTTCATATTTCGATTATTTCGATAAATTTAATATATTTGCTTGTTTTTATGGATTTTCTTCACACTTAAAATGTCTCACTTATCATATACAAATAACCGTTGACTAGACAATTATTTTGAAACAAAAGAAATGTAATTTTGTTCTATTTCTTTCATAAATAGCAGCTGTATTAGTAGTAATTAAACTAATTAATTAATTAATTAATTATAAGAATTATTAATTAATTTATTATTATTAATTAATTAATTAAAGTATAATAAAACAATGGTAATGTGAATTTGTAGAAAGTTTTCGAAATAACACCCCCTTGATGAAATCCTGCGTACGCTACTGTAAGTGAGTGTTCTTTTTCATTACTGCTATACCTTTTGGAAGTCTTAAAATGTTTTCCAATAGACCTTCTTTCTTTCTGAATGTCGAACTTCCGTGCACTATGAAAATGTACATTTTTTCTTTAGATTCCAAGCTTGGCGCTGGGGAGCAAGAAAAAAGTTTTTAAATGTGTATTACGAACACAAAAGACTATTTAAAATTTCAATACTTAGTATATTGCAAATAGAAAGCATTTATTGTTCTTAATATTGTTAAACATCTTCTATGACATAAGTTTCAACAAGTGTTTCTTTGTGATATTGTGCTGTTTCTTATGCTCAGCTTATGACGCACATACTTCTTTGTTTTCCCTTTAGCCTCTAAGTCCGGTACCACCACCGCTTGATCTAATTTATCCTTCGGCAGGCACGCATCTAGAAATATATGTCGGGGGAGGGTGTCTGAGCCAAGTGTTTCAGAAAAAATGATAATAATAAAATTAACGACAACAATTAAGCAAATGTTTAAATTAATGCATTAATATACTTCATAGGTCTATTCACTTGAATATGTAAATTAATCAATTCTATTATTGTTATTGCATGACATGTTACAAAGATGCTAGAAGAATAGTAATATAACAGCACAAATATTAGCTAATAACTAGCTTACGTGTAGTTAAGATCGTCAAAAGCTGCATAAAAACAGCTGTCCTGGGAAGAAAATTAATGTCAAAAAAGGTGATGAATTTAATATTTGCTGAATAACAAAAAAAGATGTTACATCCAGTTGACGAAAAATAAAGTTCCTGATTAATATTTTATGCTCATTATTATAAGTAGTAGCGTACATAATACTTCATTGATACTGTCATTCAAAGCAGTATGATCCCAATAGAATCCTTGTTTTCTAGTAAGTTCGGCAGGAATATGTAATCCTCGATTATGCTAAACAAATATATTTTTTGTTTAGCTAGAGCAAGGCCCCAGGAGGATGCAAGAAGCCTTTCCTGCAAAAGTGTATGTTTTACGAAGCGAAGAAACGTGACAAAACCACCACGTATGGAAGGCAAACCTGCATTAATTTTATATCGCACGTTTACAGAGCCGTGCCTCCTGAAGTTATAAAAATCCCAACTTCAATGATTCTTTTAGACATGCTATAGTTGAAAAAAATATGTTTAGATGCACCCAAAGTGCATCATTATCAGATTATGCATATAACGCGTTATTTGAATCAACATATTTGTGTAAATTGGGTGCCTCCCCGATGGCGTAGTAATAACGTTGAGGTCTTGTAACGAAGGGTCCTCGCGTCGATACTCAATGGAGGCACAAAGTGGATCGGATCGCATTTTAAACTGTAGGTTGGTTCGCGATTTAGCCTATTTGCGAATCAAGTGGACTTAAAAAAAACAAAAAGAAACAATATCGACCTTAAGAATATTAGAATAAACTAATTCACCCGCAGGTAAGTCAAATTTTACATATCCTTCTTCGACTTCGTTCATAGACTTCCTGCAATACTCTTGTGTTGCATCTCACCAGGTGCGAAAAATTTGAAGTTATTATTTCCTCGTACTGCGTTATTTCTTTTCATAACAGTAAGGCTAAATTCTCGTTTTATCTGAACTTTTAAAAAATGTGCAAAATACGTCTCTATCTTTAAACAACCACCCTTTGCCATGTATGTGTAAAATAATCCCACTCTGTCTCAGAAAACCACTTCCTACGATCAAATGAAGGAAACTCTCAAGTCTCAACAATTATAATTTTTTGCTTAAATTTCCTATAATTTATACAAACAGTAGCACATATCACGACCTTTGGTGCAACACTGTCAACAGCTAATGTTACTTTACTCGTACTAATAAATTTACTTCCAACCAGTGACGGTGCCAGGGAAATTTGACTGGGGGGGGGAAGGCTGGCAACAAAATATTGTAAGGGGGCAGTCACATTAAAACGCCCGAAAACACTACACATATATATACTTATATAATAATAATTATAATAATAATTATTATTATATTCATGTATGGTGTTTTGTGTGTGTCTTTTATTTAGAGTGGACGTTTACTGCCTAAATTTACTTCTTGATTACGAGTTTATCTCCACATGATTCGTTTTAATAAAGACATTAATTCTTTTTTATTGGTACGTTGCGTTGTCTCTAGTGGCCTATTTCAGTATTGAAAGACATTCATAATTTTATAATTCATCGTCTTTCTTGAGATTAAACTACTGATATAAAAATTTAAGTTATAAGATAATAATATCAATGATGAAAATAATGCTTCTAAGAGTTTAATTTTTTTGCAATATAAACGTGGCGTTGGAAGAAAAGAATCTTCTTAAGTATTAGAAACAATGTGAGGCACTTAGTGAAGTGCAATTCCCCTGTAGGAGAATTCTGCTCTATGTGCTTTGGAGAACACATTGCCAACTTTGGTTAAAAAATCAGACAAAGGTTACAGTTATCTCATAATTCAATAAATATTCTGACCCTGGCAATACTTACTCTTACTATACCACTCCAACGTATGTCTGTGCTACCCAATTACAGGCAGGCACCTATGGAGTTCGTGGGAAGAAGTTCTTCGATTTTGATATGTACGAGAAAGAGCGAACCTGCATCTAATTGAAGAGTGGCAAATCCTAATAAGGGTTCTTTTACCTGCCCGCGATATGTTTTGAATCGAATTTTAAGTGTAATTTGCATTTTAAGGTTCACGTTCAATACATTTCCAAATAATATCCCCTCATTAGCTTCAAGAGTATCGAAGAAATTCCCCTTGTTAAGGTTTCCTCAGACTCATCATCTCGAAATTCAAGTCCCTGAATAGTAAGAAACCGCGATGAATCCACAACAACTGACATGTAGTGTCGGTTTTTCTTCGATCACTTTTGGTCCCGGGTTCGATACCCAGTGGAGGCACTTTAAACTATAAGTCCAGTCCCGATTAGCCTTACTGTGCATAAAGTGGACTTCAAACGCCAAATCAAACAACCAACCAAATCTTGAATCAACTTTGAATGTCTTTTAATAATTAGCGTTGTCACTAACGACCACGATTAGATTAATTTGCCATACTACAGATGATGTCTTGTGTTCCTCAAAATATTCGTGATGTTTTAAAACCATCCACATTCAAC
The DNA here is from genome assembly GCF_977018435.1 of Lepisma saccharinum. Taxonomy (NCBI): domain Eukaryota; kingdom Metazoa; phylum Arthropoda; class Insecta; order Zygentoma; family Lepismatidae; genus Lepisma; species Lepisma saccharinum. Next base: position 17,223,253 of record NC_139249.1, on the reverse strand, counting down.
ACTTTTTCCCAGTTCTTAAGACTGGTTAAAACTTAGGTTAATCTCGGCTATTACAGGACATAAATGAATGAGAAATCACCTATGCCCAGGTCGGCGCTCGAATCTTGGACGAAACAAATTAACATTTGTTAATCAAGTTGGTATTATAAGCAGGAAAGTGATATCATGCAGAATACACCACTTTGAAAAGGTGAAAATCGTCATACTCTTATAAATAAACTCTCTTATTATTCGATATTTAATTAACTTCAGTTGTGGGGCCCGGGTGTGGGGGGGGCGAAGTGTCTGACATAGGGCGTCCCCCTGCCTCCTCTGGCGTCGTCACTGCTTCTAACCCTCTAATAACTTCGCTGCTGATAGCCTCACCTTCGAAATGGAAGCTTGTGTGTCGGCGAATAATACAAAGAACTTGTGTTCAATGTCCCTCTTTCATTCAAAGTCTGCCGTTTCCCTTTTCAGCTTTTCCTGCAAAACTTCCTGTCAGCAAGCAAACCAAATTACAGAATTTTTATTGCCCCTCCCTTGCATCAACTTTCATTCCTACTTTAGGCCTGGATTTATGGCACGTACCCGCTACTGCAGGTCAACCTCGCCCTATGTTTGGCGTTTGCCCCCTGAAGCAACGGTGTCCATTGTTCAAAGCGAAACCTTTGTCAGTGGTGAACGGCGAAAAATAGTCTCGGAATACACCCTGGTCGTAAACCAGCTCCCGCTACCCTGACATTGCTGTCAGCTTCCCTCTGAAGTTCGATAAAACTACTTTGTGAAATGTGTTTAATAACGAGTGAAAATGTAGACAGTTTAGATACTACATGTATTTTGCTCATAAATTTGAAGGCTAAATTTACAGAATAAAAAGAACAGCTACAACATTCCTTCATCTGATTTACAGAAAGGCTAATCGGGACCGGACCCACAGTTTAAAGTGGGGTTCAAATCACAATATGCCTTCACCGGGTATCGAACCCGGGACCCCTTGATTACAAGGCGACGATGCTACCACTGTACCATCGGGGAGTCCCCTCATAGAACAAAGTTTCCTTCTACGACGATTATATAGAACTTAGTGCACTTCCTTCATTTGAAATCTATTCTATATCAGTCTCGGTATTTCGTTATTACAATCCAAGGAATAGTATTCTCCTTAAATAAGAAATAAAGAAATAAAAGAAATACATTGGAAATAATCTACAAACGGACGTAAAAAAATCGAATCCAACCACCTGCAGAATGCCTGAGGGAAACAACAAGAATTTTCTCAACAAAGACATATCCGAAATTTCCATAACATTATAATAATTTCGCAACCCGTGCAAATAATCATGTGGTAAAATATTGTCGTGGTTCCCTGTAAACACTAAAATCACCAAATTACTTCTTTCCATATTTCCCGTATTTTCTCCTTTACTTTAGCTCTCAGCTGTTCGGAGTGGGATAATGCAAGATTATTTGTCCCTAATTATCTCCTTCTCTTAGTCTTGCTAATACCTTGGACTCCTTAATAACTTTCCCAACAACTCCTTATCAATTTGTACTGCCATGTTTCCCACAATGTTTTTCCTACTTCCTAATAACATTCACTTCTGTTCACCCTTTGATGTAAAAATTAAATAATAAAAATAAACCATATCCGTCGGTCCGTTTATCTTTCCAACCTATAGAGCTGAGACTATTTTTACAAGATAAACCTCGGACGCAGACACTCCACGATCTTTTGGCCCCTCCTTCCACCGTCTCTACCTGCCCTTTTACTTGATGTTATTCAGAATTGTATTAGTATCTGGACTACTATCGTAACATAAAGTTATTAACCTGGAATATTTTTTTTAAAAAAATGGGGAGTAACGCTGTGTTTCGAAAGAGTATAGGAAATAAGTTGAGGTATTCATTCATGCCTCTCTCTAGAATAGTCTTCTTATTTTGACTTAATACACGCTTATCAACGTTTCTAATTGAAATACTTTATTCCAAGCAAACAAGTATTTGAAACTGATTAAAAATTTTGCTTTTATTTTTTCGAGACATTCGAGACGAGACGAGACTTTTCAAAAGCCGTCCCGTCAAGTCTCGTGTCTCGTCTCGAAAACGAGACGAGAAAGGCATTCCGTCTCGTCCCGTCTCGAATTTCAAAAGGCTTGTCCCGTCTCGTGTCTCGGCTCGTTTTCGAGACGAGACACGAGACGAGACGGGACATGTCCCGTCCCGTGAGCAACACTAGTTTTGAATGCGTATCAATCGTAAAAATATTCAGAGACAACATTGGTTGTGCTATGGATGTTATTTTTCAAGCATGGACGTGCAGAATTTTTTCCAGGGAGGGGCAAGGAAGGTATTTTTTTCCAGGGGGGCAAACAAGGCACATTTTCCCCCAAAATTGTGCTGTTCCCTAAAAAGACATTGCTTAAATTTGAATTTATGGTGATAATGCAATAAATAACACATATTATTGTAGCTAAAATGAAATTATGTGTGAAATACATAATTTTTGGTTGTTTTCAAGTAATTCTTACAAGTTGAGCGTCCCACAATGAAAATTTGTCTTAACTTTCGCTGTCAATTTTTAAGGAAATTTTAGAGTTTTGCGAACCTATTTTAGGATTTTTAGAACCATTTTTAGGAACTTAAATGCACACTTTTTGGAACCCAAAAAATCCGAGGTTTAGCCATAAGCTATAGAGAACATTCTCACTAATGGATGATATTCAATATGACGTCAGCGGCGCAGAGCATGATGGGAAATCTGGCCAAATCCGCACGTGGTCCGGCTCAGTCAGGCAAACCACAGCAAGCTTGATGCTGCGTGCATGAAAATGGCCCGATGCCTAACATTTTTAATTGTATTATTGTAGATTTTCAAATGTAGTTTCCTTTTGGTGAATTAATACGTTGTGTGCGGGTGTGTGTGTTGTGTGTATGCCATTGTTTATGTATTACGAGGATCACTATTTATATTTTGAGCCTAACAATGAAAAAACAGGAATTTGGCATTGAAAACTGCTTTATTGTTTTTCGAAGTATTCTCCTTTATGGTCAATACACTTTTGCATTCGTTCGAACCATTTGTCAAAGCAGTTTTTCCAATCTTCTTGAGACACCTCCATAATATGGTTTTTGAACGCATCAACGGCGTCTTCCGCCGACGAAAATCGTTGTCCACGCAATTAATTCTTGACATTCGGGAACAAGAAGAAGTCATTGGGTGCCAAATCAGGACTGTACGGCGGATGACCCATCAATTCGATTTTTTGACTGTTCATAAAGTCGGTTGTTAGACGAGATGTGTGACAGCTGGCATTGTCTTGATGAAGAATGACCCGACGGCGTTTGTTTGTTTTCCGTATTTGACCGAAGACCTCTCGCAAACAAATTGTTGTGTACCATTCAGAGTTGACCGTTCTACGTTCCTGTAAAGGCACAGTTGCCACATGACCAGTTTTCCCGAAAAAACAGGCGACCATTTGTTTCGATGTGCTTCGAGCGCGAACAACTTTTGTTGGATTGGGTTCATCTTGAAACACTCATACAGTCGACTGCTGTTTACGTTCCGGCTCATATGCATATATCCATGATTCGTCACCTGTTACAATCTTATATACGTCTTTTGAAGCACCACGATTGTATTTATTGAGCATTTGTTTGCACCAATTGACGCGAGCGTCTTTTTGATTTTTTGTCAAATTGTGTGGGATCCAACGAGAACATACCTTTCTCACAGCTAAATGATCATGTAATATTTTATATATGCTGGTGGAACTAATGCCTATGGTTGCCTCAATCTCACAGTATGTGACGTGACGATCTTGCAGTATTAGGTTTTGCACAGCATCAATGTTTTCTTGAACAACAACTGATTTTGGACGACCTTCGCTAATCTCGTCGGTGAGCGAATGGCGGCCAAGATTAAATTCGTTATACCAGCGTTTCACAGTGGCAAAGGATGAGGCTTCATCGCCAAATGTGGAAGTAAGTTGATCGATGCACTCTTGTCTTGATAATCCACGTCGAAAATCGTAAAAATCATCGCACGAAAATGTTCAAGAGTCAATTTTATTTTATTGTTGTCGCGTAATCTCCAAGGCAACATAAACAACACAAATCAAGCTATTGACAAAACATTTGAAGTACGTTATGGTCAATAATGCCAGACGATTCCGTGCAAACGTCAAATCGCGCCTAACTTCAATCAGTGTTGCCAAGGCTCAAAATATAAATAGTGACCCTCGTAATTGTGAGAGAACATCAAACATTCAGACAGTTTCGTCGGTGCCGTGATATTTCCAATCCGGGGTGAAATATGAATCGTATTTTAAGGCAAGTACTGTGTTTATGGCTAACGTTATATGACTTTTATGCTACTCTTTACATCCGCATGCTTTGCAACGCGCCTGGTTGCTGTACGATCTGTAATAACGTTCACAAAAAATGAAAAAATGAAAATGCAGTATGCGCATATACTTTTCAGCATATCTTCTATGGCTGGCTGAATATAGCATTGGCCACTGTACTATCGGATAGGCCCGATTGATTCCATGAGAAACAGGCTCCATAGTCTTGTACTTTTTTCGTATGTTACGTAGCTTTATACAACGTTGTTTTGTGGCAAATAGCATCTTTTTAGATACTCTGGTCATTGTTACTAGACTTAGAAAAATATGAAAGACTACATTTGACATATAATCGTTATATTAGTACCTTGAATCACTGCCAGAAAAGTTGTGATGGCAATATTTACCAAACGGGTTTCCAACACGCTCCGAAACGTTTGCCGGAATCATGGCAGTGGGCGTGCTTTCGCGCAATGAATTGTGGGGGAAGTTGTTCGCTGAATATCATCCATTCGTGTTTACAATAAAGTTCCGTTCGAGATGGGTTATGTTATACAGTATTATTATCAATATTGCAATAAATTGCTACAGTACAGTAAAGTATTAACGATGATGTAAAAGGAAATGTAATTAAACAATCTTGAACTTCAACTTCAAAGAAATGATCATGTGTCTTATATATTTTTTTGCCTTGGATTTACACAGAATATTGGTTTATCAAGCCTCTGTTGGATTGTGAAAGCTTAGTCAGATATCGAAATTCTCTTTCCTATTGGATAAGTTATATTATACTCTATATTGAGTATAATATAATGGTATACAGAGAACAGTTAATACAATTATATTTTTAACAGAATGATGTTTTATGCTTTAAATTTAATAATAACTATTCTGTAGAAGAATTGTAATGCAGACACACAGGCTATTTTAAGTTTAAAAAGGCGAAATAAAATCATAAAATTAGGTGAGTTGTTTGATTTGGTTTTTTAGGTGCACGTTATGCACAGGAGTGCCGAAAGGAGGGACTATAAGGATGTAAACGAAATGTGTGGGCGAGAAAAACATTTTAATATAGTACTGTAGTAAAATTTATGTAAAATTTGTCATTGTTGTGTATTTTCGTGGGTGAATTTACATTTCATATCCATAATACGTATATTCAAATACCTTAAAGATGACCCAAGGAAGTACAGCTATGCTACTCCAGAAGACAAGGGGAAAGGTTGAAATGTATCCAAGATCATATAACATGTTTATTTATTTGTTTAATTCTGGTTATATGTATATCATACATAATCATAGATGTCTTAATTTCAACTAAACGTGTAATATTTAATTTATCCAGACTTTTGTTAGTAAAATTTTCTCTTCTTCATTGTATTAAGAATCTGTACCTTACAGTGAGGTTTCAATGTCTAAAACTATATGATTCAGGACAAGAGAAATAAATGTACAAATTTGTACAATACAAAATCAATGTGCTAATTTATACACAAAGAGAACTAGTTTATCAGTGCCATTAAACAATAAGATGCTGTACCCTTGGAACGCTTTTCCTCGGTAGAGATAATTTTTCAGCCAAGAAGGAAGACAAAGCATTTTGCCAGGTGCTTTCTGTTCGCACCAGAACGTAACTTTTGAACTTCGCTCGAAGAGAATGAGCTCAACTCTTCCTCCCCCCTCTTTAGTGTGCTCTTCCTCGGAACACTTTTTTTTGTGTGTTCCTGCTCTCTCGTCTAAGCCGTCTTTTCCGCGCTTACTTAATTAATTGGTTAATTACGAAACCCTGCCCCAATGAAGCTGTGTATCGTGAAAGACCAGACAGTTCCGTTCTTTTCTTCCACTCTGGAGGAAGGAAGTTGGTTGGTCGATAGAGAAACTTGGTGAAAAGCAGAGGGTTTCGGCGAGGCACTGCATGATAGGATCGCTATGCTTATAAGGTTTAAGTACTTGGAAGCTACAAGAAAAAGAAGTGGATTTAATACTGGTTTGCTACGGCATATTCTTCTTAATATGATTAAAATACTGAATTTTAGTTTTTAAAGAGATACATTTCAAACGTAGCTCTTATACAATTTGCTCTACAACAGCATGTTTAAAATAATAAATTAGTATTACCGTGTAAATTGTCCCTCACCATGTCGTGCACTTTATTTTACCCAATAAGAGCTTCAAGAATTGAAAGAAAACTCAAAACAAACTGTTGATAACTTCTGTACCAGCATACATAAAAATCCATCGCTCAAAAACACATAGCATGTAAGAGAAAAATTAATGATTATAGTAATGGAATTTGCACGGTGATACTCATGGATCCCACTGTACAGTGGGATCCATGAGTATTACCGTGCAAATTGTCCATCACCATGTTCGTGCACTTTATTTGACCGAATAACAGCTTCAGCTTCAAGAATTAAGAGAAAACTCAAAACAAGCTGTTGACAACTTTTGCACCAACATACATAAAAATCCATCACGTAAAGCACACAGGATGCAAGAGAAAAATTCATGAAAATAGTCGTGGACAATTCGCACGGTAATACTCATAGAACCCACTGTACGTATTGTATAAAGACTTAATTTCCACGTAAATAATGAAATCGCTATGAAAACTATCCTACTTTCAAGAATTAACTTTTCCTCTATGTAAGCAAATAAATCCAGGTTTCGAAATGTCCAAGGGCAAACAAAGATCAAAATTTGAACTGTGAACGTACAGATTTGAGACAGACATAAAGTATTTATGAATAACAATAGCGTGGTGCAAGAATAATATCTATTCATGGATATACTATGTGACTGGCAGATTTTGCACTGTTGCCAGATCGTTGCTGGCTTACCTGGCCACAGCTGGATTAGTTATTACGTTTAATCAAGTTAATTCAAAAATGTACGAGGTTCATTCGGAAAGTAACTACCGTTTGACTGTAAATAAAAACCCGCATGGATACAACAAATTTTTACTTTACATCTGAAAGGTACAACTGTCCTCTATTTTTCAACATAGTCGCCATGTAAATTCAAGCGCGTGTCATAGCGTTTCACTAATTTACAAATCGCTTCTGCATAAAACTCGGCCTCCTGGGAATTCAACCAACCTGTCACAGCCCCAAGTCAAGCACAGAACTTCCGGTAACCTAATTTTCCGGCGGAAATCTCATACAAAACAGTCCTAGAAATGTTCGGAAATTTTTCAGAAAATTCCCTGATTGTGAATCGACGGTTCTCACGAACTTTGTCGTCAATTTTCTTGAAAAGATCATCACTCACTACAGAAGGCCTACCACTCCTAGGTTCATCATGAATGTTTGTTCTTACTTCTTTGAAAAATCTGATCCACTGACGCACAACACTTTCACCCATAATGTTTGGGCCGTATACAGCACACAAATCACGATGAATATCTGCCGCTGCCAGATTTTTTGCCCAAAGAAATCTTATCACTCCGCGTACCTTGCATTTGGCGGGATTTTCGATGGCAACACACAATTTGTGACGTTATAACCAGCACACGCGCGGCACTACGATGCTCTCACTAGCACAGCTGGAAGCTTAATGAATCACAGATTGCGTGATGTAACAACCACAGATTAATAAGATCGCTTACTTCCTATCTCTCCTTTGTAATCTGTGCGTATACCAAACCGGACATGTGGAGCCACCCTACGGCTGTTTCGAAACGTAAAGTGTTGTCATAGCAACCTCTCCGCCAATCATATCTTACTCTTGGCAGTGACAGTTGAATGCGTCTCAGCGCAATGATCCGCTCACCCCACCCTTCCATTCCTGCTTTTATTTTCTGCTAATAATTCGGGACATATCTCGTAAGGTCGAATTAATTATTTTATTTAAGTGCATAAAAATGTTCTACAAGGATAAATACCATTGTTCAGTTACGTATGAATGATTTCTACATCTAAGTAACGAGATATACAGAATTAGTAGCCCAGAAGCACGACATAGGAAAATAATTTCAAGTTCCTGAAATTCCAACACGTAAATCATTCCGTTGTGCATGAAAAATAGTCCGTGTATTATCTGTGGTAATAAGTATTTTTATTTCGTATTCTCCCTATTATGCGTTACTTTTCTGACATTTTGGGCAAATCGCGATTTTATCTACGGCGATTACTTTGTTCGTAGATCAATGCGCCCTCCTTCGTCGTTGTTTATTTAGCGTCGCATTTTTTCAATTTTAGGCTAATCGCGCCGATGCTATGAAAAATTGATGACACAAAGAAAGCTCTAACAGGGATTCGAACCCAGGACCCCTGCATAAACTGAACAATGGTATTTATCCTTGTAGAACATTTTTATGCACTTAAATAAAATAAATACTACGACCTTACGATATATATCCGAATTATTAGCAGAAAATAAAAGCAGGAATGGAAGGGTGGGGTGAGCGGATCATTGCGCTACCAAAAGTGTTCTAAAGGGCGCTCGAGCCATGTTGCAACATTTCCCAAATTGTCTCTTTCTCTTCATAACAATTGCTGCACAGTTTAACGTGGGTGGCAATGTGCAGGATACAACACACTTAATATCAGCAACTGTTTCTGGTGCCGTCACTGTAATTTTCTCTCTTGTGTAGGCCTACCATATTCAATCGCAAGATGTAGACACTTCTGATTTACCAACGTAGAAAATTCCATTCATCTGTCTATGGCCTCATAAAACGAAAGACAAATGCATCCACTTTCTCTGCAATTGATATCAGTGGAGTACCCTGAGAAGGGGGAGATTTGATGCTGAAAATGCCAGGGATACAAAAGACAGGATTCGAAGGTTTTGTCTCAGGAAATAAGAATAAATCATAAAACGTATATTAAAAACTACTGATGGAACATTAGCGCTATTCATCTAACGAAACCATTACAAATAGGCTGGCGGCTTGTAGGTATGAAATACTGGAATAAAAGATATATACATATAGTCAGTACTTGTTTTCCAAACTTAACCACCATCCTAAGAAAATTGGGGACCTACAAGTGAGTAGCGTAACCCAGTCTGGGAAATCTCCTATAACAGCTGAGGGTTCGATGTGCTGACCCCAAGTCACCCCATTACTGGCTGAAAATCTCCACACCTCTAGGTAGGGTTGTGGGAGGCAGGCTGGCAGTCAGTTGATAGGCCGAGGCCCTTTCAGGGCTGTAGAGCAGTCGATCTCAACCTTTTTCAGTCGGGGACCCACCTTCATGGGACCCATAAGATGAGAACCAGCGGAATTAATTTGTAGGGGTGTGCACCCAGTTTATAATCATATATTTGCTCTTTTACAACAACACGGCCTGAATTTAAATTGTTAAAACAATATATCTAAGTAATTTAATGAAATAGGTTTTTAAGACCCAGTTAACAAAGTTTCGAGCCCAACTTCCCGACCCACCAAATGTCCCCTCAGGACCCAGGAGTGGGTCGCACCCTATATGTTGAGAAACTATTCTGTAGAACCATGGGTTATGTTATGCTGTAGATGAAAGTAAATATTTTACACTACAGTTAATTTCTATCATAACTTACATTCAGTGTTCTGTAGATGAAATAATATTTTAGAAAATACAACATAGAAACTAGTTGAGTGCCATCTGCCATGAGAGAATAGAATAAAATAATAGCTATGAGTGACACAGATCATTGGGGAAGTTATCAAACAGAATAATTTCTGGAATAAAATTGTAATTGTTTTAATTCTATCAGTCTATTTCTCTGTAAAAACTACTATGATGATCATAATGAATAGTTATGGGAAAATAGAGTAAGAAAAGGTCACATCTTACACAAGTTAACCTAGAATGCCTATAAAGCAACCACCTCATCTCGAAGTTGTATATGGAGACCCATAGTGTTTCGGATCCCACTTTAAACTGTAGGTTCAACCCAATTAGCCTTTCTGTGCATAAAGTAGACCTAAAAGAACAGTTCAAACTCAAGTAAGGTTATTAGATAAGAGGATTCTTCCTCACATACCTTGAATGGCTCAATATGGTCAATATGCCTACAAGTCCCAAAATTCATTTCAAGCATCTTACTCCCAATTACAAATTGATTTGATTGATTGATTTGTTGTTTTAAGTCCACTTTATGCACAGTAAGGCTAATCGGGACTAGACCTACAGTTTAAAGTGGGATCCGAACCCCTTTTGCCTCCACCGGGTATCGAACCCGGGACCCCTGGATTACAAGGCGAAGACGCTACCACTGCGCCATCGGGGAGACCCCACTTCCAATTATATATATAAATCATATTGTTAGCATTAAACATATGGAATATAGAGTAAAAGACTATAAGAAATCCTTAAAACCCTACATCAATTAGTTTCCACTGTATTGAATATTATCGTAATATTGTTAATGAAATTCCATGAGACAAACCATTGATAGTCATACTGATAGGTTTCTTGGTCGGACACTCACTATGGTGACATGTTATACTTCACCTAGAATGAATTTACATGTTGAAATACTCCAGAAGAAGAGAACAGTTTCAGAGTAAGTACATTACTCTTAATGATTTAGTACTGATACTGTAAAAATGTAAAACATTATATTCTATTGCTAATAACAAATGTAAGGGAAAATAAACAAACATTGTTATTTAGGTATACATATATTTATTGAATCACTAGTAATTAATATATTTTGCATAAGGTATGATGATCTCATTGAGGTCCTACAGACTTTCACTGGAATAAAAGTTAATAAATAAATAATAAAACTGTTCAAATATTTTACAGGACTGTTTAGCTGAAAATCATATCATCTTTTTTCATCCACCCTGCTTGGAATATTTAGTGAAACATTAAATACATTTGTTTCTAACATCCTCAAGCAATGTATTGTGTTGTTAGGTGTTATGTACTTTAAGCAAAATTTATCTCTAAAGCATATATTTTTTTTAATCAAGAAAAGGGAAAATACCATTTCTTATGCATGAGCCATAACTGATGACAATGTTATTCCATAAGAAATGCAATATACTTACTTGGTTCTACATCTGGGTATGCATCATGCACTAACTTATTTCTATTAGAATTCATAAACATTTTCTCTGAAAAATTGTCTCTACAAACTCTGTAACTTTTGTATGTTTTGTGCCTCAAGTCCTTTGCCATATTTTCTCGAACCATATCTCAGCTCTACAAGAAAAATAAAGATGAAAAAATATTTTAGAAACATATAACTATGCAAGACAAAGCATTCTGCATTTTATGTCACTCAAGAAAGATAAATTCCATGATGCAAGAGTTGTTTGTGAGCTAAGGTCAAAGCGTGTCAACACAAAGACAATATACTGAAAATGAATATGCATTAGATCACTATCTGTATCTGTTGAATAAAGTAGTGTCAAATGTATAAGGGTCCATTCTATGATAGCTCCTTCAACTATTGCGGAAAATCTTATGTGCTTGTCACCATTCAATTGATTTATTTTTACTTAATTTTCACATTATTTCTCATCGCAACTAATTCTTATGGTACCATACAATGTGTGGCAATGCAAATAAAAACATATTATATATATTGCACTAAACTTCCTAACATATTAAGCAAAGTTTTACCACATTATTTTTTTAGAAAAAGTCACTGAAGCTTACTGCCTAACCTACAACTGGCTAACAATGCAATTTTTGTCATTGAATGGATCATGGAATCTACTCCCGGGAGTGCTTCCAAGAAAAATGTTATGACACAACATATTTCTGAAGAAGATTAACTACAGGTATAATTAGATGATTCCATCAACAAAATATATTATTATTAATAATAGGAGTAACATCCATAATTCTGTAGTGTTGGACTAAAGCACATAGATTAAAATGTGATTTGAAACACAAAATCTTCCTTCCGTGGCACCAGTGAGAAAGGATTGTTCTTTACAGTAACACATGTGTAAATGTTGGTAAAATATTTTAGGTATTTTAAATATATATAAAAGGTTCAAATTTCGTGTGACAATGATTGCTAAAATTCTACGATAATTAGTCTTCCTGTTTAGAGAATTTTATAAAAAATCATAGAACGATAGGAACCGTTACCTTAAGTTTCATCGCTTTAATATTTACACGCTTTTTTTATCTCCTGTACATGTTGACAAAGTTTCATATGCTAGAAGAAATAAACTTCATGCAGTAGCAAATAGGAGCGCGATAACTTGCAACTTTCTGCATTATAACATTCACAAATGAGCTTTTCTGAACCTCAAACAAACTTCAAGTTATTCCCACTATTCTCGTTGGCTTCCTATCATCCTATGTAACTTATAAATAGCATTAAGTTACAAAATCGAACCTTTACCCTTTCAGACGTTTTTTTTAACACATGGCCTTTTATTTAAATGAAGCAAAATACAGAATACGAAGACATGCTAGGAATTATTCTCCGTGGAAATCATAGGTGGAAACTAACTTCATGTAAATGATTTTTACATAAAGAGCGAGCATAATTCATAAAAAACTAACCTTTCAGGATATGACGGAACACGAAAAAAAGACAGCTCTGGATTCCACTTCTGACAGTTTTTATAATAAAAATCTGCACAATAAGCCATTGTTTTTCTTTTTCTTCTTCTACATCCTTATTAAAATAGTTAGTGTACGTCCATGACAGATCATATGGAACGATGTTACGTCATGTAGAAGTATTGACTTTAAAAATACGATTTTTCTTATACATGTTTAAGAAGGGAAAGGCATTTAATAAAATACAAAATCACGTACAAGTGATCAGCATTGATTAATAGATACATAAACTAAATTTTTAATGAGAAAATAAGGATTTAATATCGATGGTGGTGCCGTCTGGTAGCTGGTTAATTCATGCACGAACAAATGAATTCCGAAATTAACCTTGTTCGGATTTTTGCACCAGTGCGGGAGGCCTGTAACAACGGTTTCGCTCTGCCCTCTACTACAATAGCGCCACGCTACAACGGCGGTTTCTTTCCGAATGACCCTCGTATGTTGCCTTTTGCAGTTCGCTTTACTCCTCGCGTCTGATTAAAATATGACATCAATTTTTGTTTAAAATATTACAGAATACGATGCTGTATTTCCTTACTGAGGGAGTGAGGGCCGCCTCGATGGCGGTAACATCTTTGCCTTGTAATCAAGGGGTCCCGGGTACATAGTGGTTTGGATCCCACTTTAAACTGTAGGTCTAGTCCTGATTAGCTTATGTGTGCATAAAGTGGAGTAAAAAACTTAAGCGAGACGAACACACACACAGAGAAAGAATAATAGCAATGAAGTAAACACACAGAAAGAGGGTGGAAAAGGATTGAAGATCCGTAAAGACGGAAAGAAACAGGGAAACAAGAGAGAGAGAGAGAGAGAGAGAGAGAGAGAGAAGGAAAGAAATAGAGAAGCGAGAGAGAAAAGTACAGTGTGTGAAATAAAATGTATAGAGAAGCGAGAAGAAAATATGTGAGAAAACTAAGAGAGGCGATAAAGAGAGAGAAAAGAAAGAAATAATGGGAAAGGAAGAAAGAGAACAACGGGAGCCAAAGAGAAAGAAAGAAAGGAAAACGAGAGTAAAAGAGAAAGAAACATAGAAGCAAGGCAGAGATAGCAGGAAGAGGGAAAACGCATAAAAAAGAAAAGATCAAGAAGAGAGTATAAAAGCGAACAGAGAGGTTCTAAAACTCAGAAATAAAAATCGAATGCTAGAAAGAAGATACAAGGAAAGAAACAGATAAAAAAGTTACAAATAAAAGGGAGAGAGGAAGAAGCATTTCTTTCTTTCCTTATTTCAAGCTCAGGGCACTTTGAGTTTCAAGCAATGGTATTTCGTCTTTCGTTTGAGAGATCTTTGTAAAAGACTGAGTGAAAAAATCGTCTCCGGCTGCTTTATTTTTACGCTCACTTGTGCTAGATACTTGTACAGTGGGATCCATTAGTATTACCGTGCAAATTGTCCATCACCATGTTCGTGCGCTTTATTTGACCCAATAAGAGCTTCAAAAATTAAAAGAAATCTCAAAACAAGCTGTTGACAACTTCTGCACCAGCATACATAAAATCCATCATTTAAAAACATACAGGATGTAAGAGAAAAATTTATGAAAATAGTCGTGGATAATTTGTCGTGCAATACTACTGGATCCCACTGTACATATCTTAAAAATTGTCCATGACTATTTTAATATTAGTTTATCTCACACGTGTTTTGAAAGAATGAAATTGTACAGTGGGATCCATGAGTATTACCGTGAAAATTGTCCATCACCATGTTCGTTCACTTTATTTGACCCAATAAGAGCTTCATGAATTAAAAGAAAACTCAAAACAAGCTGTTGACACCTTCTGCATCAGCATACATAGAAATCCATCGCTTAAAATCACATAGTGTGTAAGAGAAAAATTTATGAAAATAGTCATGGACAATTTGCACGGTAATACTCATGGATCCCACTACTAATCCTGATGTACGGGTTAGGAACTGCTTCGTTGATATTTTGTTTGTTTCTTCAACTTCAAATTGTGTAAGTCAACGCGAATGAACATGGCCGTGGACAATTTGCTTCATAATAGTTATGCATCCCTCTCTACAAGATTGTAGCTAAGTTTACAGTAAATTTGTCTTCTACTACTGTTTTGAGAGACTCATCTGAGGTACGTATGTGTAGATATTATTTACGAGCTAATCGTAACGGAATAACTGGATATTATAAATCGTTGCTCAACGAAACAGATACATTTTTCCTAAGCATGTTCAAGATGAATCAGAATGAAACTTTTTTTTTTAGAAAATAAGGAGACAGACATGGATGTTTTCATAAAAAAGAACACCAAATCATGTGCTGCACAATTTAGCCATTCTTTGATGGAGTAAACAAATAAGTGAACCTTGAATATTTGAAAAGACAACAGTGATTACTTTCTTTGAGGATAGATAATAATTTCTCTGCACATCGCCCACAAGACAGCTGGATCGTGATCTCAACGGAAGCAGGCAGGCGTTTCGAACCCGCCACCAGATGGCAGGGTCAAAATATGCCAGGCAAGAAATTCATACGTGCATGTTACTTTCCACGCATTTTTCGTTGTGACAAGGTGACAGTTCTCCCTTTCATGTGCCACTTCTGAGCAAATTCTTTTGCAGTTATTCGGTCCCTTGTCCGTCCAAGGACCACCGGGAACGCCAGCAGAAGTTGACGTGGAAATGAAGTCGCGGTCAGGGTTAATTGGAAGTTAACAAGCCTTGAAATGCCACGTCCATATCGTTTTCAAGTTTACCCGCTGAGTCTTTCTCATTGAAATGCCGTGTTCCCGCTTTCAAAACAACCGACGTCGCCTTTTCACTAAAGACCTCAACAAACCAAGTGGTCAGTGTTGCCAGATACTATTTATATATACATAAATTTTAAAAAAACGCCTGTAATATAATATATGCTTACGTACAGTGGGATCCGTGAGTATTACCGTGCAAATTGTCCATGACTATTTTCATTAATTTTTCTCTTACATCGTATGTGTTTTTAAGCGATGGATTTTTATGTATGCTGGTGCAGAAGTTGTCAGTAGCTTGTTTTGAGTTTTCTTTTAATTCTTGTGGCTCTTATTGGGTCAAATAAAATGCACGAACATGGTGATGGACAATTTACACGGTAATTCTCATGGATCCCACTGTACCAAGACAACATTGGACCTACTTTACAGCATGGTGTCTAACACTTTCGATCAAGAGTTTTCCGGTTCTATGCTCGGTTGGATGTATTGTGAGTTGTGGACCCATTTTAAACTATAGGTCCAGTTGGTTAAAATGAATGATAATAATTATGAGGCTTGATATTTCAAAAGTTTCAGTGTATTAAAGGGAAAAACTCATGCGCAGACAGCAACCTCGACACATAATATATTCAGTAAATGGGTGATAATGTCTCAATTATTTATAGATTATTATTCTTCTGCTTTAACATCGTCAACGCTCACTAATTTATTCACTATACCGAAATGTACATCAATTTTGGCAATAGTTATGAAGAATTGATGTGCAGATGCTAGGGGGCATGCCAGACTGGAAGACATTAACATTTTGCAGAATGCGGCGCAAAAATATCGCTAACATCAGCGAAAATAGTGGATGCGGATCAAGAATGGGGAAGAAGGAACTACGTGGATTTGTGTGGGGGCAAAATTAAGGTCAGGATTGGCCTGATTCATACTGGGGGATGGACACAAGTTAAACTAAAACGGGAGCGTAGAATGCCCGCTATGCGGTGACGGCGAGACGAAATTTCACATTCTCCTCCAGTGCAAAGAAACAGGGGAGGCAAGACAAAAATATATCAGGGAAATAAATGAAGCTAACATTGAGAATATAATGACAACCGTTATTAGAAGGGAAAGACGGAGAGGGGGGAGGCGCAAATAAGGGATCTGCGAACTTTCCTGCACTATGTCTGAGCAAAGAGAGCAAAAAATCTCAGTGGGGAAAGCGAAAATGTGTGCAAGAGGGGCCTACTAAATAAATAAATAAATCTGAGAAAATTTAGGAATCACTCAGGTAACAATGCAAGTGTAGTGAAACAATGGAAATGAAAGACGGTGTTTCTGAACTTCCAAGCAGTGTGAATGTGGATGTAGACTGAGAGGAAAAAGGGTGTAGGAAGATTACACTAAAATTTTTCATCCTTGTATGGTATGCACAGCTGTAAAGGCTCATATATAAATATGTAGTAAAAAAATATACGCATACATTTTGTAACTCCGTCCTTGATTCATCATCATTGTTGCAAGTAGCCAAACGTGACAGAAACAGTAACGTAAAAATAAGAAAAAAAAACCAATAGAACGCAAGAAATTCAATTGAATAGTGTGTCTTATTTCACAGTGCCCTTTTAAGTGGCAATTTTTGACCTATCTACCTAGTCATTGCTTAAAATTTTTAATTCTCCAAGATATTTCCCCATGCTCTACTTTTTCCAAGGGATCCCGACTTCGATATCCGGCGGAGACACATATAGTGACATAGGGGTTCGTGCCCCACTTTGAACTGTAGCTCCAGTCCCGACTAGCCTTTCTGTGTAGCACAAAATGGGCTTAAAAACGAATTCGACAGCGGCTAAAACGTCCAAATTTTGAATTTTCTCCAAACTCTAATAACTGCATGACTAAGGACAGTTTACATCCCCTTTGTAGATAACGTTTAGCATAGTGCGGGGCAAAAGTGGCAAAAAGTAGGGAGAACTGCCCCCAACCCCCAATCGCCGCCACTGCTGAATAGGCGAAGAAAGGGGATGCAGCAGTTGCACACCCGAATTATTATGAGCTCACAATTTCCCAATTTTAACTATCCAAAGCTCTATCCATTGAACATGGAGAGCATGAATATCTACTTCCAATTGCAAATGTTAATTATTTTGTTTCTCATTTACCTACCTATTTAACATGGTTTTTAGTATCTGTAAATTTGCACACTACTTAGAACTTAAGCCCGCATCACACGGAACTGGATTCCCAGTAGGTATGCCCTAGTTGGTGCTGGACTTGCTATCAATTTGCTAGTTTTCGCCTCACACGATACTTATCAGCGTACTTGTCGATAGACTTTTGTTCCCATACGAGGGAAGTTGTAATGGCGGCCGCGTGAGATGTAAACAATGCATCACTTCACATTTTTAAAAGCCGATAACTATTCAACCGAGAGGAATAACGTTTCGTATAAAACGTTATTCGGTACAAAACAATGGCGCTGCTTAAATACATACTTTACAACGTTTACTGTACACGTATGAAAGCATATTTTAGTTGTTTCAAATGTAAACAACGTGCCCTCGGCGTAGATGGTGTAACTCAACGCACCTTTCATGCTGTATACGTTATACATTGCTGGAGTAACACTCGGAAACCACAGACAAAAACGCTTCTTTGCACACTCACAGATTATCTTCACATGGCGAAACTTTGCTCTGATTGGCTGTTCCGCAGAATCCAGTCGAGGAAAGCAAGTAGCAATTAGAACATGTCCTATTCCTCCAAACCAGTCAAGCAGTCAGTCAGGCGGCCATGATTGCTACCTAGAAAGTTAGTTCAGCGCCAACTAGGGCATTCAAACTAGATTTCCAGTTCCGTGTGAAAGGGGCTTTACTTAGAACCCACTAAATACTTATTTAATTTAAAATTTATTTCGGTGTCTTGTATCAGTGGAAAGAGAATTTTACACCTCACTGCAACACCAGATAACAAAGTTAAGGAATGCCACAGAAGGAGATATTGAAAGACAGGAACAACACAGTCAGAGAGTAAGCGCCCCACCCCAGCCCGGCCCATACTTATAGCGGAAGGCCTAGGCAGTCGAGAGCTCACGCACCCCTCCTTTCCCCCGAAACGCATTGAATAACTCTCGCTCTCGTTCGAGACTTGGCATAATATTAGGTAACAATTACCTGAACCAAATTTATTTCGCTATGCACTTTTTCAGACATACCAAGTGTCTTGATTATTTTAAATTCTGAACCTGCGCTGCGTTTCGTGCATATATTTAGAATACAATTCCAATTTTCCCAGTGGTTTCCAGTGTACTGTAGAGTCGAAGCGAAGCATCAAACAGCAGAAAATGTTACAGAACGACCACAAAGAAAATAACCTTCGGCAAAAAGCTTTCGCGCACTTTCCCCTCCTTCCGTTCAACTTGGGCCATTAATGGTCGTGTGCACGAACGAAGATCAAATTTTAAACTCGGATCGGGAAAGGATCAATGGAAAATTCCATTGCACGAAGACGGTTCAACACTTGATCGCGATCTAGGAACATCAAAACGAGTTTATCTTCTGATCGACCATTCGTGACCGTTTTGGTGTCTGATCCTGGTTCACGATACTGACGCTTGGACTGCAGGCAGTTGTTTTTTAATATAAAAAGAGCGGAAAGTGATATCGAGGACGTGCAAACGTTAGAGATGTTGGATGTACAATGCTGATAATTCGAGAACTATGTAAACTAAAAACTGCCAAAATAATAATAATAATTAGTGGTTCTGTGGTGCAAAGTCGTAATGTTTATAAATACTGTACTTTCTATCCCAGAACACAAAACATATATAAATGTCATATATTACGTGCAAGGTAAATTATTACACATGGTGTTGGAAATATGATTGTATAAATTTACGAAAATGCATGTTACTAGCTATTTACACGACACGACAATATAAATACATAAGAATTAAGAAATGAAAAATTCAAATACTTACCACAGTACAGTAATAATAGAAATAATAATAATATATCTATTTGAGCGGGCGATGTTCAGCATACACTGTTCTCTCAAAATCGAATGCATTTGGTAAGGCATTAAAGTCCCGTAGGAGAAGGTTCCATGCTTTCTCCTCCTCCTTTTGTGTTGTGCCGTCAGTTCTTTTTTAATATTATTATTTTTTTTTACACTCCACTACATCCTTGTACATATTGACAAGGTTGATTAGTACATCTCTCAAATTCATAGAAGTTTGCAGCCCGAATTATTTTCTTCTCCTACATGTTGATACTTTAACACATCACATTACTCTATGGGGTTCTTGATTGTATTTTGTTGTAGCCAACCAATCAGGTATAGCCTTACAAATTAATCTCGGATCAGTTGAACGGAATCTCCTGAACGTCGTTTTTCGTTGGTGCAATGCAAATCTTTAAACCAAGTTCATTTAGAGTGGATTACAATTGATCTCGTTCATCTGAACTTTGAAATAATCGACGTTGGTGCTCGCGGCCATAAGAAAATTCCACTCTAATCCTCCCCTCCACGCGCGAGTACAATGCATAGGACACGCGGTTCTACGCAAGTCATTTTGCCTGTGGTCCAGCTATAATAAAAGGTGTTTGACTTGTGAAAGTTTCTGTGGAAACCGACTGATATTTAGATGTATATTTGTATAAGATAATACATACTAAGAACATGTAACGTGCATCTATCATGTTTGAATACGTAAAGAGATGGAATGAAATAAATAAATACACAACCACAACAGATATCTCGGGGACAATGTACCAATAACAAATACATATATGAAATGCAACACGCTGGATGTCTCATTGGGTTCCAAAATTTACTTTCCCTTGGTACAGTGGGATCCATTAGTATTGCCGTGCAAATTGTCCATCACCATGTTCGTGCACTTTATTTAACCCAATAAGAGCTTCAAGAATTAAAATAAAAGTCAAAACAAGCTGTTGACAACTTCTGCAGCAGCATTCATAAAAATCCACAGCTTAAAAACGCATAAGATGTAAGAGAAAAAATAATGAAAATAGTCATGGACCATTTGCACGGTAATACTTATGGATCCCACTGTACATAAGGTTTAGCATAGTACGGGGACAAAAGTGGCAAAAAGTATGGGACAACTGCCCCCAACTCCCTCCTAATCGCCTCCACTGTGCCTATGTACTAATTACCATGCTTGATGGTTGTCGGATTTTCAAAGTTTGAAAGTTTTATTTATGGCAACCCTGCTCAATGTAGCCACTTAACGGTGTCCGTGGGTTTGAGAAGCCTCCTCCGTACGGAACGATTCTTGACTGCTAACTTTAGCGAAATAAAACCAGATGGCACTTTTAATCGCCAAACACCACAGGAGGCCTTAGGAAGGTTCTGGTCTGGATGTGAAACGCAGGCACGCGGAAACGTATGAATAAATCTCAAAAGGTTAACTTAACAAGCTTTCGTCCAAGGTAGGGAGAGGGGACCAGTGGCGAATAGGCCCGCAGCAACGCGCAGGGTGTTGTGGTTTCATCTCATTGTTAGTTTTTCTGTTGAAATTTCACGCTTCTTGGCGCACAGGAAAAGATCGATGAGATTATCGAGTATCAACTGAACAGTTGGCAGCCCTGATCGTCTTCTTTTTTCCCCTCTCCCTTCTTTTCCCTTGTACAACGCTGGAAGGCAAAACGTGTTATGTACACGGACTCCTTTTCGCCTTTTGAATATGGTACAAACTGCATTACAATACGTGTGAATGGGAAATGAATTGATGCCTCTCCAGGATTAATTACAACACCACAGGGGGTGCCGACTGGTACGAACTTTGAATTGATCTTGTAAGTAGGAGAGTAATCTGTGCCTTTTCGTGTTCGGAAAAATCAAGTGTGAATGAAGTAGGATGTAGGACCGAACGTTGTGATTATTCGCGTTGACTTTCAAATCTTTACAGAATGAAGTAGAAATGTTCATTGTTATTCAAATCTCCGTTGAATACACATTTTTGAACATTTCGAGTTGCCCTTGCACAAAACCAATCTAAAGTCTTGACTTGTCTTTGTACAAAAGTATGTGATTGACATTTATTCAGACAGGGACGGCGACAGGGGTGGGCACGGGTGGGCGAGCGCCCACCCAAAAATTCCTGTGCCCACCCGATTGCCCACCCAATCAAATTCACTGAGTACATATACTTAGAGATATGTGAATGTTGCAATAAATTAGTGTATTCTGGTGTATATTTTACTAATGAATATTATCTATACTAGAAATGTTGACATATCATCATCCCATAAAAAGCTCTTTTAACTTTGTCATTAGAATGCAAAAGGAATTACTAAAGATCTTGAAACAAGAAAACTGTGACCAATTGAATATTTCTATGATCAGTAGCAGTTAGTGGGCTTAGGAGGCGCAAAATTATGTAGGGTATGATCAAAAAAAGGTCAGTATTTAGGGTGAGCTTGAGGGCTGCAGCTCCGGGCCTTCACTGGGGGAAAAACTGCTTTGAAAAGTACCACATAAAGAAAATAATTAGGTACTTCGGATGTGATGAAAAATGTAGAAATACGTATGTATAACTAACCACCTCATGTAGCTTGGCGAGAAGTTATAACTAAAACTGTGGAGGGGATTGGGGTGGGGTCTTGGTGCTGTAAGCTCATGGTCTTCACATCCCGGCCTGCTTATGATTAAAATAATCTCTAAATAAACAAATAAAAACCTCAGCGTTGCTTCCTCCAGCAACACAATAAATTATTTCGACTTTTTAATTTGGTCTACATTGAAATTCCAGAAGTGTCTCTTTCTTTATTTCATTACAATTTAATATTTATATTTATATTTTACATACCTGTCAATTTCAAATACAGTAAAACCTGTCTATCCCGGAACATGATGGTTCCGAGCAAAATTTTCCGTCTTAACAGTTTTCCTTCTTATACAGGGTTGACTTTAAATACAGTATACAGCGCTGCAGGAAATAATAGAAAGGCAGATTTACATTTCGCATTACTTATGCATGTACGTACATGAATAAAAATTCGATACAGTCGCAATAAGCATAGCAGAGATTACAATTGTGTAACTACACAACATGTTGGTACATTTTTTACAGTATTGTAAGAACGTACAGTACGTACTTATGTATCTTTTCCCCACAACTGCTTCAAAGTTGGTTGACATGTTTTGCTCACAACACGACCAAGTACATAGTTCTCTACATCTTGCAAGAGTTGTTTCAATTCAGAGTCGTTGCGAGAAGCAGCGAATTCTTGTAGTTCGTTGACACTGAAGAGTGCATGTTTGTAACTGGATATCTTCAACTCGCGTGGCATTTCTTCTTCCCCTCCCTCATCGTCTTCTACAACATTGTCTTTTTCTTCAATGTGCTGCAGATGTAATGAATCGACAGCTTTCTCTACGTCCTGACCTGTTGCCAATTCACTGTCGAAATGTATTATGTCCTCAACTGCAATTGACACATTAGCCTGTTTACAAATGTCGGCAATTCTCCTCTCCTCTAAGTTCTCCTCGACTTCATTATGCTCGACAGTTGTGTCCTCGCAAGGGAAACCTGCTTTTATGAAGCATTTCTTTACTGTTTCTGGGGTGACTTTCTTCATTGCTTGGTGAATCCATTCATCAATTTCATCATCCCCATCTTTGCAAATTAGCCAAAAGTGGCACAAAAAGCGAAGTAAAATGGACACTCACAAACTTCCATGCCCATGCCAGGATTCGAACCCGGGACTCCTGGCATCGTAGCGCGATGTGCATAGAGGGAAAGAGAAAGATTGAAAGATGTAATAAGAGAGGTAAAGAAAGATTGAGATAAAAGTGAAGGAAAAAAGAAAGAAACAAAGAGAGATAACAAGAAAAATAGAAAGATGACGAAAGAACAGAGGAGAAATAGATAATGAAAGGTGGAGAAAGAGGGTAAGAGATGAAAGAAAGAAACGGAATCGTAACAGCTATGAGTATTGTATCGCATTCTTTCATATCAACAATGTTACCGATAAGCGAGTGGCAACAGAGGCGTGTTCCACTTACAGTATTGCATTGTTTTCTTGCGAGCGAAAAAAATATAGGAAGAAATTTCGGTCTTACTGAGAATAAAAACATCTCGTTGGTCTTTAAATGGTGTTCCGTTTCCGCGTTAAGGAGGTTTCCGCCTTAAGCAGGTCATTTTCAGGTTTAAAATCGGTCCGTTCTGGGGACTTTTTTCCCCCGTATTTATAGGTTTCCTTCTTATAGAGGTTCCGGGATATGCAGTTTTTACTGTATTATTAAATTTTCATACTTTTATTGTGTTATGTTACTAAAATGGTGTAAATCTATTAATGGTCTCTCGAAAGAAAATATTTCCTTATCAGAGTTGTAGCTAGATTTCAGCGCCCAGGATGAGATTAGATTTTCGCACCCCCTGCACCGATTTTGTACACACACTCTCTACCTAGTAGCAGCTGGCATTCTTTGACATTGTAGAAATTTTATGTACGTACTCTTCTCCGTTGAATCTGACGAAAAGAAAACTTATCATTCAAGAAAAGTGGTTAATAAAAGGGCAGTCGGTTCGGTTGTACATCCCACATCATCTTCATTGAAGCAGTTTGTGTTATTGTTCAAATCTACTCGTACAAACTCGATTTCAAATGAAAGATAACTAGGTGGATGGACAAAAATTGAGAAACTTTAAGAAGGCATTAGTCTCCTATTAAATTAGCATGTAAGTGCTATGTTTTATTGAGAGATGTAGGGAAAATAACAGGTCAGTCTAATTACTGTGTTCCTGGAGCCTAGGGTGATAATGACAACCCCCATCGCAGCTACGGCTCTATTCCTTACTAGTCCAATTTCATATAATTTTGAAATCTTATCTATGAATATAGAAGTACCTTTTAACCCATTCTGTTACCAGCCCTAAAGAGAGAGAGAGAGCAACATTCACACACAGGCAGACATCATTCTTTCTTCTTCCTTCTTTGTATGTGTCAAAACTAATTGCATATCTTTGTTGTTATAACACAAACTCTTACCCTCGGAAAATTTTGATGGGGGGAAAATTATAATAGAACAAGATCGTTGGTGGGAAGGTGGGAGATCCCCCTTCCGCCATATGGGAATTCGTACCTTGAATGTGACCACCAACGCTATGGAATGATCCTTATAATGAAGAACATGTCTGAATGTAAATTGACCATAAAAGGACATTTTCACATCAAGACTGCAGTTCGAAAATAGTCAGAAGGAGTAAAAATGGTGAACTGTTACGACCAAATTGGAACATTTAGTAGCTTATTTAAATTAATTGTTATAAAACTAAAATTACTAAATATAGTACACTGCAGTCTTCTGGAGTCTACTACCTCTCTCCAGAAACAACACATTCATTTATGAAAGAAGAAAATCGAAATTCTTTCAAAATCTTAAAAATCGTCCATGTTATTTTTGTAGGTTTTTATAGGTTTCCATTAAAATATTTCATGGCTCGAGGGGGGGGGGGTAATGGCCCCCTTGCCCCCCCCCCCTGGGTACGGGCCTGAAGTATACCATCGTAAACAAAGTTCAAATCTCTCCCGCCCGCTTGAATTCCGAATGTTTACAAGAACCCCGCCACAATCATGGCTGCTCGATCCCACAATGCAACAGTTTGTGACGTAGGTGGAACACACCTATAGATGAATGAAATCAGTTGAACAGAGAGAGGTACGTACGTGCCATGTTGCGGCTTGGAGTAATTACTCATCCATTGGAGTACAGAAATAGCAATCCCTCCCCGCGCTTTCCTTTATGTGGATCATACCAAACCGAGGCGTGAGATTGCAGGTGCATCCTTCCACTTCCAGGAAATCCTCCCCTCGCCCCTTGTTTTTGACACCAACGCTTTCGCCTCTTTGTAAAGGTTCGCGGGGCGAAAGTATTTGCCAACTGCAGCGCAAGTTGACACGCAAATGTGGCATGTTCTGGAGCGTCCCGTGGCGCCCTCTTCTCATTAGAAAGGAAGACGACCTTCCACATTAGCCCCAGCAGGATGACCAACCGCGATCTAATCCCTGCTTAACGATCCAAAAATAAAATCAGAAGGGAGGATTGGCGTGAACTCGTTTGAAGAAATGCACAGTCCTATGTCTCTTTGTTGTGACGGACACTGCGAATTCGGGGAAAGTGCAGTTGGAAGGGAGGGAGGTGAGAGGTTGTCTTCGGTGGTAAAGTTTGCAAATGAGTTCATTCTTTTGAACAGGCCGTTGGACTGGACGACGCCAACAATATTCGGTACGAAGGACCCTATCGAAGGACGCTCCGGTTTTTGCCACATTGGAAAACATAAAATTTATCTTGACTTAAATCAAAACTGCTTTATTATATCACTTAGGCCTGCTTTACACGAAAGCATAATATCTTCACATTTATGCCATGCCCAGAAAGCTACCGTGTAAAGTGAGAAATTTTGGATAATAAACCTTTTCGAGCAAGGCCTCATCTCCAGGAAGCTATCAACTCGCGGATGACATTTCTCAAGGATAGGCTCGGTCCGAATCATTTTTCGTAGCGTAACCAATCAGAAGAGTCCTCTAGGTCACGAGTGCAGTTGTAATGGCGGCCGAGTGAGATCTAAACAATGTACCACTTCACACTTTTAAATGATGATAACTATTCAACCGAGAGGAATATCGCTTCGTATTAAATGGATTAAGGTAGAGAAGAATGGCGCTTATCAAATACATACTTCACAGCGTTTACGGTACACGAATGGAAGAATATTTTAGCTCTTTCAATTGCAAACACCGTACACACAGCATTGACGGTGTAGCTCGACGTGCCTTTCGTGCTGCATGTATTGGACATTGTAATTGAAACAGCTAACCGAAATGTTCCATAAAATGCTTCCGTGAAAAGTACCATCTATTATAAGATTTTTGGAAGCATTTACGTACATTTACGCTAGCAAAAATGTTAAAGGAAATGCTTTAGTCTATAGCCGGCTTCCTTCAGACGGTCTTATTATTTATAGATAGGCTTGAAAAAGTCCAAACCTCCAACCCCCAAAAAGTCTTAATGAAATAATCAAAATACTTGTTTACTGTTGTCTTATGAAGTCCATTAATTTATCGCCCGCTAAATAAAGATATATATTATTATTATTTCCGCAGAATATACATAATGGTGAGATTATACAGCTTTGTTTCACAGCGCCTGCGAAAATTTAGAGAAAAGTTTTTCCACTCACAACTCACAAACACTGTACAGTCACCGGCAATGAAAATGGTTATGTGCCTAACGGCGGTGGTGCAAGTTGCAATTAAAATTAAAATCCCATTTACTCGTCAGATTTGGCAGCAGTTGTCCTAAGAAATGATCAAATTGTAGTATTTCAATTTATAACTTCATAAACCATATTGCTGGTTGAAGACTTCAGAACAGTGGTTTCTTTTTACAAAAACATCATTAATTCTATATCGTACAGTTCAACTATTTATTTACTCTATAATACTCCTGATTTTTAAAATGTTTTCCATTTTGTACACTTTTTAATGCACTTTATATCTTCTGTACCTATAGATTCTGGCCCTTTTTGAACTACCAACAATGTGGTAAACTACAATTTTGGAAGATGTTTATTTGAAGTGTTGTACAGTCAACGGCAAAGATAATGGTAGGCAAATTGTCCACCTCAATTTTCATTACTTTTTTTATTCTACATCCTGTGTTGTTTTAAGGAATGAAACAATGTTTCAATTCATTGTCATCATATCGTGTCAATCATATCGAATGAAAATGGTGGTAGACATTTCTCCTACTGTTTCTCTCGCAGTTGGATGTACTTATATTCTTTTAAGTCTCATCTGGCAAAGTTTCTTTTGCATAAAATAAAGTTTAATAAATGTATAATGACATCAAAGTAGACTTCTCGTATTTTGTAAATGAAATTCTGCACTATTCTCTCTCTCCCCCTCTCTTTTATGTCCGCTAAAATCCAAACGGCTCACAGATGAGTTTTCCTGTTTCGAAAAGGTTTAAAAATCAGGCTATACGAGCCTGCAGCATACAGTACGCGACATTGCAGACTTGTTTACATTCGCTTGTTGTTCACTCGTTTCAAATTGTGGAAGTCGGAAGTCAGCCATATATTGGTTGTAGTTCTTCTAATGTGTGGAAATGTAAGTACAATAACTTTTACAAATGCTATGTGATTTCTATGGTGTAAAACAAACGGTTATAGCTTGGGGAAAACAATGTGTTGTTGGTTTTATCTACGATCGTATTGGGTGCTGCATTCGAAGTGTTCGTTTCCAGTCCAAGACTGGAATTAATTAATAATTTACGGAAGGTTTTCATTTAAATATTAACTCATTCAAAGATATTCAGAACGAATTCAGTTTCAAAAGAATTTTAATTTTAATTAAGCCCCTACATCTTGAAGTTTGTATCTTCCATCCTTGAATTTTACTGTGTTTACATTAATTTCATATTTTATGTAAATTATAAAGCATTATATTAGTACCTATTAATATTGTTTTGTACGTGGTGTTCAGATCTGAAACATTGATTGTAAAGATAATACGTTGTGTTCATAGGTATGCTCGATAGTCTGATATTTTATGTTACTCTTTCAATCCAACTTGTATTAGCCTATTATTATTATTATAACGTATTGTTTTTAATAACTATACTTTCCGTTGTGTACATTTACTTTAGCGTTGGCATTTTTTATGTTTATCAGAAAATGTAGAACACTGTAATTTGTTATTCGCCTGTTGTGTTGAAATAAATAGAAAAAAATAAAAAGGACTTCAAGACCGGAACTGCGAGATAATTCTCGAAGGACGTTCTTGCACCTTTTGGACATGGACAGGAGTTGATGACAAGGTCGAATCCTATCTCTTTGTAAGTTCGTGGCAACAAGTACAGGTAGTAACCCATCGCTGCGTTCTCCGTGCATGGCAAGGAAAGCAGATCAACAGTTGGTGAAGTCTTCTAGTCCTTCCTTAGAAAGTTCCCTAATGTCGGAAGTATTCAGACAACCTTTATCTCTTGTATTGTCTACAGAATGCTTTTCTTTGCTGTCCGCAGGGGATTCGAGTTCGAAGCTTGTGGATGCCCCGTGCTGCGTTTCTGCCTCCTTTGGGAGCCTACTGACCGTGGGAAGGTGGACTAAATTCAGGCAGTGGTTGACGATAATACAGTGTTGCCACACGAAGGGAAATTTCCCTTTTGAATGGAAATTCAGACCGAAATATTAGCAAAAAGGGAAAGGGGAATTTTGATGAAAAATATCACAATTTCAGGGACATTTTAAGACTTCTGACTCTACATTATTATAGTTTATGTTAAGTTCCAGTTTCATATTCAAAGTTTTATTTTTTCTCTTCCTTCTTATTTCTGCTCTCTTAAATATAAGCCTGTATCTATTTATATTTCTTTTAAGTTTAATGTACGTCGCTTTTCTGTATCTTCTGATAATTGTAACGATGGTAATTAACGATTTAATGGATTCATGACCATGATTCAAACCTGGGACATCTGGCCAGAAAGCAATGAAGATGACATGTATTGTTATATTTATTTAGGTGAAGGGAAAAAATGGTCCAAAAAGGGAAATTTTGCCCCTTGGAAAGGGAAATTGTGTCCTCAGATTGTGGCAACACTGCGATAATAGTTCTCCTTCACTGGCGACAATGGAACGAGACATCTACTGTGTGTAAACTTCTAGATACCTTGGAATGACGTTGTAAGGCTAGAAGTATTATGAATAAATGGTATTAGGTCTGCTTTAGAGGATAGCATTTTCCTTAGCATTTATGCCATGACCAAAAAGCAACCGTGTAAAGTGAGAAATCTTATGGCAATTCAGATGCCATGGTATATTTCATGGCATGTCTCAAGGATAGGCTCAGTCCGTAGCATTATTCGTAGCGTAACCAATCAGAAGCGACCTCTAGGTCACGAGTGCAGTTGTAATGGCGGCCGCGTGAGATGTAAACAATGTATCACTTCACATTTTTAAAAGCCGATAACTATTCAACCGAGAGGAATAAAGTTTCGTATAAAATGTTATTAGGTACAAAACAATGGCGCTGCTTAAATACATACTTTACAGCGTTTACTGTACACGTGTGAAATAATATTTTAGTTGTTTCAATTGTAAACACCGTCACTCACCATAGATGGCGTAACTCGATGTGCCTTTCATGCTGTATGTATTATATACATTGTAATTGCAAAAGCTATACGAAAAGTTACATGAATGCTTCCGTGTAAAGTAGGCTTCTATCTGCTATAAGATTTTTGGAAGCATTTTCATAGCATTTATGCTAGCAAAAATATTAAAGGAAATGCTTTCGTCTAAAGCCGGTGTTACAAAGCAGTCGTATTGGTAACTGCGCATATTCCCGTTTCGTTTATGAAAATAAGCAGTTCACCATTTTAGGCGAAACGGGAATTCCCATCTGTTTTCCATTGGTTTGGTTTATTTTCCTTCGCTTTTCTGCCACTTTTGGATAATCGCGAAGATGGGAATGAATGTTGATACAATGAAATTGAAGAAGGACACTCACAAAGAGCACCCACGCTCAGGCCGGAATCCGAACCCAGGACCTCTGACTGTTATTAGGAGTCTGGGTTTCCGATAGAGGTCAACATACCGAGGGCGAGAGCTACACTGATATTATTTTGCAGCTATTCTTACCCTATTTCACTCTTAATGTAGTCTATTCTTGTTCAGCCCAGTATCGTTTCTGCATTGATTAGCCTACATAGAGTGGGATGAGGCTAAGCAGGTAGGAAGGGTGAAGAGAATGCTAGTGAGAAAATGGAAAGAGGCCAAGGAAATAGAGAAGAAATGTGAAGAAGACACAATGAACTGAAATGGGGGACTGAAGATAAACAAAGAATGGAAGAAGGTGTTAGAAAGAGTGGAAAGGACAAGAGAGAAAGAGGAGAGAAGAAAGAAGAAGAATGAAGGGAAAAGAGCGTCAGATAAAGAGTCCATCCACATTCTACATGGAAGAAAATATGTTTAACCTTTTAGGTGAAAGTACAGTTGACAAGGGAAAGCCACCTGCTAGAATGTTCCAGAACAACTTTCTAATAGTCTGGAGGGGAGTAATGTTTGTGTATACATGTCGTCCTTTTTTGTACCTTGTTACTTTTGTACTTTGTACAGAGTCTGAAGAAGACCTTGCTAGAAGGTTGAAACGTTACGTTTAGTTTATATTTTATAATAAAATAAATTTCTGCCTTGGTCAGCATACTGAATTTTTCATTAATTTGAACACAACAGGCGAATGCCTAATTATAGTGTTCCATATTTTCTGATAAACATGAAGTAATGTCAACGCTAAAGTACATTGTACTTTAAAGAAAGTACATAAAAGAAAGTATAGTTACTAAAAACAAAAACATTAAAATAATAATACTCATAAAATGTCAGACGTAACTATCCAATACAAGAATTGCCTACATGAACACAAAATTTCAAATATTACAATGTACAAATAATATCTTTACACTCAATGTTTCAAATCTGAACCACCATGGACAAAACAAAACATAAAGATTTACTTACATAATGCATTATAAGTTACATGAAATATGAAATTTATATAAACACAGTAAAATTCAAGGATGGAAGATATAAAGAAGGAAGATATAAAGAATTAAAATAAAAAATCATTTTGAAACTGAGGTCCTCATTCGTTCTGAGTATTTGCATGAGTTGATATTTAAAACAAAACATTCGGTAATAATATTAGCATAATTTTACAGCTCCTTCTTAATAATTTATAAATCTAACAGCAACAATTTACAGAAATTTTTATTTAGTTTATTTATTTATTTATTGACCACAACAGGCTATAATGCCCAATTACAGCGTTCTACATAATTGAGTATAAACTACGAATGAAATATAGATTTATAAAAAAATACGTTCATATTTACATGGTTGACATTTATTCTTCCATCCTTTCAATAGCTCTTTTTAATGTTCCGATAGGCTTATATCTATTTTTTTGTTTCCTTTCTGAACATCTGTTGTACAGTTCACACATTCTCCTGATAGGTGATTTAATTATAATGTTCGATCTTCTGTTACTACAGTAAAAGAGGGCTCCTTTGGATCGTGTCTTGGAGATGGGAACACGTATGTGTATTTGTTCTAGAAGTTGTTGCACTTGAATATTATTGTTCATGATTTTGTATATGAAACAGAGCAATAGACAACACGCATAATGTAGTGCAATGAAACCGATATTGCAGGATCTAGGTATCCTATTTTTATTGTCTGTGACTTTACATAGAGAGGTAGGGAGCAATAATTGTACAGTGCATAGCTACAAAATAGATCGCAAATTACACTAGTACAAACACACACTTGACAGATTGAACGTTGAGTATAAAAATTACCAACATATAAGACAGATCTCTCAAAAACGTCTAAAACTTTTTTTTTAGGAAGTCTCATTCTCCAAAAAGCTATAAACTCTGAGCTCAGATACATGGCAACACCGTGAGTGAGAATGAGACAAGGCAGACTAAATACTATCCTACTACCTCCAAAATAAACAGATATGGCTAAGCTGATCCGCTTAGTATACTGACTATAACTCTATCTATACTATATAACTAAAGGGAAAGAATTCTAAGGTGCAAAATAATGGTCGGGAAAGGGAAAAAATGTTCTGAAATTGTTTTAAAAAATGTGCTGATAAAATGCCTTTATTCAATGCTCTCTCTTTCTGCGCCTTCTGTATATAATGCGCGCGGACCGCACAGAGAACTGTGGTTGCGCGCGGACCGCGTAGAGAACTGTGTTTCTGCCGAATAGGTTTTGTGGAAGTTTGTGTTTTCTCTCGCGGGTTTTGCTACATTATCTTGGGAACTACTGCGGCTGTAGTGATTATATTATGCCATGTTATAGCTCTAGTTCTGCTCTACAAAATGAGACTATAGGATTTTACGTAGCTTCTCCAGAAGAGTGAAAATCATTTATTTTTGTGTCCAATTTTTTTTTTTAACAAAACATGAAAGAAATGGAAGAAGAAGGTGCTGAAGCATCAACGAGAGGGTAAAAAGGGGATAGATGTGCTGATCTCGCAAAAAGGTGCAACAAAGTGTGTTTATTTTACTAAATTTAATATCGTAAAATAGATATTTGAAACGATCGGTATGAAAACAGCTTTATTTTTTCAAATCCGTTCCCTACATATAACATAGTAATTTAACATTTCGGAACATCACTTTTAGTTTTTGTCATCCTCAACCAATCATCATCATCATTATGATTAGTGCGCTTTTCAAATACGGAACACACAGCTAATGATAATAAAAAAAACTTTACACAGTATTATAGTTCTACAAAATGCTTAACACAGTTGAAAAGCATCCAGAACAGCTTTCCTTTCTTTAACAAAAAGACCTTTTGTATAAGATCATACAAATGTTGAATGGCGTAAAAACTAACCTCTTGTATTTCTAATACAGATCTATACAAGATACTGATTGCAATTAAAGAGATTAATATAGAATCTAACGTTAAAACACAAAGAATAAAATTTTATCATACACAAGAATATTAATGCATAAAAGCAAAATTGTAGCGAAGAATTTTTCTTGCAGAGTTAGCTGAACTGACCTTTCATTCTCAATGTTTTAGCTGTCGTAATACAGCACCATCTATTGTTCTCTACGGATTTAGTAAGTTGAAATGATATAATACACTCAGTTACAGTAAAGGTGAAGATAAGTTGCCACTACGACACAAATTAATGCAATGTGACACCAACAAGCAGCCGTCTAACAGCATGCACTTTTGCAGAAACGTGATCTGTACGTGGTAAATATATGCCCTTCGCAGTGTTCATAGTTGAACTCTTTTTATTTGAGGATGAAACTCAACGCGGATTGACACAAACTTATACCGACCATTCCCAGCATTCATAGCGTGGAAAGCATTACATATCTCCCTTTTTGGTAAGGCTTCTTTCTTCACTTTATCCGCAGTTGGAAACTAACTCGCGTGAGATATTGTGCACTCTACATTATGACGTCACGTCCGCTTGTTTTCTCACAGTTCTGTGATTGCGATTCGTATCCTGTCCGGTGTTGGGTTACATATTCTTTGCACACAGCATAATATTTCGTGGCCATTTAACTAACGGAAGTGGAAGAAACTGGATGCATATCCACAGACCATATGCAGATGGGAACCTCTTTTAAACAATGATTTGGAA
Organism: Lepisma saccharinum; assembly: GCF_977018435.1. Classification (NCBI taxonomy): domain Eukaryota; kingdom Metazoa; phylum Arthropoda; class Insecta; order Zygentoma; family Lepismatidae; genus Lepisma; species Lepisma saccharinum. The sequence goes on along the minus strand of NC_139249.1, from coordinate 17,189,497 downwards.
ATGTGCAACGACATGGACATCGCTAGCGCGTTAGTGTGGGAGGGGGCACAGGGAGTGGTATAGTTCAATAATGCGGAACATTGTATGTGCATAGGCACTCCCCAAAAATTTCAGGTTATGAAAATTTAAAAGACAATGGTACTGTTGCTAACCTCATAGAACTATGTCACGTGGTTCTAGGCTATGAATAGAAAAAAATTACCAACTCCTAAGAAATCAGGTTGCCAACTCATAAGAAATCGGGTTGCCAACTCATAAGAAAGCAGGTTACCAAGTCATAGGAAATCAGGTTGCCAACCTATAAGAAATCAGGTTACCAACTCATAGGATATCAGGTTACCAACTTATAAGAAATCAGGTTGCCAACTCATAGGAAATCAGGTTGCCAACCCATAAGAAATCAGGTTACCAACTCATAGGAAATCAGGTTGCCAACTCCAGAATCAGCATCAACATTTCACTGATATGAATAATAATATTCACAATTTCTGATCGATCTTTCTCCTGAATTTTATTCTCTAGACTTCAGGCTTCGCAGATAGCCTAGCTAGCCGAGAATATACGCTCCTGAACAATTATCAAAATAGTCCTGAATGTATATAAGTGACTGGAAAAATTGTGAAACGAGGTGCGAAATTTCAGAAGAGTCTAAGAGTTCTATCGCAGACTAATTTTACAAGAGATGCATCGAGACGAGAGTTGGGATAATGTTTTGCTTAAGTCTACATTATACACATGCAGGCTAATTGAGGAACTACGGTTTAAATTGGGATCCGAACCACTATATGCCTCCACCAGGTATCGAACCAGAGACCCCATGATTACGCGACGATGTTACAACTTTTTTATATATAAAGGAAGATCCTTAAGCGGCAGCCTTCTCCACACCTCAAGCTCATATCAATATCTTTCAATTCTCTATTTCATTCAGGACAGACATATCCGAGCCAGGATTCGAACTCGGGACCCCTGGCATCGTAATACTCCGCCACGGAGGTCGACACCACTAAGCCATCGGGGAGGCTCTGAGAGCTGGGAGACTGTTGTTTGGTATTCGGTGTTGATTGATTGATTGATTGATTGATTTGGTGTTTTAAGTCCACTTTATGCACAGTAAGGCTAATCGGGACTGGACCTACAGTTTAAAGTGAAATCGGGTATCGAACAGTATTCGGTGTTATCTGCCTTATTCTCGTTCTTGTCTCGGTCTCAAATGACAAGTTTCAGTCTCGAGAACCATTTTCACCTTGTTTTTGCACAAATTAACACAAAATGTGCCTATGACTATATTGCATTAACATCTCGTTGATAATAGTATTAATATATTACCTGACTCGCTAAAATGCATCCATCCTGAAGTTTACAATAACTTTATTTTAATGCAGTAAATGTTAGGTTATTGTATAACTTACGTTAATCATTTTCAACTTGCTGTTTGAGAGGATATTTTAAAGTATTTTTAGCAACATATTCACAAAAAACGTTAATAATATATTTTTAAGGGACATACTTCAATACTGAAGTGCATAAAAGAAATATGCTATGTAAATTTGAAAACGATGGAAAAAATAAAAATTGTCCTTTATTTTTACATATATGGCATCAACGCAGAAGCACATAATTCTGTACAATTCACCTAGCAACAATCCAGAAAAGAAGACAGCATCTTGGAAGAAAGAACCAATCACAGCGTAGCAGCTTCCGTTGCGCCATCGTGTGAGTAATTCTTGCACTTAAGTGTTCTTATATATCCATTAAAACATGCACAATATTGAGGTGTGACAATCGTGCCTCTTCGAAATTGAGTTGAAATACTCTTATGCTTTATATGTAAATGATAAGTGCGAGGAAGATATCATCTCTTTCACGCGATAATCCCAGTATCAACGAGGAGAAGAGAATGTTGCACATTGTACAATATTTTATACTCGCTTCATGCGATTATGCATGCAACATTGTTGCTAAGTGAATGGACCTTTTACAATGCGGTTGCTGTGCAAAGATCACCAGGAGACAGTGTTGGCAACCTATTCATTTTTACATTTCTTTTTAAGTGCTAATGCTAGAATTTCCCTACCAAAATGTTCTTCACTCGAAGCCCTGTAAAATTGAACGAAGAATTTTTACAGTTTTTAAAATATATTTTAATACTTTCGTGGAGTTACGTTGAATTCGCATTTGAATCGCAACCGGCTTGAGACCATACTGCTTCTAGTGGCCTTAGTTAAAACCATTTTTAGTGTACCCTTACCTTTTTAATGTGTTGTTTATTGTTTTGCTTTCTTTTACTTCGCTTTTTGTGCACTTTTGGCTAATTTGCGAAGATGGGGATGAGTGATGTTATAATGAAATTGATGAATGGACACTCACAAACATCCATGCGTTTGTCTTGAGCAGGTCACTTTACAAAAGGACAGTCCTCTTTTTAGAGTCATGTCCTGCGGTCTGAAAAAAAAAAAAAAAGCAAGACCGTCCTGCGAAATGTCCTGCAAAACATCCAGACGAATTGTTTACCTCTGTGAAACTGTTAGTGGCTTTTAAATTAATAGTATTGTCAGTTTGCAAAGATATACTTGTAGATCTAAAACTGTTCACGCTCGCTTCGCTCGCAAACTTGCTCTTACTGTGAAGCTTGTATTCAATGGCGGCTATTGGATTCCAAAACCGGGAGGGGGGGGGGCAAAGACAGTATATTTCCCTTTGTATTTAGGGTTTAGTATAGTGTGAGGGCAAAAGTGGCGAAAAGTGGGGGTGCAACCGCCCCCCCTCGCCCCCCCTAATCGCCGCCACTGCAGTTGTATTTATAGCATAGAAGCAAATATTGCATGCAGTCTGTTCATGACATGATACGAAAGGTACCGAGAGATGACTAAAAGTATATGCAGGGTCGCTTAGAAAATTTAAAATAGCCCAATTCTGGGGATTTGCATGTTTGATGCATTGGAAAGAGACAAATATCTTCTCAGTATTGGTTAATATTTTAATATTATCTCACTGATGTTATATGGTAAGGTTAAGAAGAGATAAGAAGGTTAAGCCGTAAAGATTTAAAAAAAGAAAAGGAAGAACGATAAAGGGAAATCCCTCGTATATGAGAAGGGAAGACCTCCGTGGTGGAGTGGCTGAACACTAAGGACACCTGGTGGCCTGGAGTCGAATCCCGGCCTGGGCATGAACATTCTTTGTGAGTGGCCTTTCATGAATTTAATCATATCGACACTCAATCTCATTGTTGCAATTAACCAGGAGTGACAGAAAAGCGACGTTAAACAACAAATATCAAATCTATAGTGGAAAACAGAGTAAAAGAAAATTGCGTAATATTTCAGGACACATGTAAGCAGAATGACTTTTCCTTCGCCAACGACCCTGTGCTCTTTTAGTTATAGCTGCGACCCCCCACCCCCTCCCCCGTGCGCATCCATGGTTGTCTTGCTTTTCGTTTCAGAAAATCTGCTCACCGTACTTTACAACCTTGAACATTTAACTTTTCCCAAGGGATTCTTTACACCTCATTTTCAACATTTAGGTAAGGGTTTTATAGACAAGAGGATTTATTCCTTGTTAAAGTACTTTCGCTCGCTCAAACTCGATCGAATCTCCCATGCCCGAGCGTGATTCGCTCGAATATATAGAATATCAATATCATTTCAATGTGACAATAATCGTACAAATATGTGTAAAATTAGTACTGGTAGCTTCAGCCCATAATCATCTAATCATTTTCATATATTGCTATATGTATTGGTAAGATAGTCTAAATTACAATTTAACATGGAAATTATGACTATGTTCACTTGAGTTTCAATTTCACTGCGTCTATCACTTCAAGAAATATATTTGAAGGTCTACTACTACAGACAAATTACTGTTGTACGTGAACTACTGGGCTTCGAGCGTTATTCGCTCGAGCGAAGAAAAAGTATATTCCGTAAGCCATCTAGCTTCATCCGTGCACGTGTCATTCACATTCCGAACAGGCAAAATTTATCCAGGTTCCGTACATATAGATCCACCAAGCTTTCTGAAACCTCGGAAAATATGCGAACTAACCAGCCTCCCCCACCCCCTTCTTTCACCCCCGGTGTTTGCTCTGGCGCTGGTCAGGCAAGGACCTTCCCACTTCCGCTGACACAGTGTTGCTAATTTTACTCTCTTCAAGAATTCGAGGAGTGTTGTTGATGTGCGTAGACGTGTTTTTGAGTAAGTGTAAGGTGTCGAAAGTTGTGCACAGCAGTGAGCGAAATTTGCTACTACGAATCATCGAGAAGTGTGAAGAAGAGAAAAGAGAAGGGTGGAATTATCCTCGCGATCAACCCCTAAAGAGAGCAGTATATCTAACGGGCGCTGCGACGCCAAGGGTCCCGGGTTCGAATCCCGGTCGGGCTTGGTTGTTTGTGAATGTTCTTTCATCAATTTCATCACTCATCCCAATCTTCGCAAATTAGTCAAGAGGCACAAAACGTGAAGTAAAATAAACTAAATCAAATCAAATCAAAATATCTAACGGGACGGTCGGAGTCATTGCTTAAAAAACTGAAAAGAGAGAAAAAAGATTTGCAAACCCCTGACCAGAAATTGTCCATGAAATGTACGTAGTGAAAAGAGAAGTTCCTACAATATTGAAACTTTTAGCTATTGCTAAGGAAGAAATTAATTATCATGGGGGGGCGAGAAACATTACGGAAAATTATGAAACAAATAGGCTTTAAATTTAAAAAATGTAGAAACTCTCGCTTAGCTCTGGTTGAACGAAGCAACATTGTGGTTTGGAGAGCAAGATATCTTCGTGCGATCAACAGATTCCGCAACGAAGGGAGGCCTGTTGTTTACATTGATGAAACTTGGATTCATGCTTTTTTCTTTTTTTTTACATATTTTTTTTTATAGTTTACATAATTTAGAATATTAATCTTATGTGTTTAAATTGTTGATATCCTTCTGCGAGACAGCAGGCGTTTTTAACTTTAGTGTCCCCCCTCCCTCCTCTCTCTTATGCTATGTTATTTGAATTACCACGTCTAGAAACGTATTTGTTTACTTGCAAACCTTTCACGGCACACGCCCACTTCTAGATTTGGCAACACAGGGGGAAAACACGTGTTTCTCCCATCCCTTCCCTTGCCCCAGAGTTCCCGAGCTCCCCTCCTAAACATTCGACACTATAAAAACATTCGACACTTGTTTCTGGCCAGGGTTTCAAATAAGTTGGTGGATCTATATCAAGAATCATCCCCCTCCCCCTCGATGCACGCGTCCCAATTCCGAACATGTGTGACTCAGCAGATGAATCGCCAGAAATGCACCCCGAAACATCGCCCGTTATTGTTGTTATAAAACTAATTATTATTATTATTAGTATTATTAAAGCTATCATAATTTTTACTTTTTTTTAACGTACAAAGTTCAAAGTCTATGTATACGAAATAATGTTCATTCAGTTCATTTTAAGGACGTAGGACATTTTCCTTAAAAACTTCATCTGTCACTTCTTTAGCGCGGAGTTCACCGTCTTCTGTCTAGCGTGTCGGATCAACTTCTTTCATACCATATAACATTATTACATAGTACACTATAATTATTACCAATACATATCGTGGGATCGAGTACCCTAAATCGTAACTGGACTTTTACCTACACTCATTACCACCATTCATAGCATTTCATAAACAATAAAGTCTTATAGCTATTCAATATTATAAACGTTAATTATTATCGTTTCATACATTACATACTTTACAGTAATTAACAAATCCCTAATAATGTGGCTGGTGCAGAGAATGATAGAAGGACGTAAGTCACAAAAATGATTTAACGTAATAGTTAAGATGAATTATCGTCAAAGTATACAGTTTTGGACTGTGTTTAAGTAAGTGCAATGTTGGACTGTGCTTAAGTAGTGTAGTGTTATGTATTTGCTTGTACGTGTGTAAGGGCAAAAATATGTATGTGTGAGTGTGAGTGTATGTGGCCGTATCTGTAGGTTAGATTACTATGTATCTTTTCTTTGTATTTTTTTTATTTCTCTGTAATTTTTTATATATTTTTTCTTTCTCTTTTTTTCAATATTTTAATTATTTCACATTCAATTTTTTTTGTAAACATGCTCAAGTGGAAGAAAAGGCTCCACAACCTTAACTTCGCCATGTAAAAGAAGACGAAATAAATAAATAAATAAATAAAATCATATGCATAGCGTTTAGTAACACTAATTAACATCTATTTACATATTTTTCATAAAATAAGTAATTAAAAATTATTATAGCTTTAGTAATAATAATAATTAGTTTTATAACAAGCATAACGGGCGATGTTCAAATGCCGTACGAATTCCACAAACAAAATTACTAATCGACTTGGAATCTTAAATTCATTTAATTTATTCTATGGTTTCGGGGGCATCTCTGGCGATTCCCCTGCTGACTCACACATGTTCGGAATCGGGACGCGTACCGAGGGAGGGGGATGAGTCTTGATATGTACGGAACCTGGAGGAATTTTTGCCTGTTCGGAATCGGGATGTACGAAATCTGGATACAACCATCCCTGCAAACTATTAGACGATCGAGCAAAAAAGCCTCGATGCAGCCTCGTATACTTTGAAGGGCGCAAAATGGCCATATGTGCCGACGCACACAAAAATTCAATCAATCAGTAACTATTTTCTTGTGATTTTTTACATGGACCAGTTAGCAACACTGAGAGTCGAAAGAACAATCAAATCGCTCGTACGAAATCTAGCCTTCTCCTCTGCAATTCCGTGCCAGGGTTAGTGCATTTCCTTATATTTTATTGAAGATCCTCGTGCATGCAGTTGCATATTCATCGGCACTTCGTTGCTCTCTTATCTTATTCGCACTTTTGTGCGAAATACGTATCATCTTTATTCATGTCGGTGAGATGTCGAAATCTTCACAATCTGTGCTTTCTTTGTTAACGGACTCTCTCTCTCTCTCTCATATGGTCTGCATATCAGTTATCTTCTTTTTGAAGTTCATGCATGCACATCGACTTGTCGAATGTGGTCTGATGCATGCTGCAACAGTGCAACAACCACGCCATCTTCCGGTGTAGTCTCGGCTTTCGAGACTTGATCGACTGTGAGAGCACTGGCTCAGAACTCGCGACGATAACTTGACATCTTGATGATTGATTGATTTGCTTTATTTTACTTCCCTTTTTGTGACACTTTTGGCTAATTTGCGAACATTGGGGATGAGTGATGATATGATGAAATTGCTGAATTGGCACTCACAAACATCCATGCCCAGGCCGGGATTCGAACCTGGGACCCCTGGGGTCGTAGCGCAATGTGCTGTCCCAGACGTAAGTCGATTAGTATGTACCTAAAAAGTATGGGAGAATCCAAACCAAATAATCCAGCACTGGTTGCTTGAACAATTTTTAAAAAAATCATATTTTTGCTGTTATAACCCCTATGCAAGGGTAGTTCAAAACATGCATTATTTTTTAAAGCTTGAATTCGTTTAAAAATGGCGGTCATTTTTGTTTCATGATTTCCGGAAATTTTGGCCTTTGCAGACAGTTCTGATCATTATGATAACTTAGCAGGGTGCGAAATCTCTGCAGATTGGTGGGAGGGAAGGAGCAGACAGACAGACAAACACACACACACACACACTATATATATATATATATATATATATGTATATATATATATATAATGTCATTAAATATGTGTCAATTATTAAATAATTATATTACATCGACTGTCCTTCATTCAAAGTAGTGTAATTGCAAATTGAAGATTTTAATCTACTACTGATGCGATGAACAGTGATTTGCCTGGGGGTGGGGGGGGGCAAAAATTAAGAGACATTAAGATGATTAAGAAGATAATAGTTTCCTGTATAAAATCCACATACGGTACTATCTATAAATGCTATTACGTGTTTTATTAATAGCCTATAGGCTATTTATTACTTCGCGGTTGCTAACGAAAGGCGATGAGAGAAGAAATATGTCTAATATCCCCTCCGGAAGAGTTTGGTGGGGGGAGGGGAATTTCAGAACAAGACCGTTGGTGGGGGGTAATTCCTCCCTGTCCCCCCCCCGGGAATTCCCACCCTTAACTCAGATAAGAAAAATGACAGAAAACTAAGGTAAAAAAATTGTTTTCAGTACATTTTTTAAGCTACAGTTTATGTTCTGTATTTCTTTTATTAGTCTCGAATGCAAATGGCAGAAATTTAGATCGAAACTGATATATTCGATTTGAAACAAAAATCAAAGTTTAGAAATATTTGTAGCAGTGAAGTAATGGAATATCACAGCCATAATTAATTCATCCAATGTTTTAGCAGAAAATATTTGGCCTCTCTTACTGGTGTTCTCTTTTAGTTACAGCTCTGAATATTATAGTTTTTTATTTTTATTCTTTTTTTCAAAATTTGAGCCCCAATATCTCTGCTGGGGAACCTATGTAATAAAAATGTGAAATTTACAGCATCCTGAGTACTCAGTGAGTTTGATATTCAATGGATAACAAAGTTACGACGGGGAAGTTGGTCAAAAATTGCCAAATTTACATAAGTAGTTACAACTATACGAACTTCTACCTTACATACGTTGTCATACATAATGCTTAGTAATGGGCTTATGCCACTCGCATTACGTGTAATTAATAAATGCAATAATTGAATACTAAAATTGGTAAACGCTGTAAGTGCCACAATAATTCAAACACCGTTTTCCACGTTAAACTGTGAAATGTGCCATGATTTATAATTTGGTAAACGTGAAAAGTGGCTGGTAGTTCAAAGGGCGTGTAAAGGGGTCACTAGTGTGCACGTTCTTACGGGCTGATGTGCGGAAAGATGCAATTTCCCAACACTTTCGCCTCAATTGTAATTACATGCTGGTTTATTAAAACGTAGATACCACATTTCACCGTATACTAATTGTCGCCGTATAGTGGTCGCACCATATCTTTTCAGTCCATAAATTGGCATGCAACATTTCATCGCTTAATAGTCGCATCGGTTAGCAGATAACAACCGGGTGACTCCCTGATGGCGCAGTGGTAAGCGTCGTCGCCTTGTAATCAAGGGGTTCCCGGATTCGATACCCGATGGAGGCACAAGTGGTTCGGATCCCACCTTAAACTGTATGTCCAGTCCCGATTAGCCTATGTGCATACAGTGGACTTAAAACACCAAATCAACCAACGGATGATAGCACCGTAGAATCTTCGGACACAGAAGATGAAATTTTGTAAATTCTTACTTGGCAACACTGTAGTTAATTTTCTCTAGCGTGATATTTCGAATATACAATGCACAAATTAATAACAACTAATATGTATTTCTTTATCAGGCCGGAAAAATGTTCGCTGGTACTACAATGTTGTAATGTCACGAAGAAATGATGTGCGTCGATTTTAACTTTATTCAATTTTTAAAATTCGTGACTATTCTGTGCACCAAACACAGTTTAATAATAAATGATCTGGTAATACCGGTGTAATTCTTTCTTTCTTTTTAAATTAAACGGGCTTCACAGAATGGTCACACCCCACTTTTTCGTTAAAACAATTGGCATAAAATCTGCGACGGTTAAAAGATGGAGAGATGACATACAGAACAGGAGGAGTCAAAAGACGAGGGAACGAGAGAAAGAAAGAGACGCAATGACAGAGGGGAGATAAATAAAGATAAGAAACAAAAGAGAGAGAGAGAGAGAGAAGAAGAAGAAGAAGAAGAAGAAATATGGACAGAAGGAGACAGAACTAGGAAAAAAGACAGAGAAGTGAAGATATAAAACTAAGAGGGAAGAGAGGGGAGAAAAGACGAGAGAAATATAAATGTAGAGACAGAAGGAGACATGAAGCAAGGGAAAAAGAGAGAAACAACAAAGAACAAGAGAATATTAAAGAGACGGGAAACAGCTAAAGAGAAAGAGAAGGAAAGTAGGCAGAGAAAAATAGAAGTAAAAGACGACAGAAAATTATGAAGAGAGAGAGAGATAAAGTTAGACAGAGCGAGAATAAGATAAGAAGACAGAAATATAAGTAGAGATGAATGGCAGAAATCGAGGATTAGAAACGGGGACATCGTTTTTTGGCGAGCAAGGAATTTATTCCACAAAACACTTCTTCATTTTGCATTTATTGCACTCCTGCAATGATCTATGCCAATTGTATTTGTAATTACCATTCCATAATATATATTATAGCAAACCAATTATGACTGAAATAGAATGATTAGAATGTATGAAATGTATAATTTTAGATTAACATTAGTTTTTGATGGCCAACTCCTCCCTCTCTTGTCCATCTCCGGGCGCCCAGGGTTAGGAAGAAGATAAGAAGTGTGTATGTGTGTGTTAGAGAGAGAGGGAGAGAAAGAGACAAACAAGAGAAAACTAAGAAACGAGAGAGAAAGAGACTAAATTCGGCTTTAGTCCTGCCGGCCACCGTGGCGAAGTGGTTAGCACATCGCGCTACGACGCCAGGGGTCCCGGGTTTGAATCCTGGCCTGGGCATGGATGTTTGTGAGTGTCTATTCATCAATTTTATCATGTCATCACTTATTCCCATCTTCGAAAATTAGCCAAAAGTGGCAGAAAAGCGAAGTAAAATAAATCTAATCAGCTCCTGAAATATTTTGAAATCAGAATTTTTCTTTTTTTCTTTAGAATTTGCATTTGCATTTGAATGTATCGCATTGTCACTTTGTATTGTAAAAAAAAAAACAAGTTTGTCTTGACACTTTCAATTGTATTTGCAAAACGGGATGTTTACAGGTTCCTAATAAGTATTTCGGTACTCCCCGGGCCAGAGAACCGTCCCGGAAAATACCGGGTGCAAAATCCGTTGTCATTAAGTGCATTCCATCTCTCCCACAACTCAGCACACATTCCCTCGGGGATGAAGAACGTCTCAATCTCAAGGGACGAAGGTTAGGGTTCAATTTTGGCGGCCGTTCCATTTCGGCAGAGGAAAACCGTCAATCAAAGCCGCTAATAACCTTCAACAAGAAAACCTACCGCCCGCGCAGGGACTGCACTTGCTTCCGTCTCAATACCAGAGCGAGGGGAGGGGAAGACGTTCCTGGAGGTGGGGTGGCTTCTAATGAATCATTTACCCCCGGTGAGATTGTGACCGAGGCCGCAAAAGTATGGAAGCAACCGCTCTTTCAGTAGCCGCCGTGGGCGGGGCCCCCCTGTAGCGGCGCTCCGCCCCCGAAAACCCCCCTCGCGGGGACCAATCAGAGCTCGCGCGCTGCGTGGGACTCCCAATCGCTTCCGCCGTTCCGCGGTGAATGATGTTGTAGTAGGAGGTTCCCTTTGTTGTCGGATGTAAAGTGTTCCGTGCCTCTGCTTTCCCGCGGACTTCATCAGTGGGTTTTGAGGGAGAGGGTCTGTGCAGTCTGGCGTTTTTAGATAATTAAGACACTTCGCGTCTAAGTCTAGCCGCGGCGTCGCTCTAAATGGTGTATCCAGCAGTGGTGCTTCAGCGGTGAACATAGAGAAGCCACAACGAAATCCGGCGTGGACGCTACAGTTGGTGGAATACGGTTACGGGCGTGCTACCAGCCGCCACGTTCAACCACCATCACCGCCAACAGAGCCAGGACTCTATTATCCAGCATGATGCAGAATCCTTTGCTGAACTATCCTTTCCCGCAGCTGGGGTGCCTGACGCCGCTCATAGACTTCCAATATTCGTGCCAAGCGGGAGCTGGGCTCGTTGGCGCCGGGGTCATCGCGAGAAGCCAACCCCCTTCGCCGGCAGAGTCCCCAAGTCTGCAACACGCCACGGCGCGAGGCCACTTCTTGTACCAGGCGAGCGTCAAGGGCCACCAGACTGATTCAAGGGCCAAGAACGACGCCTCCCCAAGTCCCGGTAATGGTGTTAGTGGTAGTAAGTCGTTCACCATAGACGCTATCCTCGGTTTGGACTCTAAGCAACCCGAAGCGACGCAGTGTCTGTCGACGGCATCCTTGAAAGCGACGGAAGGCAACCGGCGTCAGGAGCGGTCCACGGGCAGTCTCTTGCCGGCTTACCCCACGTGTCGTAGGCCGTCTCATCACTCGGGTAAGTTCCGTTACTCTTACTATTATATTTACTCATCATTCCATGTATCTGAGACATTTTGTACCAAAGGGTGTAACCCTCATTGCAGGAATGTCACGAGAGGCGATTTTCCCGCGGCGGGCATAGGGGCCTGTAACCAATTTTTTTCTAAGGACTGAAAAAAAACAACAGAAATGTTTGTTCCTTAGTGTGACGTACAGGCATGGGCGTAACTTGGGACTTAACTCTGGGGGAGGGCAGAGTCGAAAAGGTTTTCATCCCATAAAAATAGTGTCCAGGATTATTTGCTAAATAACTGATACGTTTGCGAAATCATAAATATTACTAGTTAGCATGTCTTAGGACGTTGACAAAAGTATCCTTAACTTGTAAATATTAACAAACCTGAAAATTTGGAGGGAGGGGGCAAGCGCCCCCCTTGCCCTCACCAAGTTACGCCTATGCGTACAGGTGTCCTATACAATCACATTGTAAACGTCATTACAATTATTTGATATGTGTCGTATTATTGTTTAAGAAAAATAAGCCCAAACCAAATTAAGGGAAGATAGTAACATTTTCTAAATTAGCATTTAATTTCCGATGGGCCACTGGTGCGACATTCATTGTAGCTATATAATTACAAAGGTGTGTGTATTCAATATGAAACAATTATTTTACATATCCAAGTGGCAATAACGTTCTCTATCATAATTCTCTTTTGTTTTCTTTTCATTGAATTTTCACGTTGTAGTGATTTTACCTTGTTTCATATAAAATAATATTTTTAGTTCATAATGTCATAAATAAACGAATAGTGCACATTGATTTAAATATTTGAACATCACTTTTATATAGGACTTTGTTTAGAATCTTGGATATTTTTACGTATGTCAAAACAATTCATAATATCAGGAAAAATCAAGTTAATTAATTGCTTAATTGAAAGCACCAGGGTCCTATAAGTTCATAATAAAGCATACACAAACAATTATTTTTTTTAATTTGACACGGGGGCCCCTTGAAGCGAGTGACCGAGTTGCCCCTCTGGCCGGCTCTGTTCTAACCATAGTTTTATAGTTTTTATATAAAGATCACTACTCCGTGGTCTATATGAATTAACGTGCACAAGGTGAAAATAAGAATATTGGGTTCGAATTGCGGATGAGAAGGGATGTTTATTATCTTCTTCCACCATTATTTTATCTTTCCCTTGTGATAAATCTAACGATTTAAGGATGATACAAAAAGAAGGGAACGAAGAAACAAGTTTTTTCTTCTTCTAGAATCATGTCGCTCCTGTTGAGCAAAGCAAAAAAGTTAGAAACCATTAGGCTTGTTATTTAGGGTAATTTATTTATTTGAAATTTAGATAATTACCAGAAGACCTCAATACAGAATTAAGAACAAATAATAATAATAATTGACATTCTGCACACAGAACCCAAAACGTGTCAATTGACACATATATATTTTGATTTCAATAACACGTTAACGTGCATAAACTGCAAATGATGCACCTACGCATAGAAATGTATTAAAGGGTATTTTTATCAGATGAAGTTCCATGTGATGCAGTAAAATGCATCAATTTGGAAGATGAGACAAGATCATTTCGAAGATGACAAACTTTCACTTTTAATGCATCAATTGACACAGCTAAGTGTGTAATTTGTTATCTTCGAAATTATCTTCTTTGATCTTCCAAATTGATGCATTTTAGTTCATCACAAGAAAATTCATGTGTTAGTGTGTATTTTGACACACTAAAAGGTGCATAATTTGCAGTTTTTGCACGTTAACGTGTTATTGAAATCAAAATATATGTGTCATTGGGTTCTGTGTGTGTCACAATATCTACGAAATATGCTTAATAACCATGAATAATATTTTACACCAATGAAATAAAGGATAACATATATGTACAGTACTGATAGAAAAAGAAATAGATTAAATATAATGTATGCAAAAATGTAGTCCTTGGGAGGAGTGATCGCCCACAATGCTGGGAACACTACTGGTTACTCTTTGCTGGCGTTCATTAGGGGAGGTGGTGGGGGGGGGGAGGATGATACAATCTCAAAACTAAAAATGAAACAAACCGACACAATACATGATCAAAATGTATTTAACATAAATTTCCGACTTTCACCTAAATAATTTATTTGTGGAACCTGATTTTCATCAGGGACACGTACATTCTCTTTTAAAATAAAATCATGCTCCTGAAATTCTATACAGGCTATGGAACGTATTCTTTACAACTTGTTAAAATACCATAATGAAAATTCAATATTCTCTGTGAACTGGATGAACCTTTCAAAAAGATTTATTGTTTGCTATAATTCGCACTTAAATCGAAGTGCAAAATCAGGGTTGATCACAGTTAAACGTGTAATTTTAGTTTCTTTGAAATGATCGTGTCCGATCTTGTCAATTGATGCGTATTTTCTATTTTGATTTACCAAAAGTGCAACGGTATAAGTTTTAGCTTGTCACTTGATTAAAGAAATTAGGCATATTTGCGACAATTGGTTCCGTGTGAACCAGAGCGAAATCTCAGGTTCAGAAGTATTGCACATGTTTCGAAAAAGTTATAAAACATCTCGAAGAATTTCGTCTGGCATGTTTTGTGGAATGTTGCCATAGAAAATTAGCTTACTTATGGTGCGGAAGTCATTTCCCGTTCACCGGGAAAGACAAGCGCTGCTGCCGGACCGCTTGCCGCCGAGTCTTGTAGCAAATGTCAGGGAATGCTCTGTATTATTTCTAATACCTACATGTTACAGAACATGCAACAACTTAAAGTAACTAGTTTTGCAGGATCGTAAGTATTGATGTGAGTTTTTAAAACTCGTTTCAACTCCTTGAATTGTCCTCAGAATATTTGCATATGTTGATAAAGTTTAACTAAAAATTAATAGAATTCTGGATGTACTTTTTATATTAATTAGGCGGTCTTCTCTCTTACTCTGTCCCTAGTTATTTATTTATTTATTTATTTGTGGCGGAGATTAAGGCTCATGCCTTTTCTTACACTCAACCACATACAAAATTTCAAAATATAGAACATATTCATAAATTGATTCATATATAAAAATTGCAAATAACGATCACACATATACCTTTCATGTCAAACCAACAGCGGCAAAACATGTAGAATTCAATGAAATACATAAAACACACACACATATATATATATATATACATGTACACACACTCATACATAGGTTTATATACATAACAGGCCACTACAAAAAAAAATCACTCCATGAAACTTTCTCTTAATCTTCTTTTGAAGATACCTATGGTAATTGATTTTCTCATTTCATGTGAAAGTGCATTCCAGTCTCTACTCCAAATGACATGTTTTACATTATTTCTTAATAATAAAAAATAAACAATTTGTGTTACTAGTGAAGGTGCCAGTATTTGTGGCACGATTTTGCACAACAAATATTTCGACATACTACGAAATAATATTTAAATACATTTTTTTATGCAGAGTCGAACACTTGGCCATACTTCTTTCGGAGGATGTTCAGTAAGTTACATTTCAATAAAAATGTGCATATTAACCAGTGGCTGTAATAATTTCAAATTCGATGTTAAAAAAAATGTATAGAAACCTATGAGCTGCTCCAAATCCATTGAAATATATTCCTTTCTGATATCTGTTTTTGGTGATAAAGTATTGGAAATGTGTTTAGAACATAAATGGTTTTGCAAATTACACTTATCCGTTGCACAATCAAGTTAGCTATCTGAATCCACAAATTTTCGAATTTGTTACTTTTCCTTTCACAAACAGTAATAATTGTGTAATATAGTCTCTTGCGAAATTTTTACTTTTGCTAACGTGCAAAGCTTTCATCTGTTTTCATTAACCTGTTTAAATAGTGTACATTTCGAATAGTATTTATTCACTTGTTATTGGGGCAGAAGTTTCTAATGATACAGTACCAACCGTGTTGCTATAAGTTCGGTCGAATCTATTTACAATGTATACTAGTATAATTTCTTCACTGAAACAAAGCATTAGGAACTCTTGTAATTGCATTAATTTGTATTGTATTATTTTTCGATTTGACAAAGTATTAAAATTTGCATTAAAATATGATATTTGCTAATAAGATGAAACATTTTAGGGGTGTGCGAAGTGAACAGCCAATTATCTTCGCCGAATAACTAACTCTCTTGAAAAAAAAAAACGGGCCTTAGAATTTATTAAATTTGGAAATATCCAATTTGTAAAACCTGAAAACTTTGATATTATATAGCTACTACAATTTGAAACCTACGATCCTTTCGAAATATGCCGTTGTTACAAAGAACATCCACAAGGGAGAATATTTGTCTACTCGAAATTGAAAATGTATCATTCTTGGAACAATAAACTTTTATAACATTTTATCAAAAATGTATCCAAAGTTCTTGTTTTTTAAAATGTATTTATTGAATTTATTCCATCGAATACAACAGGTGCTATATACATAAAAACAAGGGAAAGAAAACAACCAATATAGGCTACGTAATACATGCTACACTAACATTTTACATTTCGAATTTTTACATTTATTCCTTTACGCATACAATGTTCCTATCGCCAGAAGCGTAACTTGGTGGTGGCAAAACTCCTCGGTCATGAGAAGCAAAGAGCAATTTTTATGATTTCGCAAATTTAACAGTTATTTAACAAAATAGTCCTGGACGCTATTTTTACTGGGTAGAAATGTTTTTTGATTCTGTCCCCCTCCCTTAAAGTTTAGCCCCAAGTTAGGTTTCAAGTTACGCCCATGAAAATCGGCACATGGAAAATGTCTTAAGTTCTTTCAAATAAACTATTGTACCACACTTCACGCATTCTGGTTGTAGCTCATTTCTTAGTAGTGCTTCACTTCATCTCACTTTTTTATAGTGTTGTTTTTATATAGTGTTTTATCCTTGCTTTTCCGACAAGAACATGCCTAGTGCAACCACATTTAAGTATTACAGATAGAATTCCATGCTTATTCAGGCGCGGGACCTCACAACCAAAAAATTCTCATTTGGATTTGAAAGGTCTCAATACCCAAAGGTCTATTTTCATCATTCTCAATTCTCAAACAATGGCGGATTTACAACCATCTCTCGCTGGTGACGGATTAGACTTTTGCGGTATCTCGTCTCGAGTTGTCTCGTTCTTTATCTCGTCTCAGTTTATAAACAGCCATCTCGTTCTATGTCTCGATGATATATAGTATGAACAACATATGAGTGATCCTACAATTAGGAAATATTAGGGGACATTTTTGACTTAGCAAAAAAAAAAATCAAGATTTAAAAGTTATGATTTATTTTATTGATACTAGATGTGTAATATTTTGATGCTGTATGGGCAGCAGAGCTGAATTTTCACTAATAACGTTAAATTTAATTATTGAAAAATTCATGCTTCATGCTAATGACTCTAGTTGTCCATACTAATGATTTTTCATTTTAGGATGTTGGGTTGGGTTGAATTGCCCCCATGTTTTGGGCTTCTGATTTCAAATAATTCAACAAGTAAATTCTAATTTTATTATTAGTCTGCTGAATTATACTTAGCCCATGCCAATGACAACAAATTAATACGCTGACCTTGATTTCAGAAGAAAAGTATTTGTAGCAGTGAGTCAAACAAGATTATTCCAAAGCACATGGTCACTCACTATAGCTGGAAATAGTGTTGTCATATATATTATTATTACCCTAAAGAAAAATAATATCCCTGTCTTCCAATTTTCCGCTAAAGTTTAAAGTGGGTTAAAGTTTTTTCGCATCCCCATTCTATTGTATTCTTGATTTATTTTTCTTTTAATGGTATTATGAATCATACTTAGTTTATGCAAAAAACTGTTTACTTCATAAATAAAAAGTAACGTTTAGAAAAAAAAGTGCATTTAAACATGCCAGGGCCGCCTATCCTAATGACATTGCATTCATATAATATTTCTATCTCTTATTTTTGAACATTTTTTCATTATAATTATTGTGCTATGTAGAGAGTTGTATACTTAGAATGTGGGAAAACTTTTAGAATTACTGCACAAGCTTAGTAACTGTTGTTACAGCGCTGCGAATTTAAATTGTCCCCTAATCGAAGATTCACCCAGATGCAACGTAAACAATTATTAAAACATGTACGGGTTCAGAATAAAATTCCGTTTTTCGAGGGCTCGTAGCGTAGAAACGAGGCGTCAGAGAAACTTATTTAAAGAGTTCTTATATGCTATTTATACTATATATATATCAAGATTTGCTCTTCGAGGCCGAGAACGAATTCTTTGTAAATCGAACAAGACAAAGAACCACAAAGTCAGTGGTAGCGTCGTTGCCTTTCAATCAAAGGGTTCCAGGTTCGATACCGGTGGAGGCACATAGTGGTTCTGATCCCATACTTATTATACTTATTACAATTATATGTGCATTCCCGATTGACCTATATTCGCATAAAGTGGACTTAAAATAACATTTAAACAAAGAGGTCACGCTACACAGGCTCACAATTTACAATATTTGGATTCAAAAGCCTTCTGACCTTCCTCTTAATCTGGTTTTCGTATGAGCCAAATATATCCTGTGTGGACAAAGTTATGTCTCGCATAGTATTGCGACACGCAATAAGCAGAACCTGTTGAAAAAATCCAGAATTATGAGAACACTCGATAATCGAAATTGTTTTATCTTTCTATTTCCAATCTGTATCACTGCTATAGAGCTCTTCACGTTTACTTTTCAAAAAGGTGTTTGAATGTTAAGTTTTATTTCTTTTCCTATCACAGTGACAATTCTTAAAAAATATTCTACCATAGTTGTTATGTTTAACTGCCACACCTGAGTGAATTTACATTTTTACACATGAACTTACATTTTTACACATGAACTTATGAACTTACATTTGTCAAACGTTGATTGACTCTACAAATCAATGGATAATACTACATATAAACTATTTCTGAATATTATTGAAGTATTTAGAATATGTTCTTTCACCGAGGAAAACACTTTGTTTGGAATAACAACAACAACAACAATGATAATAATATCCAACAAGTGATTCTTCACCAGAATCAAATTCCTTTAGCAATCCTGCACATTTGTTTAGTGATCATAGATTTTGGTAAACTTACGAAATTTAGTAAAGATTGCCAATTTGTTTTTAGCAATTCTGCAAATTTCATTAGAGTTACCGAATAATTTGGTCTAAATCATCAAATTTAGTGAAGAGTACCATTGGCGGGGTGGGGGGGCTTAACCAAACATTTTTGTTAATTCAAACAAATCAGTTTTTGATCTCTAGTGTAGTAGGTACTTTGTTTAGATTATGATTTCGGCAAAGAGTTCGTCTTTGGGATTTTCACATAACATACCTACATCCATAATTAAGAGCGTAAATTTGAACAAGCGAATCAGTGTCTGTGAGACAATGCGCTTTGTCAAACGATAGCACAAGCTATGCTTCTTCGATGTTAAGCAATTGAACGCGTATTTCTCTGAAATTATTTGGAATTAAAATGGACAGTCCCCTGAAATTCGCCTCAACTACCTCCTTACTTTTTTTACAATGTTTCGCCTAGAAGGGGGAAGAAAGTAGTTTTCTATACTTTCTAGGATTTGAAATATTTTTTAAAGTTCGATTTTTCTTGAATCAGCCTTTCGGTGATATTGTATTAGGCTATAATGTTTTATACAAGTAGTTCGTTTTTTGTTAATTTAATTTGGACAATGTTGGATAAACTTGATTCTCTTGCGACGCCAGGCAAGTTCGCCCGCACGTTTTTTTTTCCTCGGGGGTGCAGCGGTTTCTCAAAAAGCATCCCCACAACTAGAATAATTTGCATACACGCTTCATCTGCTCTCTTTCACAGCACCCCTCATCTATGTTTTTACGCTTCATTCTAATTGATATCTCGTATAAGGGGCTTCATATAGGCTATATATTGTATATAATAGATAAGTATATTTTTTTTTTTACTTATCATTGCATTTCTACCACTTTGACTAATTGATACGATGAGGTTGAGTGATGATATGATGAAATTGGTGGACAGACACTCACAAAACACTCATGCCCAGGCGGGGATTTGAACCTGGGACCCCTGACGTCCTAGCGCGCTGTGTTAACCATACATATAAATAAACCATGCTGTTGCCCCCTCGGTGGCGTAGTGGTAACGTCATTGCTTTGTACACACATAACCTAAAACGTGTCAATTGACACACATATTTTGATTTCAATAACACGTTAACGTGAATAAACTGCAAATGATGCACCTTTTAGTGTGTCAAAATACACTAACTAACTAACTAACTAACTCTCTAGCCTTCTTAAACCCGAAGGTTCATGGCTGCAGCAACACAGGCCTTCCATCTGTCCCTATCTTGAGCAAGATCTATATACTCTTTTCCATCCCTACCGATTTCCTTTAGGTCCATCTCGACGTTGTCCCTCCATCTTCGTCTTGGCCTTCCTACTGGTCTCTTACCATCAGGTTTCCCAACAAGAATCCTGAAAACTCCTCTTTCCTCTCCCATTCGTGCCACATGGCCTGCCCACCTAAGTCTTCTTGATTTAATTATTCTAATAATGTCTGGACATGAATACAAATTATGTAGTTCTAAATTATGTAACCTTCTCCACTCACCTGTCTCCTCATCCCTTTTAGGTCCAAATATTTTCCTAAGGATCCTATTTTCAAATACTCTCAATTTATGTTCCTCTTTCAATGTAAGGGACCAAGTTTCACATCCATACAATACTACAGGCAAAATTACGGTTTTGTATATTTTAACTTTTAGATTCTTAGATATTAAACGAGAAGACAAAAGTTTATGAAGAGAGAAGTAACATGCATTTCCTGAATTAAGCCTACTTTTTATTTCCTCTTTAATATAATTTTCATTTGTTAATATTACTCCTAAGTATTTGAATTTGGAAACTGGTTCAAACGAGTTGTTATCAATAATTAGATTTTGATTATTACCTAACACTTGGTTTCGGCCTGTAAGCATATATTTAGTTTTCTCTTTGTTAACTTCCAAACCTATCTCTTTAGCAGTTTTGAAAAATATTTTAGCATTATTCTTAATTGTGCTGTAAGCATATATTTAGTTTTCTCTTTGTTAACTTCCAAACCTATCTCTTTAGCAGTTTTGAAAAATATTTTAGCATTATTCTTAATTGTATTCACATCATCCCCCAGTAAGTCTACATCATCTGCATATGCTAACAACTGAGTCACACCATTTAATTTTAGTCCTTCTTTAGTTTCTTTTACCTTCCTTACAGCATATTCTAAGGCAAAATTAAAGAGCAATGGAGATAATGCATCTCCTTGTTTTAACCCATCATGAATTGTAAATTTCTCAGACATATTAATACCCACACGAATTTTACTTTCTGTTTCACTGGTGCATATTTTTATCATACTAACAAGCTTCTTAGGTATTCCAAACTCTACTAATATATTATATAATTTATCTCTTTTGACCGAATCATATGCTTTTTTGAAATCAATGAATAGCTGATGGACATTTTGATTATATTCCCACTTTTTTTCAAGTGTCTGTCTGATGTGAAAAATTTGATCTGTAGTTGATCTGTTGCGTTTAAATCCACATTGATAATCACCTATAATTTCATTAGCATATGGGGTTAGTCTTGTTAAAAGAATGTTAGATAATATTTTATATGTTGTTGAGAGTAGAGAAATTCCACGGTAATTATTGCAGTTCATTTTATCACCTTTTTTAAACACAGGAACAATTATGGATTCTTTCCACTGTTGAGGGATTTCTTCTTTATTCCATATTAAACAAATTAATTTATGAATTTGACAAATTAATGAATTTCCACCATATTTAATTAACTCAGCTGGTATTAAATCAATGCCAGGTGCTTTGTTATTCTTTAGCCTTTTAATAGCATCTTTAACTTCAGTCAAGTTAGGTTCTGGGACTAAAGGTTCTGCTGTGTGTACTTCATTCACTTCTGATTTATCTCCTACATGGACATTTAAAAGGTCATTAAAGTAGTTCTTCCATCTATTTAGAATATCGCTTGGGTCAGCTAGAAAATCACCGTCTTGATCTTTTATCAAGTTTACTTTAGGTTGCCACCCCTTTCTAAACTCATTTACACCTTTATATAAATCTCTGATATTTTTATTTTTGCTGTTTGTTTCAATTTCGTTAATTTTGCTTTTCAAGTAATCTCTTTTTTTACTTCTAAACGTGCGGTTAACTTCTCGCTTTATTCTATTATAATTGTTTTGATTTGTATCATCAGAGTTATTTAACCACCTAAGTCTAGCCTGATTTCTTATTTCTATTAGATTATGACATTCATTGTCAAACCATGGCTTACTTTTTCTCGGTTTATGGTATCCTATACTTTCTTTAGCTGCTGATTCTATTGCATTACGTATGTGCTCCCAATTCTTATTTACGTCTGTTTCATTTATATTTTCATCATCATTTAAATCCTGCAAAACATCAAATCTATTTGACAGTTTAATTTGGTAATCTGTCTTAATTCTTTCATCAGTAAACTTTCCTGTATCAAATTTTAGAACTTTTAGATTTTGTTGCTTATGATTTATCACTGAGAGTCTTTCTCTTAATTTAGCAATTACTAAATAATGGTCACTGGCACAGTCAGCACCTCTATGTGTACGAACGTCAATTATACTAGTATGCCTTCTCTTATCAATGAGAATATGATCTATCTGATTATGAGTTTTACCATCTGGAGAAGACCAGGTATATTTATGGATATCTTTATGTTTAAAAGTGGTACTTTTCACAATTAAATTCTTTGAGGTTGCAAAAGTAATCAATCTTATACCATTATCATTACTTAATTCATGAAGACTTTCTTTACCAATCGTGGGTTTAAATGTCTCTTCTTTCCCAATCTGTGCATTACAGTCACCTAACAGAATTTTCATATCATACTGAGAAAATTTATCAAAGACCTGTTCTAACTCTGTATAAAAATCATCTTTAGTATTATCATCTTTATCTTCCGTTGGTGCATGTATGTTTATTAAAATAATTTTACACCACCTACCCTGTAAAACTGCATATGATATCCTATCATTAATAAATTCTATTGTTTTAAGAGCCGAGATAATTCTATTATTTATGAAAAAGCCT
Source organism: Lepisma saccharinum (assembly GCF_977018435.1). Taxonomy (NCBI): domain Eukaryota; kingdom Metazoa; phylum Arthropoda; class Insecta; order Zygentoma; family Lepismatidae; genus Lepisma; species Lepisma saccharinum. The sequence goes on along the minus strand of NC_139249.1, from coordinate 17,166,282 downwards.
GTTCCAAAATTATGATTTTCAGTACCACCATAGAAAAAAGTATAATTTTTAGTTTTACAATTCCCTTCTCCTGGCCACCTAACTTCCTGGACAGCTACTACATCTAATTTATACTTGACTATCTCATTAACTGTACACTGAAATGCCCCAGGCCGGTAAAGGCTCAGAACATTCCAGGTGCCTAATTTAATATTTTTCTTATTCCTAACGTAGATCTTATCCTTAGTCCAGGGACCTCCCAAAGTAGTCCCCACCCGGAGATCCGAACGGGGGACTATTTTACCTCCGGAATATTTTACCTTGGGAACATCCATGGCCTTATATTGCTGATTCTTGACATGGCTTTTTACAGTGCAGAGTTGTCAGCTCTACGCCTAACCCCCAATATGAATGGAGGAACTACTACACAAGACAAACACAAACACATTAGACAGCACAACTACTACACAAGACACACACAAACACTTCACAACTATAACACAATATAAACACAAACACACCACAACTACTACACAAGACAAACACAAACAAATTAGACAGCACAACTACTACGCAAAACAAACCTACTAGACAGCACAACTACTACACAAACATACTAGACAGCACAACTACAACACAAGACACATACATACACACCACCGAGGTAGAATTTAAATAAAATCGAAGCGTGCAAAAGTTTCAAAATACACACAGGAATGTATTAAAGGGTATTTTTATGAGATGAAGTTTCGTGTGATGCACTAAAATGCATCAATTTGGAAGATCAAAGGAGATCATTTCGATAACAAAATTACACATTTAGCTGTGTCAATTTATGCATTAAAAATGAAATTTTGTTATCTTTGAAATCATCTTGTCTGATCTTCCAAATTAATGCATGTTAGTGCATCACATGGAACTTCATCTGATAAAAAATACCCTTTAATACATTCCTATGTGTATTTTGACACACTAAAAGGTGCATCATTTGCAGTTTATGCACGTTAACGTGTTATTGAAATCAATATATATATATTTATATATGTGTCAATTGACACGTTTTGGGTTCTGTGTGTAATCAAGGGCTTCCGGATTCAGTATGTGGTGAAAACAAGTGTAGTTTAAAATGTAGGTTTAGTCCCGATTAGCCTTTCTGTGAATAAAGTGGACTTAAAAGAAAACTCAACAATAACGAACCATGCTGGTTTCAGTGTAGAAATTTATGAGAAATGAAGGTTGTTTATATTTTCGACTTTTCTCGCGGTTATAGTTCGCACAGGGCATCACAATTCCTAAACGGAGGCCCTGACTATAACACTTAAAAAATGGTTGTTCGCAAGTTAAAGCACCACAAAATAATCTGAAAATGTATTTTAAAATTGCGTAGAAAAGTCAGGAAATCTGTTTTACAAAAATGAGTCGGAAAGAACGTGAACATGTGACGCGCATACTCTTCCCTTCTCCAGACCGAAAAGGCTAACACGCACAAATAAAAATCAGCCTATAATACGTACTTCTTCACACTGTGCCACTGCCAAGCTTTTTACTTGTTTACTTTGCTTGTAATAATCGTCATCATTTCTTAATTTACCCAGTACTGTGCGATAAAGTGATGACACAAAATATTCCGGGACAAGCACAGGCCCGTAGCTAGAATTGATCTCCAGGGGGGGAGGGGGGCTCACGGGCTTTGTAAACCAAGTCCATTTTTTAAAAAAATATTAAATGAAGGTAAATTGTGTGTGTGTGTGGGGGGGGGGTCATTCATTTATAAATATCATATACTAAATACTACATTTTTCTACATCTTTTAAAACATCTCTTGAAGTGTTAATTGACTGATACTGAAATTATCCCTTCCACACCCCATACTATTTTAGATGATACAGATATGTAGGCTATATCACACACAAAAGACGCACAATATTTAATCACAGTGCCTACAGTATATTCCACCCCCGGCCGAAGCAATTAAACTCCCCTTCCTTCCCAAAACTTGGGAGCTGTTGTTGACCTTTGACGCAGATGCGGAGGGATGACATCAAAGTCACAGATTTCTGTCTAAACGGGAGGCTGCAACAGGGACAGTGAAGGTACAGATAAAGAAGCTTCCCTATGAAAGAACTTTCTGAAGTCCTACAGAATATTCTAAATACTTGCATCTATTTCTGCTCATAAACAAAATGAGCGAATGTAATATAGATACTGTTCATATTCTGTGGATTTATCCTTAAAGTTGTGAGCTGTGTACATTTTCACTCTTCACTGCAAACAAATTATGCAAAATAGTTTACCTAATGTAAAGAGCGGCTGATGGCAGTTCCAGGGGAGGCTGAGCCCCTATTTCCAACAACTTTCTCCTCTTTCCCTTTTTCGCTATGTGCACTAATAACGGATTTGCCTATAGGGCCAGACTTTGCATTTCTAATAACTGGGAACGTAAACATCAGCTTCATCTACAGTAATTCAAGCAATATTGTACTTCATTTCTGTTAGACTTGTTTTTGAATTACAGGAAATTGTCTATCAAAGTTTATCATACATTACCTAACCTACTCAATCTAAATTTAACATAACTCTGGATGACATTGGCGTCCCATATTTAAATTTTGTAGTTATTGAGTAATAGTATATGTATGACATGGATATATTTTTTTAAAAAAATATTGAAAAGACTAATTTTTAGAAAATTTCTATCAAACTTTTATTTACACCATATTTTATTCGCTCGAGCAAATAAGTTCTAAATTCCGTACTCTGCCTAGTGTCGTCCGTGCGAACTATTTAACGCTCGTGCGAAATTCTCTCGCTGCTGCACTCTAGTAGAGGAAAGTGACCAAAGTAGGACCCCCGTTTAGTTTTTCATCCCTGGTGTCATTATGGCATATTATTTCTATTAGAAATTTAATAAAATGGGTTCTTTGATATGTTTGCTAACGTTTTGAGTATCTTAATCCACCTTCAAGAGCATGATGCTTTGCCGGTAAGCATTTCTGTAAAAGGGACGAAAAGTAACAACGGAGAAAAAGTGGCCAAAGTCGGACCCTCCTTTAACAAGTTCCAAAAATTGGAAAAGAGGCAAAGAAATGTAAATATATGATATGTAGTAAATGAATTACATTTATTGAGCTTGCATAAAGAATATAGATGTACAAAAGTAATATAATATAGACTACCAATATCCTAACTGCGTCAATCGCCCTTTCCATTTGTTGGACCTTCTCCCACCTGCATTGCCTTTTCCCTTGAACATCTGAAACAATATGTAAAAGGGTTTTACTAACGAGGAACGACCCTTTGCTTCAATTACAATTGTAATGTTAGGTATTCATTGAGGGGTCCTACTTAGGGCATTTTACTCGTGGAGTCTTATTGTTTATACAATAAAACCACACGTATCTTCAAACAAACCATTACCATAATTTCAAAGTACAATACTTACTAGTGTCTAAATTGTAACAAGATTGCTACTTACCTCTCTCTTAATTAGCAAAATTCCCACTGTTGTGCACCGTACAAACTTTGATTCACACAAAAACAAGTCATGGCGGACTACAGCACCTGATACTTGCACGTTACTGCTGATACCTTCCCTACACAATCTTTTCGTTACTTGACGTGTTTCGCCCATTGCAACCACACGGCAGCACCTACTTACGGAAACAGGAAGGGAGTCCGGCTTAGAGAGTGGGGTTCGGGTTTGGTTATTTTTCTCTACCTACACTTCCAGCGACACCACGCTTCGCCATTGCTCTGTATACAATTTCAGTTAAAATCTTTAAACCAAACAGTTTCAGATATGTCTCTACTATGACGTTCACCTTGTTATCAAGGGATCCCGGGTTCGATACCCAGTGGAGGCACATAGTGATTCGGATCCCACTTTAAACCGCAGGTCCAGTCCCGATTAGCCTATATGTGTTTAAAGTGACTGAAAGAAAACTGAAACTGCATAAGATGGTTTGTTATTTCTATATCTTAATATCTTAGCACATTTGAAATAACTCATTTCTTTCATCTTGTGGCACTTTTCAAGCAATTTTTATTTCTGTGAAGGTCCATTTGTAGATTGGGCTGCAGTCTACAATTTCTGTTTAAATCTAAAGGCGTGGGCACATTCTAGTACCACTATCATGCAGTCTGAATTATTATGTGATTTATGCACATCCACCAGAACCGCCACCTACTATCCTTAATCTCCCTAAGATGTTGCACAAACGCGCATTTGTGGCCATTTTGACCCCCACAAGAATAATTATGGATACATTCAGACCCGTAGCCAGAATTTTATTTCGGGGAGGGACACATCCCTTACCAGGACGGGCGTCGCCAGAAATATTTGTAGAGGGGGCCAGTCCATAGATAAAACTTGATTAGTGCAAATAATAATGACAATAATAATAATTATTTTACAATAATAACTATTATAACTTATTAAAAATATACCAATTTCAATCCAAATGTATTGTTATTTTTACATAAATGGAGCTAATACAATTGTTGTCCATTATTTTTCTTATATTTTGTACAGTTAGTGTACTGAAAATCATAGTTATTGCATTTTGCTATTAGCTTTTGCACAATCGTTAAAAGAAAGGCTTTAACAGTTAGTGGTTAAAGTTTATATTGTGTGACCTCTCACAAAGAAAACTATAAGTTTTGCAAAATGTGGATCCATTTATTCTTTGCATTAAATGGTAGAATATAAAAATATAACCTGATTCCTCTATTATACACTAAACTGTTTTCGATGTAATGCAGTTTATACTGTGGTTGTAACTTTTTTCTGTTATTAACAATAAAAATAACATTTAAATGAGATATTTGTAGGATTTCGTGTGGGGGGGGCTTCAGCCTCCTTAGCCCTCCCCTACTTGCCTCGATACGTTCCTGTTCCGGTAGCCTGTCCTCTTTTTTTCCTTATTTCTAATGCAGTTGTGGCGCCATACTATCTGAAAGAAAGTTCGCATCTTTGAAGAAAGGTATATGTTCAACATTCTCTACACCCTTTCGCTTTGTTTTCTCACGATATTTGCCCATTAGATTTAGACAGGTTGGTGCAGGCTGGTTTTGGATGGGTTTGGCCCACTTTTTGCGCCGCTCCTGTTCTGATGAATGAATATGGAGGTAAGAGAGGGCGAGAATATTTTCCAAGGGGGCAGACAGTAGGCATACCGATAAATATATCTGTGAATACCATACAAAGATGCACATGTTTGTTTTCCTTGTTTGGGTAACGTATTAGGGTTGGACTGACCGACGGAGGTAGGCGTGTGCCTCCTGCCCCTCCTTCGCGTGCAATGGAGACGCATATAACTTTAGAGCGGAAGTTGATGACCTAAAAAATATAGGTGTATGACCTATAGAATATCCTAAAAAAATGGAAAAATGACGTAAACAATGCAAAAAAAATGACCTGTAAATTTGTTAGTTTCGGGTTAAAAATTAAAATAAAAACGAAATTAAACAAAATGCAATCTCCTTATTTGATCTTAAATTTGAGTTTGCCTCACCTGGTGGTTTCCCCCGTCACAACAAAGACTGTCACCAGTTCAGCATTTCTTTTGCTCGTAAATTGCAATCCTGCAAGATATATATTTACACCTTGGTGAATAGACTCAAGAATATTACCAAAATGAAAGAAGTGACAAAATATGACGAAACAATACACAGAATATTGCGAGAAATGACGGGAAAATGACCTAAAACCTGAAAATTGGCAAAAAATGCAAATAAATGCACTTTAAAATTACCTCTTTTGGTTTCTAGACGAAGTGTAATATTGTGTATATTTAATGGGCATCGTGTCCGAAATGTCAGAAAAGAGATGAAATTTCAACTTCCGCTCCATACATATAACATATCAGGGGGTCGTCGAGTAGCTGAGAAGTGCTCGTTGAGCAGACAGATCTTTTACTTGACGCTGTGTGCTCATTGGTAAAAATATCAGTGCCTTTGCTATTATTATTACACTAATTGTAATGCAGCGCATCATTTCAATTCGTTATCTCGTCGCTCTAACGAGATAAAAAAATACGACACCATAGAGACGAAAATAAAAGGTTCCATTTCTCGAAATTTTCAATTGAGCCCTTAGCATAGTTCTTCCTTAAGTTCCTTTGTATACCAGAACCCCGTCGACGTCTTGTAATCAAGGTGTCCCGGTTCGATACTCGGTGGAGGCACATATTAGTTCGGATCCCACCTTACACTGTATGCCCATTCTCGATTAGCTTATATGTGCAAAAAGTAGAGTTTTAAAAAATCAAACAAAAAACAATTAAAATACACACTTAAGACACATGCACTTGAAATATAACCGGTAGATGACAGAGTAAAACACTTTGAGGAAATAAAAACATAAAGTTTCAAAATATTTATTTAATTAACTACTTTATGAGTTGAGAACGTTTGTTTTATAATAATGTCCAAAAAACTGAAAAAATGTTTGAACGTTTATATCTATTTGATAATGTATAATAAATAATCTGTAGATACTTAAAGATGATTTACTTACAAGATGACATAAATAGAAAAAATAAATTGCATCATGGTATAGATTGTATCTTATCTTACCTTCAAATTTGGCGGGAAAAATTTAAACCGGAGAGAAACATGGAATGAGTTGAAACAATTGGGTATTGTTAACAATAAAAAGTCTCACGATAATACATTCTCTCTCATAAGTACCACTGAAGATTTAGATGCTGTTAATGACCATTTTGGTAAAATTTGCAATGAATCTGAAATTCCTCCTCCACTTAAGGCTCAGCAAATAAAGAATTTCGAGAACAAAACCTGTTCCACCGCTGAACAATATTTTAGCTTTACTGAGGTAACTGAAAAACATGTACATAGAACTATTTATAGTATACGCTCAAATAGTTTTGGAGTAGATGGTATCAGCACTAAAATGCTCAAACTTTCTTTGCCTTATGTTTTATCTCCGCTAACTCACGTCATTAACTCCTCTCTTTCCAGTGGCGTCTTTCCTGAAATGTGGAAAGAAGCACGAATCCTGCCACTTCAGAAAAAGCAGATCGCCACTTCTTACAATGACTTTAGGCCTATCAGTCTTTTGCCTGTGCTATCTAAAGTACTCGAGAAAATAGTGCATTCGCAGACGTTAAACTACGTTAACACGAATAGTTTACTGCCCCCGCTGCAGTCCGGATTTCGTGAGAAACACAGCACAGCCACTGCTCTTGCTAAAGTTGTGGATGATATTCTCTATGCCATTGACAAACAGCAAGTCACTATTTTAGTACTTCTGGATCTCAGTAAGGCTTTTGACACTGTGCAGCATGATTTATTATTAGCCAAACTTAAATATTACAAGTTTTCTCCTTCAACATTAAACTGGTTTCAAACATATCTATTTAACAGACGTCAAAGGGTCGTATTACATAATTCACCATCTCACGTGTCTCAACCTATAACGCTGAAAGCAGGCGTGCCGCCCTTTACACTGCAGATTTGCAGCAAGTCATAAAATTCTTCACTCCACATTTTTACGCAGACGATACCCAGTTATATTTCTCAGATCATTACGCTTCGTTGGAACATAAGCTTCAGTCACTAAATTCTGACTTGAACATCGTCAGTAACTGGTGTGTATCTAACGGTCTTAAAATAAATCCAGAAAAATCCACTTTCATAATCATTGGTTCTAATTATTCAAGGTCGTTAATTAAAAATATTAAGATCGAGCTCAAAATAAACAATTTGCCAATTGTCAGGAATAACACTGCTAAAAATCTTGGTCTGATTTTTGACGAAATTTTTGATTGGACAGAACATGTAAAGACGCAATGTAGGAAAGCTTATGGAACACTTAGGAATCTGAATAGTTTCCTTGACTTCCTCCCTGCGGAATGCAAGCTAAGACTCATCCAAGCATTAATCTACCCATTGTTCGACTATTGTGATAATGTTTACGGTCCTCAACTCTCGCAAAAGCTCAGTAAAAAAATACAAATGGTGCAAAATGCGTGCTTCCGATACATTTTTCAAGCAAAAAGATCCGATCATATTCTTCCATTCTTAAATAATAATCAGGTTCTTACCACGGCAAACAGAAGGAAGTTGCACTATCTCTGTTTTATACGCCGCATACTGACAGAAGGTAAACCACAGTACCTGTTTGAGAAGATGCATTCCCGTAGCGAAATCCATCAGTATGTTACCCGTAAGCGGAACAACTTCGATTTACCCCATCACTCTACCACGGCCTACAAATCATCCTTCTCCTTTTCGGCTCCCAAAGCATGGAATGCATTGCCTGAAAATATCGCTAGTGTAAATAACTCATTATATTTCAAAGGTAAAATAAAAGATCTGCTGTTAATGGAACAATGGCAGAGTCGGGGCACATACTGAAGGTATCAAGTCACTCACTAAAAGGAATTGTATTATTGTATTATTATTACTATTGTCTTTTGTATTTCTAGTTTTTGTATGCAACTAATTCCTATGTATTTTTTTTCTTAATTTTTTATTTTTTTATTTGTATTATTATTATTAATTTTTACGTTTAGCTTACTGCTCCATAAGTTTATAATAATCTCATATGTATTATCATATTGACAAGGGTTAGGTGGCAGAGCAGCCGTTGGCTGAACCTCGCCCGCTGAATAAAGAAAATTTATTATTATTATTATTATTATTACTTCTTTCTACAGATATCTTTTCTCTAGTAATGAAATAATTTCCATTCAAAATAAAACAATATGACAAAAATAAATTTAATGATTTAAAATCAATAAAATGAACGTCTATACCAAATTTCACATAATTTTGTCAACAAGACATAATAGAACTAATATAATACTCTCTATGATTATGCCATAATTTTAGGTATTAGTATTAAATTTCAAGGGTATATATTAATTAACGTATAAAGTAAAAAAATAGAAAGCGACATACATTATATATATATAGTGTGTGTGTGTGTGTGTGTGTGTGCGCGATTTGTAATTAATACACTTACAAGGGAGGTTATCTAAGTGTCCCCCTCCGATTTCCATGAAACTTGGCAGGTGTAGGGGCCCAAAGGAAGAAGTACGTGTTTTTTTTTTTATGGAAATCGGAGGGGGACACACGGGTCAGATCTCCACATCAATTTGTCCTCATCTTGACATTTGAGAGGGGGTTGCCCCTTGAACAGTTTTTTAGCCGAAACAAAAAACACGTATTTCTTCCTATATATACATCTGCCAAGTTTCATTGAAATCGGAGGGGGACACTTATATAACCTCCCTTGTTAGTCTTACACTTTGTAATTATATAACACTGCATATATTATAATGTTTTATTTTAATTTTTAAAACTGTAACTGTAGAACAATTGTATAATTTTTGTATAACATTTCTATCTTGTTAAATCTGTTAATGTCTCACATTTATGTGTGTTTCCATTTCCAATACATTCGAATGAATACATATTCGTTTCAATGGCATTTACAAAATCACCTCTGACATTTTATGTTAAACAAGTAAGATTATTTTTGTGCACGAGTGTGTTAGCCGATGCGTAGCAAAGTATTTTAGGAACAACACTTGAAAAAAAAAATGAAGGAATAACTAATGAAAAATTTCTTTGTAATCGAAGATCATAATACCTTTTAAGGTGTGGTAATATTATAATGGGATTGAGATACGAAACTCTCGGATCCGGATTTTCGGATTCGGATCCAGATCCGGATCCGTTTGGCCATCCCTAGTTTGGAGGACGAACGGACATCAACATGACTTGGCATAACCGTCTCAACGGGTTAACACTATAAAAAGTGCCTAATTTATTATTGTAGTCTACTTCACAGGATCATTTCTGCATGATTGATTCTCGTCGATCCTGAAACATTGGAACGACTTAATCACAATGAAGTCTTGTAGCTCCTTCCTCTGAGGGTGAAATGGATGAGGAACTTGCTTGTGCTCTCCCCTGGTCATTAATGATCGCTCCCCGCTCTCTTGGAGGATGGGAGGGGAAAGACACAGCATGGGTGGTTTTTATGAACAAATAAATAAAATTCAAGAAGCTTTTATCATGATTAATTCATATTCAGTCAATATTTCTGGTAGCGATTATTATTTGCGATATATCCAGTTTAATTTTTCCTCTTACAAACGTATTATTCACTAAAGACCACTAAACATCTTATCTCTGGTGTGGTTTATCAGGAACATTTCATATTTAGATGGCTAATCAGATGTCGTGTTTTGTATCCTTCTTGGTTCTAAAAGGTGAGAAAATATCACTGAATATAAGAATTGAACTGTATAGAAGTCAACTTATTAACTTATTAATATGATTTTTCTGCGACAGTAAGTTTAAATTTACAATTGACATTGTTTGTATCTGATTCATGGATATCCTAAAACATATTTGTAAAAATGTTGCATATTCTTCAAATATATGTAATATACAGGGTGTCTGATAAGTCAATACCTATTTTTAAGTTGATAATACATAATGTAGAAACTATTGTGTAATGGTAACTATCACAGGGAATGAAAGGTAGTTCTGTACCTTTTATTTCACGTAACTGAACATAAAATCAGTGGCGGATTTGCGGTGTCGTCCTAATTGCGAACACTTCCTGCCTGAACAGGAATACTGGAAGGGGTGCTTCCTAATTGTGAACACATTTTTCTGCCTTGTGACCTACAACTTTCTCTCACACTTCCTGAGACCTTTTAACTCTTTTTAAAAGAGACTCAGTGACCTGTGGGTCCTGTTGAAACAGTTCCACATATCGTTTGGCAGTAAGGGGTATTTGAGCCACCGGTCCACAAAATAGTCGAAGAACTAAACGAGGTTTTCATTACGAGGAGCTTGCTCGTAAATATCTTGCTTCATGATCTACTAGTTTTCGAAAATCTAAAGACGCACACATACGGATGCTCCTCCTTATTTCTTCATCTTCTTTGTAAGATGTTGTCATGCCAATTTCTTGAATTCTCCTCCAAAGATTTTGTGTAAAATGGAAAAAAACAACCGTGAATGTTAATCGTGGTATGAACCTCTTTTAAAGCAGAAATAGCAGTAGCCTCGAAGTCAATATTCGCCGTTTCAGGGTTCCACTCTGGTATTTCCCTCAAGATTAATCGAAACAACGTAAAGTGTCTTCTTTCTTGTCTGGTGGAAACGCAAAGACTACAGGTACAACATTTGCTTCTAAATTCGTACATCCCAAGTCTGCATGTATGGTATTATATCAGAAAACGTCCCATCCATTAAAAAAAAATTAAAAAATGTGTTTGGGTCTTCAAAGTCTCTCTTCCTTTGGTGCTGGCAAAAACCAGAATTCTCGTGTCTTACCCTTATCTGTTTTTAAAAACAGGTTTTCAGTTGTGTTCGCAATTAGGACGTGGAAATATTTCTCAGTTTCATGTGTTCGCAATTATGACGATTCAGGCGCTATTCGCAATTAGGACGCAACCGGATTTGCGATCCCATGTTCACTGAGACTTTTTTTTTTATCTACTACCGTCTAATTTTCACATTTCCAGTTTGCTCTGTCACTTCTGGTACACCCTGTATACTTCATAACGTTTATGAAAATTATGACCCCTCTCAACCCCTTACCGAATTTTTCTGTCTGGGTACGCTCCTGCTAGTCTGATAGGATTAGTATCAAGACGATACTACTCTCAGTCAATTAATAAGATTGGGCAGATTCTCGTGTCGTCTCGTCTCTCGTAAATGTCTGTCTTGTTCTTATCTCTAAACACATCTTACAAAAAGTATCGTACACAAAATGTGAACGCATAAACTTTTTGCATCGTGTGGAGCTTTTCATAATAACGTTTTTCTGTTTAGGGAGTCGCTTCGAGTCTACGAACCTGCGAACTTCTATTTTATTATAAAAGTATGCAACCGAGCTGAACAGGTTCACAGTTATCACGACTTCTTTATAATTAATATGGACAAATTGTGCGACTTATCTATAAATAATTAGGTATATACACGCTTGGCATATCCGAATAAGTCGCAAATAAGATTTGTTTGGGTAAAAATTTTCATGCATTATAGTTTACAGAGGGTCCCGGGCACAATATCTCACCTCGCTTCGATTTCAGTCAGGTGTGTCGTGTACTCATCTCGATTTTTAATTGGTCATCTCGGTATCCGTACCACCCCTGAGGTCTGGATAGATTAGAGAAGGGCAAGTGTGCTGATTTCTTTTCAAAAAATATTGTTAGTTGCTATATATTACCGATTCATTATTTTCTAGTTTCGCTGGTCTCCCTGTATAGTAAAAGAAAATAAAACAGGGACGTTCTTAATCAGAAACTCTGTATATTTTATGCGACTTATAATTTATAGGGAGCGGATTTTTAGGTAAAATATATTTTTTCTTTAGGAGTTCCGATCATGTGGCTGCAATGTAATATGTGCAAGTCTTAATTTCACACGAATTGCATAATTTTACCATTAGCACATAAACATATATCTCTAGGGAAATGACATAAAATGTACATATTTAAGCATTCCTGACAAATTAAAATTTCCGAATTCTTTGTGTAAACGCATATTTTGGACTTAATCCATAAAATAGTCAAAATACTTTGCGATATTTCAAGATTTATCGAAAGATGGATGTTTACAAAACGATTTGGTGTTCCTGTCTGCAAAATGTAATGTTTTTGTGTGGAGTGATAGAACTGGAAATTTCTACGAAACTGGTTGAATGGAAATTGAACTCTAGCACGGACATTCTTGAACGCGCTTAAAGACAAATTCCGAAGTCTGTTCGACAAAAACATGAGATGCCAAAACTTTGTGAAGTTGCTCAGGTTATGGAAAGTGAACGTACAAGTGTTTATGGTGCAAATGTGCATGACATCCCCCACTTCAAAATTAATATGCGCGTCTGACTGTACGTGTGATGTGGAAAAGTTATTTTCACAATACAAGTCATTGTTCAGATATAATCGGCGTTCAAGGAACTAGTGCTTTGTTGATCATTGTAATCAACAGAATGCAACAAGCATCTAACGTCCTGTTTTCATTGGTGAATACCTATTTATTTGTTTGACATAATTTTGAATGAAAGTATTTTTGGCTTTTGCCACATTTTTCACTGTTTTTAGGACATAAAAAACTAAATAATCCGCTCCCTAATAAGTCAAGGAAGAAAGGAAATGCACTTTGGTATTTGCAAACACCACGCTGTGCATTTTCCTGATAAGACGTAAGGAAACAGGCTTCGGACTAAGTCGATAAGGTCTTGCATGTTTGTAGGTGGTAGGGGACGCCCCTACCAGAGAAAGCGTTTTATGACCCAGCAGACATTGTATCTACAACCCATAATGCAACGCGTCCCTTGATCTGGCTATCACATGATCAGAAACCAGAAGAGTTTTGAGTCGGAACCCATTATGAAGGTTTTTGCCTTTTAGTTTATTTAGCCAGGGGTGCCACAGGGGATATTTTTTCCTTCAAATAATATAAAATTCAACATTTATATCTTTTTCCAAAATACATGTAAAGATTTTACACCTTAAATGCACCATATTTAATCCATTAGATGAAGAAAAGAAAGTGGTTAAGGATATTATCGAAGGTGGTGGGGGTGATGGGGGGTGATATCCAACTTTTACATATTGATATGCGAGTTCTTTGTGTGTGTGTGTGTGATGGGGGGGTATTCTGAATTAAATTGGGGGGGGGACAGTATCCAACTCTAGATCTTAGATTATGGCGGGTATTTTAGTTAGAGGTGGATTGAGCATTAAATTGAAGGGGGTATCCAATTCTTGTGTATTGCTATTGCCTTAGACTGTTGCGGAAATTCTGGTGTGGAGACTGAGAATTAATTTTTTGGAGGAGGCAATCTCTTCAATATCAACAGTAAGTCTAAAATTGATTTAGTATTAAATTTAATTTAAAGGGGGAGATAGAAAGCTCTTGATAAAGTGTTAAATCTTAGATTTTCAAGGGATTTCTGTAGTGGAGAGAGAGTTCGAACATTAAATTTTGGAGACTATTTAGCGATATGGTATCCACAACGTTTTCGAACCCGAACATGCCAAAGGAGAAACTGGAAATGACTAAGAATGTATTGACATCCTATTAAATTAATATTCTTGAAAGCCTGCAAAGAAATGGATGTAAAAATTTTCTTGCTCGGTTCGCTCGCAATTCGCGATTAAAATTACCACCTGAGCGCTAGTGACGCTTCCAATATGGCCGCTCTATGTAGGATAAATCTTTATTTACATTCAGCAGTAGTACGAAACAGCAGAATGTTGTCATGGCTGGTATGGTAAAAATGTTTAAATTACACGATATTTTTAAATATTGCGATGTAAATTCTGGGAACTATAACGAAGGTGAAGCTGTGATGAGAACGAAGCATTTAATTATGATAAGCAAAAATATCACGGAAAACGCAGACGAAACTAATGTATACGCACTGGTTGTTCAAAGTTGTGCTGCATCATCTGCACCTCATGGTGGAACTGGGGTTCTCGGAAATTATTTGAAAATAAAGAAATTGAAATTGACCTATACTTGAAAAGCTGGCAGGAGAAAATTGGGAACATATCGTTGCAGTTCTTTCTCGATAATATTCACGATTTCATGACGGCTATTCTCACTAAAAAAGGACATCGTACTGATGTCCATTTTCATTTTCTGGTTACATTTGACATTAATTCATTCTCAAACTATTTCCATCTTCCCTCGACATGCACCTGTTCCAAATTTCACACATACATAATACATGAATGCATTGGGTAAGACGCTGCATGACTTTTCGAAAAAGAAAAAAGTTTTGTTTGCAAAGTACAATTTAAAATTTTACTTTCATGGCAATATAATATTTATCTGTCGAAAAATAAAGTGAGCCGACTCGTGCATTCTTCGTAATTTCCTTGCCGAAGTACAGTGTCATTCCCCATGCCAGGATCTTCTGTCAATCAATTACGTTTTACCTGATTTAAATACAAATTTCATTTTGTTGATTCCAGTGGTTGGAAACACATGATAAATTTTCATTTGTCCTGACCCATAAAACGATTTAGAGCACAAAAAAACCTGAACAGTAGACCTTACTCTTTCGCATATTCCCCATGCTTTAAACGACTTCAACACAACGTATCCTACTTAGACTAGTTCCGGAAAGTCCCACCAGATGGCATATTTGTTAATTTTAATCGCGAATAACGTGTTGCTAGGATTTGAAGTTTTTATACTACAGTTCCATTTCAAGATAAGCGATATTCTCGATTATGACGAACGATTTTAGGGGTGGTCTTGAGTAATGGGCTCCCTGTTTAGGGAGGAGGGGCAGATCAAGTATAGTGTTCAATGAAGCTAAGAAAAAAGTTACTTTCGGTAGACACGCTGTCGTAATTAAATACTTTGTGCGGATTACGATATGGTTTGAGGGCGCGAATGGTATTATTTGAGGGGCGACGCATGACATGATTTTAGGGGAGATGCGTCATAGGTCTTGGGGGGATGGGCATCCCTGTATTTAGCCTTCCTTTGTTAATGAAATGACCCAAAGTTCACATAACCTTGACACTATGAGTATAGTTCCCTGCACTTTTTGACACCAGGTGCAGTGCAGGTGCATCCCAGTGTCAGGCTGGTGCAAAGAAATTGTGTTCAACCAATTAGACGCTGTGCGCAAGAATAGCGGTGTTCAAGTTCAGGATATTCAACATCTGCCTGTCTGCTGCTTTTAACGTTCATATGATTGGCTAGAACGTGCTACACTGTTCACCGCTCCAGAGCGTAGTGCAAACGACGCAAATACTAAATCAATGAAGTAGATGATTCTGTGTTGCACTTTATAACTAAATAGACACGTGAGTGCAAAGAGAGTGAAAAAGGTGCTCCGTACTAGAAGAAGCGTGGCGTAGTGGTTAGCACTTCGCGCTACGACGCCAGGGGTCCCGGGTTCGAATTCCGCCTGCGCGTGGATGTTTGTGAGTGTCCATTCATCAATTTCATCATGTCATCACTCATCCCCATCTTCGCAATTAGCCAAAAGTGGCACAAAAGCGAAGTAAAATAAAGCAAATCAATCAATTAATCCTCATGGTTGAATTTGTTCATCACAACACACAGTGGCTCACAAAATTGTACAATGTACTAGGATGACAAACTTTCCGAAAGATATCCAACTTTCGGGACAGAGTTTACGAGAGATTTAGTCGTGACAAATTTTGCGTATTTTAGCGGCGCGCCATCACTCCAGCAAGTGTTTGTGGGATAGATAATATTAAATAAAATAATTAATTTACATACAATTATCGGTATGAAAATTTTCCACCGATACCATTGTTTTTGGGTCACTAGAACCGCGGCCAAGAGCAACATTTGTTTCTTTTCAAAGGTTCGTTCACCCTTCCTGGTGAAAGGTTGGAAGTCCAGCAGAAATTCTGCACATAGATTTTCCAAGAATGCTGGACGAACTCCAATCCTTGTCGGATTGACAAGATCAAAGACATGGGTGAAGGGAAAGATGCCCCCAAACTCCCCGAAGGCTTGCAACTACCTGGCAAAGGTTGTGGGGAAATAAAAGAAATCAATCATTTTGAATTCCTTCTCGCACACTCGTGAGGTGAGAAAGGTGGACGTTTTTAAAACCAGGATTACTATCATGCTGGGCTGTTTCCGGGCCAGATGACGACGGAGTTCTTCAGACGGATGAACGTCGTGAATGTGGAATTCGTTTTGTTTTGTCTTCGTTCAAGTGGGGAGGGAGGGTTGTCGGTTCTATTTCTTCCCTTCTGTGTAAGTCTTTCATGTGATGATATCGGCCTATACCGCAGTGACTTGTTTTTATTGCAAGTGACAGAGAATAGGGGACTGCAGGGCATAAAGAGAGCCGGCCAGATGAGGTTATTTTAATAACTACTCCCTCTGTCCCATAATTATTGTCCGGTCCACCTTTGTTTGTTGCCCCATAATAATTGCCCGATATTCAAACTGTGACATTGGTGTATACAGAAGAAGAAAATGAAACACGGGAATGTGTCATACAACGTTATTACTCAAGGATCAGTACAAATTGGCCGATCAAGTATCCAAAATAACATAAATAAAAAGTCACCATTTTGGCATACCGGACGATAATTATGGGACAGAGGGAGTACAGACTTTCTCCCTCTCCTATCAACCCAATGGACAAGAATGAATAGTGTTTTCATGAAATTGAAGAAGTTTTTTAGGTGTAATTACAACACTTTAAAAAAGTCTTACAACATTTCAAAAACTTATTTCTTTGCACATTTTTTCCCCAAATGTCGCAAGACATTTTAAAGTCTACATGACGATTAATAATAGTAATCCGTGGCTCGACAACCCTGGAAGGGCCTTGGCCTATCTGCCTCCCACAATCCTACATATAAAAGGTGTGGAGATCTTCAACCAGTAATGGAGTGACGTGGGGTCAGCACGTCGAACCCCCAGCCGTTATAGAAACTTTCAGAGACCGGATTACGCTACTCACTCGTAGCTATCCAATTTCCTCACGATGGTGGGTTGCCACCGGTTCCATACACAGGCCGAGAACAGAGAGACTGAACCCGGGCGGACTCGAACCCATGCCGTCCCGCAGTGGGAGCTCAAAGCACAGCGCCTTAGACCGCACGGCCACGGAGGCCACATGAGAATTACTTGGTAGTTATTTAATGTCATTAAAGAAATGTGATGTAATATATGACTCACAAGGGAGATTATCTAAGTGTCTCCCTCCGATTTCCATGAAATTTGGCAGGTGTATAGAGGGGTCCAAAGGAAGAAATACGTGTTTTTTTTTTGTTTCGCCAAAAAAAAACTGTTCTAGGGGGCAACCCCCCCCCAAAATGTCAAGATGAGAACAAATTGAAGTGGGGATCTGACCCCTGTGTCCCCTCCGATTTCCATGAAACTTGGCAGGTGTATAGAGGGGTCCAAAGGAAGAAACACGTGTTTTTTTGTTTCAGCTAAAAAACTGTTTTAGGGGGCAAACCCCCCTCAAATGTCAAAATGAGGACAAATTGAAGTGGGCATTTGATCCCTGTGTCCTCCTCCGATTTCTATGAAACTTCGTAGGTGTATAGAGGGGCCCAAAGGAAGAAATACGTGTTTTTTTGTTTCGGCAAAAAAAAACTGTTTTAGGGGGCAAAACCCGCCACAAATGTCAAGATCAGGACACATTGACGTGGGGATCTGACCCCTGTGTCCCCCTCCGATTTCCATGAAATTTGGCAGGTGTATAGAGGGTCCATATGCCCCCTGTTTCTTCCTATGCCATATTTACGTGGTTTCGGGGTCAGATCCCCACTTCAATTTCTCATCTTGACATTTAAGGGGAGGGGGGTTTGCTCTCTAAAGCCCTTTTTTAGCTGAAACACAAAAACACGTATTTCTTCTTCTAGGCCCCTCTATACACCTGCCAAGTTTCATGGAAATCGGAGGGGGACACTTAGATAACCTCCCTTGTCAGTATCTTTGAATTAGACAGGTATCGGTATTGGCATCCATATTGGTTTAAAGTGGTATCGGGTTATCCGTATAATTTTCACAAGCACGAAAGTTGCTTTGTCCCTGTCCAACACAAAGATGATTGTACGACCCATGTTCATTTATCGATAGAAGCTCCATCTGCATTGGTTTTGTGGGAAACAAAATGGTACATTTAAAAAAATCTAGCCCTTGCACTGACGACGCATCAGTACATTCAGCAGAGCAGACGCGTCACTTTCTGCCTGATGTCAAAAGGTTTGTCGCGGTGTTAAATTACACATCTCGTTGCGGCCGCTATTGCAAACATAACCCTGCATTTACGAGTGAAATCCAACAAAAGGCCCCACGCTGACAGATGTTTTAGTGAGGGTTTTACGTGGGGGTCCGAAGAGTGAACTAATGATTTTAATGATGCCTCAAAGCAGAGCGTGTGATGATCCATTCGGGGTGTTCCTGCACCACGTAATTGCTGAATAGAGCCTCGCCGTGGTTGATTCCAACAGCCGCAATTCAACGGTTGAATACATCGCGCAGAGGGCAGCACGGGACAGGGAGGGAAGCGTTTTAAAATGGCCGATTAGATTCCGCCAGAATTAACACACATAAACTCGCCCCCCTTCCCTGACGCTGCATTCCGCCTGCTCCACGCTAACCCTATCATCACGTCTCATTGAACATTACCATTATTACGTCAGGCATTATTAGTGTGGTTTACCATAATTAAAACATCCATAAATAATCCTTTGAACTGTAAGTGCCGCTGCTGGCTTGTGTGATATGATATCTAAATTTACCCCTTTTCACGCTTGCTAGATTTTCAATGCGTTGTAGCACGTGCTTGTTACTTCGATCCTTGCAGCGGATATTGGCAGGCCACGCCTATAGGTGGTGCATGTGTAGAGTCTGGAAAATTGAATCACTGTTGGGCAAGAATCTGTGGTAAGAACACTTCTTTTAGGGCCTCCCAGATGGCGCAGTGGTAGCGTTGTCGCCTTGTAATCAAGTAGTGCCGGGTTCGATACCCGGTGGAGGCACACAGTGGCTCCGGTACCACCTCAAACTATAGGTGCAGTCCCGATTAGCCTTACCGGGCATAGAGTGAACTTAAAACACCAAATCAATCAATCGCGTGACCTTTCTCGGTACCTGTCTTACGATTATTGCAAAGCTATAAACAAAAATATAATTACCGTATAATTTTTGTTCATGTATTATTATATTCTAAACGCATTATATTTTATACGACGGTTTCGGTTAACAATTCATGTTCAGTCTTTTGTCACATTCAAGTGACTATATTTTTATTTTCTAAACACGAATATGATGTATGGTGCTGGACAATTCGAACAATGTTTTAACCCAGATTACTATCGTTCCTATATGTAATCTATGGTTTCTACTGCAAGAAGAAGAAGATTCTACTGCTTCTAACACCTAACTTAACCCTTATAATCACAAATAAAAGTAAATAAAAAATAAGCTAGGATGTTAGATTGTTCGTTCACCTGGTCAACATCTGAAACTGTTTCATTAATTACTATGGATAAAGTAAACAACACGTACTTGCAATAATTAACCATGATATCTCAACTAGTGGAAACAATGTCATACTCCAATTGATAATTTGTAAAATTTAAAAGCAAGAGCCTAACTGTAACATAATATAAAATCTAAAAAGAACATTGTTATGAATGTAGTAATTAAAGGAACTTCAAACCAATATTTTCTTGCAACTTGTGCAGAAGAATTTTTTGCATATAAATTATTACAAAATAATAATAATAATAATAATAATCAAATTATGGCTTAATTTTTATATATTGAAGCACCCATCACAATTGTTTAACAAATAAACTAAATTTTACTATATTTTGGTGCTGAAAATTGAATACTTGCATTTATTGTTATAATACTGACCACGAGTCAGTGATGTGCCGTACACTATTAAGTTTACGCCTACATGCGTTGTATACACCATACACGTTATCTACGCGTAGATTACATTTGGTTGTAGTTTACATAGACTATACGTAGGCAATCTAAAGTACATTAGAAATAATTTTGAAGGCTTTCATGAAAGGAAAGTGACATTTTCAACTATATTTGTTCCTAACGAACTGACAAGAATCTTATTTACAACAAAATTTGTCTCTTCTCTTCTACAAACTTCGAAAGTAATTCGTATGCAAAATAAAACAACAGATGGCAGTCGTGAGGCAAAAGTAGTCTTTTTCCCACAAAACACTAAAATGTTTCCTATATTAATTAGGCTTTTTCCCTAGGCGAGAAATTGTTCGAAATTAAAGAAAAGAGAATGAAAGGTTTCTCTCACACATTAACAACTGATATGCAGTATAATTGGGGGGGGGGGAGAGGGGTATATTAATTGGATTTCATGTGGCTGTGCATAATATTTTCTTATGAGAAATATGAGCGAAATGGGTCATTGTTGCAATTTTTTTTCAATTTGTTCACAAGTCAGGCTTAACTTATGTATTAAGATGAAAATAGTTCTCACTATTCAGATAGATAGTTGGATTTTGACAGAAATGTGCCATCACGGGGATCCAATTCGAAACCACTGATTAGGGCATAAGTCCATCGAAGTTACCAACAAGCTACCGGGGAGACGTATTTCTACATGCTGTGGAACTTCGGTCCGGGTATGAAAAATCAAACGTACACAATATATTCCTGAGAAAAAAAACCAGCTTGCAAATTTAATTGTACTTTCCTAATAAAATTATAATCTACTAAGAGACACGTTATTTCATGCCAAGAAGAATAACTAGTTTAGTTACAGAGAAGGAAGGTCGGAATTGTATCGAGATAGAAATTATTTTTTGAATGTGTATGCACGATTTTTAGTTGTTCCAATTAGACGACAGATTTTCGATAAGAGAATCAAGGATTCTGTAATAGTGCAACGTTTTTTTAGAGTTAACTTATGACATTTCATGTACAGTGAGATCCATGAGTATTACCGTGCAAATTGACCATGACTATATTCATTAATTTTTATCTCGCATCCTATTGTGTTTTTAAGCGATGGATTTTTATGTATGCTGGTGCAGAAGTTGTCACCAGCTTGTTTTGAGTTTTCTTTTAATTCTTGTAGCTCTTAATGGGTCAAATAAAGTGTACAGTGGGATCCATGAGTATTATTATGCAAATTGTCCATGACTATTTTCATTAATTTTTCTCTTACATCCTGTGTATTTTTAAGAGATGGATTTTTATGTATGCTGGTGCAGAAGTTGTCAACAGCTTGTTTTGAGTTTTCTTTTAATTATTGAAGTTCTTATTGGATCAAATAAAGTGCACGAACATGGTGATGGACAATTTGCACGGTGATACTTATGGATCCCACTGTACGAACATGGTGATGGACAATTTGCACGGTAATACTCATGGATCCCACTGTACCACACAGTTCAAAACGAGCATTGTATGTAGGTATATGCTTCAACGTTTTTGTAACTGGAGTTCCTTGTTCAGATTATCGGCTATTTGATTTCTTTTAAAATTGGGTCATAACGGGCGAGAACGCTTTTCAAAACCAAATCGATAACTTTTTAATTATAATTTTGCAAACCCTCATTGCAGCACATGGATAACAGCAGCCATAGATTCCCGTGAAATATATGTTCGTGGAAAGGAATTAAAAGAAATTTCTGCCACAGTGGCGCTGCGTTCGACTGGCTGTGGAAGTTCAGTCGAAGTTGGTTTTCCATATTTCTCTCTCTCTCTCATTTTAACAAGCTTTAAATCACGACCACCGTAATTACTCTTTGGAACCGCGCAGTGAACACATTGTGTACTTTCTATTCAACTAACTCATTTGCAGTTTGGATTTTTTAGTTTCTCCCAGCAGCCCCTGCGGTTGCAAACAAAGCACGGTCCCTGCGCGTACGTGGTTGAATGGGGCGAGCATAAAATAACGAGTGGTCACACTTCCTGTTCTTCTGATTTATACTCTTCCACAACCACCGGTCCTTACGAGAAATGTATGGTCAGCTGCACATAGTGTTCCATATACAGACTACATGAGCCAAGCAACTTGCGGATAGCGTTCCTTTGTTTTGTAGTCCACGATAGACCGTTCATTCCACAAACACTGGTTTCGAAAGCTCCAATACTCTTAATGAAAAAATATATTCGAGTGTCGCAAAGAGACTTAGTAATGCTCATATAGCACATTGCATCGATATCAAGGTGTATAACACGAATATAATGTAAGTGTGAATGGTTCCAGTAGCAAATATACAATTTTGCCTTTTGCCCATTTTTCTGGTAGTTTCAAACTTTTGTCTGGAGTATAGTTTCAGAGTTTATGTAACGAAAGTGACAGGAGTTACAGGACATCACTTGGGTTATAAATTGGAAGTGAAACACTGAAGAGTTCTTAGACACAGACACCAGATCTATATAAGTCAATCTGTTAACAGAAAACGTGAAGTAAATCAGAGATTCATTGAACTGTCAACAGACGACAGTATAGGGTCTAGTGATAAAGGAAACAGCTGTTGTGTTGATCAGCAAAGTGCTGTCAGTCAGACTTTTTTTTCTTTTTAAGAAAGTGACTTAACTTTATACATTTATTTTCAATTTAATTTTTTATTTGCCTCTATTATGACTATGCAAATATATTTCATAGATTGAATCTCGGATCATTATCAGATAGAAATAATCTTGATATCAATTTTATACATAATATTTTGAAAAGAAAAATATCATCCCTGAACATTCTTATGAAATTAGCCTAAAAATCTCAATATACGTATTAGTGTTCGAAATTATAGAGCAGTAACAGTAGTGAATGAAAACAATGAGACGAAATCATTTTTACATACTATTGTAAATCAATAATGCTACCAAGAAGAACTGAATATATACGTGTTTTGTTTGATTTTTTTGTTATTTGACATATATCTTTAGGATTGGACTATTTTATATTGCTCTTCTGATTTTTATATCTTTCTTGTCTTGTCAAACATATTGTAGCTACTTTATTCTTATGTTCGTTTTCTTCTTTTATTTTCTGGCATTTGATTGTGAGCATATGTATAAAAGTGTTGTACTTTGGAATTTTCTGTATACCGAACTATAATTACTGTTTGAAATGAATAGAATAATTGATATATAGCCTAACCTTTAAATTAAATATTAATGAATAAAGTATAGCGAATCATAAAAAGTAATAATTCGATTATGTCGAAGCTTGTTGGCAAATATACAATTAGGTTTAAATTAGTTATCAAGCACTGGATATAATGAAATCTTGCAGCTTCGTCAGTCCAACAACATTAAATTAGTTTGATAAGTGCTGATTTTTCTTTGCCATGTATAATATTGAATACTGAAAAAATCAAATAATACCAATTGTGAAATCTGTCATATTACTATGTATTACTATACTTGGAAAACTGATATCTATATTAGCAATTGAGTTGGTGTTTTTTAAAATCCACTTTATGCATAGTAAGGCTAATCGGGACTGGACCTACAGTTTAAAGTGGGATCCGAACCACTTGTGCCTCCACCGGGTATCGAACCCGGGACCCCTTGATTACAAGGCACTGACGCTACCACTGCGCCATGTGGGGGGCCCTTTAATTGTTTCATTTGAGTGAAATCAATCGAGACGCGTTTCGGTTCAAAGTTACAAGTAATTTGTTACTTTTTTGAGGAATTCTAACTGTTTTTACAAGTAAGTTGCTGTAACAGTAACAGAGTTACTTTCTGCAACAGAACAAACGTTATTTTACTTTACAGTTGTTTACAACACTTAAAGTTATTACAGTGAGTAGCTGTAACTCAATTACTTTAAAAGTAACTTTCGGAACATTGAATACATAAGAAATCAAGTAAAGCGGTTAAAAGTAACTTGTGCAACTAAAAAAAATATACAGGGAATGCAGTAAAGTAATAATTACTTGTGTTACTTTACAGAAAAGTGTTCGGAAGGATCTTCGCAGAAGAAAACGACTAAGACGAAGAGAGTGAGGACTATTTTCACGCCAGAGCAGCTCGAGAGGCTAGAGGCGGAGTTTGAACGTCAGCAGTACATGGTCGGTCCAGAGAGATTATACTTGGCTTCGGCGCTTCAGCTAACGGAAGCACAGGTAAGAGAATCTTTTCTATTCAGGGACATAGACAGGATATTTTTCCTGGTGGGGCTGAACCTTCAATAATAATACTAAAAAATGGCACTTTAGAAGATATATTAGCGGGAGACCAGTACTGAAATAACGATTTGCAACGTATCTCTCAGCATGTATAGCAATTGTGACCATTGTATTCGTAAATTGATACTTTTGCTTGAACGTTATCTAACTCAAAAAGCAGAAAATTTTGATTTTCATTGTATCTTTCACTATAAAAGGTTATAAAATTCGCGAGAAACGCTAATATTCAGGTAAAACATTAAATTTACATTTTTTCACGACTTGGTATCCACGAAAAATATGATTAGCATGTCAGCGATTGATTGATTTCTACAATATGGTCACATCGGCACCTAGGCTATTTTTGCCGTCACGCAATGCGCGGATACGCTCCTTAAACTAACATTAAATCCAGGATAGGCTTCCAACTTCCTTTCTCAATTTTTAAAACTAATTCATTCAAGCATTACTTAACAACAAACTTAAAAACTGAGACTGTAAAGGGGCTCTCAACACTCGAAGAACAAACACAGCCCCGCAAAGGGTTATCCTGGTCTTGGGTTCAGGCGCCAGAGCCTCGCTGGCCTGAAAGAAGGAGCTACTGGGGTGTATTACTACGTGGAAATGAGATTGGTCTTTGGGCCCTTACCACAAGGTCGCCCCTTGCAGCCCCTAGCATGTAATTGAAAAAGTGGTTCTGGACAAATAATAATAATAATTTCAAATAATAATAGTAGTTTATTATTAGCCCGGAAGTTCAGACATTTATTTTCGTTAAAATAGGCAGGGAAAATAATGTGGAAAATAGGCACTAAAAATGAAAAAAAAAAAAAGGCACATTTGGAAGTCGCTTACTTTTATCTATAATTTCTGGCAAAATGTTACAATCTACATTGGGAAGAGCATTTCAATTTTCACCAAATTCACGTACGTAACCATGTAGCTTACCATTTAATGGCTCGGCATGATGACAACTACACGATCCTTTCCCTCCAAAGTGCAGAACTAAACTAAAGATAGAGAACTTGATTTTGGAATCCATGCAAAGACCCTTGGGCATTAGTGCTGTTTCTTGTCAGTAACCTCCTGATACGGACGCTGGACGTGATGACTTAATTGTGCAGATGTTCTACAACAGGTTTTCAGCAGTCAATCATGCACAAGGAAATATTAACCGAAAGGCAATATCCTAACTCAGCATGTAATACTTTTTTCTCACACTTTTCTCCTTCAGCAATGTTGAAACATGCGTGAGTTCAATATTACTTAAATAAGGCGAAAATTATTCACATAATAAACTGAAGAAAAAAATGACAATAACGTTTTTTTGGGAGAAAAATAATTGATATACACACTTTTTTTTAAAAAAAATGTCCAATTTCATTGAAAAAGGCAAAAAAGGCATTATAATTAAAAATAGGCAGTGGGGTTCAAAATAGGCAAAATGAAAAGACTTCTAAAACATTCGAAACAACATAAAAAGCGTATATCCGGAAAAATGTTATCAATATATGCAGTAGATAAAAAGAGGCATTTTGCCAAACTTCAGGGCTCTAATTATTAGTTTATAATTATATTGTATTATTATTATTGAATTTTGTCACGGTGTAACCATCCCGTCAAACACTTTTTGCGAAGTACGTGCTCTTCTTCCTTCCCTTTTTCGATCATCTTCTTACAGTAAAACCTCGTTAATCCGGACTAATGGGGAGATAGGTAGACCGGTTTAACGAAAGTCCGGATTAACTGAAATAACCTAAAATAACAGTAGCAAGTGCATTAAAACTCAGTTTATAGCAACAAAACACATTTATTATGGTGTATTTAAGGGGCATAGGCGTAAATACACCATACTGTACAAAGTCTGCGGGAAACAGAATTTAATCAGTGGTTGACTGTCTCTTCTTTGGGAAGTTCTCTTGTTGACTTTTAGCCACATTTAAAACCTTGCATTCTGCTTTTTTTCTTTGCCTTTTGCCTGTGCGGATTAAGCGAAATCCGGCTTATCGGGGTTCGGATTAACGACGCTTTACTGTATTCCCTTCCTTTCTTGCTTCTCTCTGTGTATGCTTCGTTTCTGAACTCTAATTTTCCTTTTTGTCTCTTTCCCCTTTCTCTCTCTCTCTCTGTTGTGTCACTTGTTTATTTCCTATGTATTACTTCCTTGTGTGTCTTCTTTCTTTCTCACTTTCTCGGGTGGCTTTTCATTTTCTTTCCCCTTTCATTCCGTACCCTTTCTTTCATCTATATCCTTTCCCCTCTTCTTTAAAACGTTTCTTTCTTGCGATGACACACATCAGAACTAGCCCAAATATGACAACAGCATAAGTTCTACCAGCTACCAAAACTTCGTGTTGATTAGTATTACATTGGGACGCACAAGTATTGCTCGACAAATTGCCCATGACTATGCTCATTAATTTTTCTCTTGCATCGCACATGTTTTCAAGGAATGGGTTTTGATTGTGAGTTA
Organism: Lepisma saccharinum; assembly: GCF_977018435.1. Classification (NCBI taxonomy): domain Eukaryota; kingdom Metazoa; phylum Arthropoda; class Insecta; order Zygentoma; family Lepismatidae; genus Lepisma; species Lepisma saccharinum. Next base: position 17,139,192 of record NC_139249.1, on the reverse strand, counting down.
CTTCAGAGGTTTCCAGAAACTTGTTGGGTGGTTGGTTTCAATTCTCAAAGCTCTCGTGACGTAAAACATAGATAATAAACATGTTTTTTTGGACAATTTGATCGGTAATACTTACGCATCCCACTTTACAATCATCCGCAAAGATAACGGTATACTTTTGCCTATACGCAAATTATCCACGGCTAATTTCGTTATTTTTCCTTCTTCATTTCATTGTGCTTTTAGGGAGATGAATTTTTCTCTTGTCTTGAATCCCACGTTGCAGAAAACAGAATGAATGAACGCGGTAATGGACAATTTGCCTATTATTAAGCCTATATTTGGCGCTTGCTGTCTACATCGTGTTCGTCAATCATATAGGAATGACACCTTCAATACAGAATAATAACGTTCACGTAAATTTGCCTTTTGTTCATTTGAAAGCCAAGCTGCCGTCTTTATCTGCATACATTCGACTGATATGATGCGTCTCTGCGGTGTACGTCAGCTCCCAAATTTATGGCCCCCATATTCTCAGCTTCCTGGTTGCGAATCACGCCAGACAAGTGGCGAGTTTTATTGATGTAAATGTCGCTTGGATTTGCAGCAAGGCTTGTTAGAACTCCCACGACCAAGGAAATTAAGCTTCTTTTTATTTCCAATAAAAAATACAATAAAACACTTATTTATAGCAGCATCGGGGCATGATAAAGGACAGGGAGGGGATTATGCAGTCGTCATCGTGTGCATGAGCTGTTATTTTTCCTGTGGGAAAACTGATAGCGGTGTATTTAATTTCTTCGATACAAGATGGCGCTGGGGAAAACGATTTGATTTTTTTATTGTGGCACGGATGTCTCCGGGAAAATGTAACTGCAAATTCCGAGTGAATTGCGTTGTATATTATTCCAGTATTCTCCCTGGAGTGTTGGAGCGAGATTATTAGCTTGTTCTTGTCTGATGTTTGCATGAATCAACGCTTCCAGATGTTTCTTTTTAAGGTGTAAGGTATTACTATTTCAGCCAGTGTTCGAAGTGGTAATTGGCTGAAAATGAATTAGTGAGCATTGAGTTGGGACATTCATGAGTGAAAAGTGCGTACTTTGACTGTAAATAGTCCATGGAACTTAATTTTTGAATAGGTGACTAAAAGTATACAATCATAGCAGCTCCCGTCTTTCGAGCGAGGAGTTCCGACTTCGATCCCTGATTAGAGATATATATTTTCGATGTTAACCCAAAATCGTGAGGACAATTGGGATGGTACTTTAAAACAAGCTTTTGGGTCCAGTCTAAAATGTCATATAACATTGGCGATGAAACTCGATGTTCTGACACGGGTCATCCAACACAAATCTGCTTGGGCAGGCCTTGGCTTTCAAAGGACTGTTGCGCGACAGACTTTTATAATTATTATACAAACTAACAGGTTATTAGTGAGAAATGTAGAACTGAAAATGTAGTAGTCTGCATGTCAGTTGAAATTTGAATATATTTTAAAAACCGAATGATTACAAGTTTAAAAAAGATTAGTCGAATTAAGGTCCAAAAAGGATTACACAATATTTCCACTACCTCCTCAACACGGACTTTCACAGAGATCTTTCAAATATTCAAATATATTTAAAGGTAGAACTGTTACACCATGTTAAATAGGAAACAGTGATATTTTATCTGAAATACATGTGGTGCTCTGAATTATTTGAGATGATGTCTCGTAGCACTCTATCAATGATAGTTGTTGCGGTTTAATGGCAGGGTTTATTGTGTTGCTTCCCCTTGAACAATTTTCTTCACTTTCGCTGTTGCTTCTGCAGACCTTTTCCAGCCATATACTGTATTTGATTTTCTTTATAAGGCAGACGTCTTCCATTAAAACTTACGTCAAGGTCTTATTCGTGGTTTGTTGTCGGCCTTCTTGTGTGTAACTAAGTCAGTGAACACCTGCAATGCTCCATATTATTTCTCAATCCTCGTGAGACCGTGGCCCGTTAGTCTTTTTTAAAAGGTCGATGCAACAATTCCAACAATTTTATTTGTAAATATTTTTCTAATCTTTTAAATTTTATAACTTAATTAATATGTATCAATTAAATTAAATATTAGTAAATTATAGTTAAGAGTTATAGTTATAGAATATCTTCGCTTGTTGACAATATTAAGTTAGGTTTAAATACGTTGTCGACAACTGGATCCTAATTAATTATTGTAGTTTCCTCAGGCCAACATCATTAAATTAATTTGTTAAGTGCTGATTTTCATTCGAATGTTCCACCATAATATTCCAATTAATACTAATCAAGAAATCGATGAAATTGTATCGTCAATTTGATTTTAAGTTGTTGGTTAAGAAAAAAATGTTTCAAGAGAACGTCTCAAGAACCTAGTATAATTGATGTCAGGCCCTTTACCGGGCCGCGGCCCGGCGGTTGAGAAGCACTGCTCTAACCCAGCAGGGGCAGCCTTCGTTGATAGGTTAGGCTTGTTATATTTAGTTATCTTAGCATATATAATACACTGGAAACCGAATAAGCCTAACCTAACAATGAGAGAATTCCGTGCTGACCTGAGAGCACGAAGGTTGCTATAGTATTGTGCGATAAATGAGACCCACTATGTCGCGAGGGTTATCGTAGCGTACTACTGAACTAACCGGTTCATGATCATCATGTGTATTTGTTCTTTGTCTATCATATAATTCCACTATTCATCGTCATCGTCGCGACAAGTTACTAATACTTTCAAAGGTCGTGTGTCATGTGCATGCTTGATAATAGTGCTCGTAAGCGTAACCTATTTAAATGAGAATTTTCTTTTCTTTTCTTTCCAGGTGAAAGTTTGGTTCCAAAATCGAAGGATTAAATGGCGGAAGCAGCACTTGGAACTCCAACAGCAACGTTTAGCGGTTTTGAAGCAACAGCAACAACAGCAGCAGTTGCAAGATCTGGAGGAGAGCGACGACAGCAACAGCATAGAAGAAAGCGCAGATTAACGGGATCAGTGTATACTTTCGAAATATCAAAGACACCGATGGCACAGTATAGTGTCTATAAAGCGAAACTGTAGTGCCAAAAAGAAAGAAGCGGTGTTTGTGTTTTCTTGTAATTTGGGACTTGTCGCGATTGTGCTTGGATCAAGGCAGACAGGGTATTTGAACTGCACGACAGTGATAATTTTGTTGGTGAGTCTGGCAACGTTGCACTTGTAACAGATCTGAACAGTTCGAAAACTTCAGATGTAAAAATGTGTACACATAAAACTTTTCGTGTGAGTGGATAGCTGTGTTACCGAAACGCTTGTAACCCACTGGAAACGTATATATTTATAATGTAGCAGCAGATGGTCGTTTTATGTTAAGCTTTTAAATTTTCGTAAGATGACTGGTACGAGATTAACATTCACTACTTCAGTTTTTCCTTTCCAAACACGAAACTCGAAAGTCATGGGTAAAAACACCGAAGTAGCAATGTACAAGGGCAAATTTATTGTATTAGTTATAGTTTGATGCTCATATCTGTAAACAGAATACTGTGGGCAAACTGTCACATTAGTGGAATAACGTGATTTTGACCGGTGATATAACTAATGGAGCATCATAAACCTTCTGTATTGAACCTTCCTGGTGTTGGATAATATGCTACCACAAGCTTTACTGTAGCTAATAGATAATTTTTATGGTTGGTACATAATGTTTGGTTTATTCATGGTGTTAATCATTTTCCTTTGTATTTCTCTTGTATTTTTCTGTCCCTTCAGTTAAAAGTAAGGCATTGTTCTTTCTCACTTACAAATAGGTTAATACAAGATCAACTTGACAAGATAAAACTATCTAATTGTCGGACCGCTCTTGTTTGTGTATGCCTATGTACATACAAGTTATGAATTAATACAATCAACCTTTCCGAATTTAGTATTGAAATTTAATACAATTCTGTGAAGTTGCTGTGAAGCAACATTGACAACCCCCAGTCAGCAACTCTACCCTCTTCTCCCAACAGGCAAGAAATAGATGGTAATGAATGAATTTTTGGTAAAAGTTTCATACATCGGAGACACATTTCTTCAATTTTACACAAGAAACTACTTACAAAAATGAGTTTCTCCAAGGTTAACAACGTTCGTCGAGGTATTTTCTTTCACCGTGGAATATATTTGACCGGGAAATCATGTATTTTTCAAGAGAAATATTTCACCGACGCACAGTTAGCATTGCTTTCATTTGCTTGCTCTACGACAACCGGATGCTGCGTACGTTTGATGACGTAAGCCCCTGTCAGTGTTTCAACCCCCTTCTTTTTTTACTATGCTTGCCTAACGTAACCAAACATAACCTAACCTTATCGGAATGGTTTGTGGGGCTATCCGTGTATGGTTCGTAGGGCTATCCGTCAGTTACCCGTGCATAATGTATAATTTCCACCGGTGACGAACACGATAGTAGATATTTTTCGGTGAAGAAGGTTGAAACACTGCATACCCACAACTTGAGTCAAGATGTTCCCGCCATATTGTGTGTTCCGGAGGCGAAGAAAGGAATAAAAAAAAAACACTCAGAATGTGAAAAATTGAGTTTGTTTTCTTGTAAAAAGCATAATGGCACCTTCAACTATGTTCCGCAATACACAATTGGTAACTACGAACCATGCGAAACACAAAATATGCGCTTTTTATGTGTCTCCGATCTATGAAACTGTTACCGAATTTTTACTAAAAAATAGAAATTATACATTTGATATATATACACACACAGTATATGTATTGTATAATAAATGTGACTACCCCACATTACTATTTTGCACTGTGGTTTTTATGAAATAGACTCGAGGAATCTTTGACAATATCTTTAGAAAATGGTGGTTGTGCAACAGTTTCCACAAATAAATTGCTCACTCAATGTAACTATGAAACTAGAAAGTTATTAACAATATCACAAAAACCTAGGTTTATCAGTTTGTCAGTTTGCTTAGTGGTTAGAATGCTCTATCAGTCATCTTCGAAATTTTTTCCAGGAAGTTTTGTTTTCTTGAGTTACCATCACAGAACTATTTAAGTTATTAAGATTTATTTGTTACAGCCATTATTGTTTCAGCACTTTTTGTCGAAATAAATATTATATATAAGAAATATACAACCAAGTTCGAATGTTCTTAAATTGTATGAAAATGTAAGATTCCTATACATGTTCATTATAAAATTGTTGGTTACACGTGATTACAACCCTAAGGGTGGAAATGCAACGTGATTACAACCCTAAAGCATTAAGAAAAAACGTTTATGATTTGATGGATATAATCTACAGAGCATTCCCTGACTTTCGCTACGAGACTCTGCGGCAAGCGGCCCGGCGTCAGGGCTTGTCTTTCCCGGTGAACGGGTCAGCGACAGTCGCACGCTACAGTCTGTTTTTTTTTTCGCTCTCCCTGCCTTCGCTCTCTTCCCTTTCTGTTGACGTTGCAGACTGACGCCAGTATAATCCTCCCTCGGAAGTTGTGTTGTGTCGTGTCCGTGTGTTGAAGATTGTGGCTTAATATGGCACCACAAAAGTCTAAATTACAACAAAGGATTTATTGTGTCTAGTGTTACCTCGGAAAGACGAATTGTGGAGAAGTGCGACGACGTTTTGCAACGAAATTTCCTGGTGTTCCCGTTCCACATAGGGCCACTATATTAAACCTCTAAACTCGTAAAAAAGTGTAGAGTAACAGGGTCAGTTCTGAATAAAAGTGGAAAGAAAAACCCACGTGTACTCACTGAAGAAAAACTCGATGAGATAGGACAAAGGTTAGAACAGTCTCCTCGGAAATCTATCCGCCACCTCTCACAAGAAATGGGTGTTTCAAAAACCACAGCATTTAGAGTCGCTAAAATTCTTAAATCTAAAAATAAAAAAATGAAAGAAAAAAAGTATACAAAGACAATCCGCACACCATCCGTGAGTTAAAAGAGAATATTGTACGAGAAATCGGGAGAATTACACTAGACGAACTTACACGTGTAAATGTCAATTTCCTTCGGAGATGCCAGGAATGTGTTGCAGCAGAGTGACATCATTTTCAACACCTTCTGTAGTCAAGGTTAGTACACAATATGAAAATTGTAATTTTAATAGCCGACTCTAGCGACTGTCGCGGACCCCGTTCACCGGGAAATACAAGCCCTGACGCCGGGACGCTTGCCGCCGAGTCTCGTAGCAAACGTCAGGGAATGCTCAGTATGTATGGTTGTTTTTGGTTAACGAGTGGTGGACTATGAAATTAGAAATTAGAATATTACCTAAACTTTGCGTTGGGGTAATATTGGGGAAACTAGAATTTAGATTTTGCTGATAATTTTTAATAAAAAGAAACTTGCTTAAATTGGCATTGATGTTTGAACGGAAATATTGGGGTTCTGCAGGAAATAATTTATCTTGCCTCAGCAGCTATATCACAGTGCCAGATAAGGGGGCGGCGGCAAGAGGGAGGAGAATTAACAAGTACCGGTTAATTTATCATGCCAGAGTCAGTGGTTTTTGCATCGCGCCAGTCATGCTGCGATTGTGATGCAAAAAACACAATCCACGCAACAAGTTTGTTTCAATGCTATTTCTATTTTGTTATTTCCACCTCTCTAGTCCACACGCTAGTCGACTGAGTTTTGCGATATTTTATAGAGTAGAGTATTATTACTTGCAAATATCCATGCTGCAAATTGTCCATTAGTGTCGGCAACTTTCTTTTGAAAAATGTCCCAGTTCGAACACTGCTACTGCTAGCAGTGACGGACCCAGAAAAATATCACTGGGAGGGTAGGACGGGGATATTTTCTAGGAGGATTATGCCGGCCAACGTGGCATAGTGATTAGTACATCGCGCTACGACGTCAGGGGTCCCGGGTTCGAATCCCGGCCTGGGGATGAGTGTCCATTCATCATATCATCACTCATCCCCATCCAAAAGTGGCACAAAAAGCGAAGTAAAATAAAGCAAATCAAACAGAGTTTTTCTTGTTTGCTGGGCGGTACAAGCGGTGAATTTCACAGCGAAAGCTTAAGCTTGCGTTTTTTTATTGTTGGCAAGAATGTTAGAATGACATATTGTCAATACCTAATACAGTAAAACCTCGTTAATTCGGACTAATGGGGGAAATAAGTTGACTGTTTTAACGAAAGTCCGGATTAACTGAAATCTCCTAAAAGAACAGTAGAAAGTGCATTGAAACTCCGTTTATAGCAACAACAGGGTGGCTACTTACCACGAATTCCGTGAATTATGCGTGAATTATTGGCTCCAGGAATTATGCGTGAATTCTACTGAATTTTTCTCCGTAGACGTGAAAAATTACAACTTTTTTCTAATCCAAATCCTATTCACATTTTATACAAACAAAAATTATTTTCTTGCTCGCTTCGCTCTTAGTCTTATCAATTTTATAACCATAGCTAGGAGGCGGCGGGAGTCGGCCCTGGGCGCCAAACTATCTAAATGAAAAATGTTGTAAAATTGATTGATTGATTTGTGTTTTTAAGTCCACTTTATACACAGAAAGTCTAATCTGGACTAGACCTACAGTTTGAAGTGGGATCTGAACTACTGTGCCGTGTGGATAAAAAATAATTGAAATTGTTTGTTCGAACACAAATGCTTTAGCACCAACTTCTACCCCCTTTTTGCATAATTTACGAGGATAATAACGTCTTTGATACTACTACTACTACTACTAATAATAATAATAATAACAACAATGTTTGTCTCGGCGGGTTCGAATCCTGGCTTGGGTATGGGTTTGTGACTCGATTCATCAATTTCATCATATCACTCATCCCCATCTTAGCCAAACGTGGCACAAGAAGCGAAGTAAAATAAAACAAATCAATAATAATAATATTATTATTAACACTATTATTATTAGTATTAGTACGTTTATCCTGGCACTTTCTCCCCGCCCGCTCAGACAAAAATTCGTGATTGCGTCTCTGATTGTAAATTGAAACTCAGAACCTTAAATTAAATATTTTAATTATATTACGTATACCGTTTAATTGAATTATAATTTTTGGACGTTGGAATCACATAGACTCTTTATATTGTGAAGATATTTGTGTGTGGATGTTGAGAGGCGGTAATACGTAAGGTTGAAATAGGAAAAATATCTGCTTGAATTTTTGGAAAGTTCGCCTTGAAAACTGGGAATTATAGTTGAATTTTATCATGGTCCTACAGTAGCCACCCTGAACAAAACACGTTTATTATGGTGTATTTAAAGGGCATAGACCTAAATACACTATACAGTACAGTACAAAGTCTGCGGGAAACAGAATTTCATCAGTGCTTGACTGCCTTTTCTTTGGGAACTTCTCTTCTTGACTTCTAGCCACATTTAAAACCTTGCATTTTGCTTTTTTCCCCTTTTTTTCTTGCCTGTCCGGATTAAGCGAAGTCCGGCTTATTGGGTCCGGATTAACGAGGTTTTACTGTATCTGTAAATAAAATAATACTCTACATGGGGAACTGAAATGAACATTCTTTGATTACAATGAGAAAATTGTAGAAACAAGATTATAGGATCGTTCTACAATTAGATGAGGAGAGTAATTTGTTGTAATTCAACATCTACACAACTGGAAAACAATAATATCTCCTACCGACTATTTTACACAAGTACAAGATTGTACGCAAACGTGTAAGGTTAAATGCTTTCCTGAAAAATAAACAGAGAGCACAAACAGAATATGCACGTAGGTGAACGGAAAACCTTAGGTTATTTAACGCAAGATGGGAAAATATTGTAAAGCATGAATGTGCATAATATGTCTTAAAATGTTTGAAAATATGGAAATTATATGGCCTTGGTGGCTCAGTGTCGACCTCCGTGGCGAAGTGGTTAGCAGAGTTCGCTACAACGCCAGGGGTTCCGGGTTCGAGTCCCGGGTAAGGCATGGGTATTTGTGTTTGTCTGTCCTGAAAAAGTCCTGAAATGTGAATGAAATGATATGAGTGAATGTGATGGGGGAAGCTTCCGCTTAGGGGGCTTTCCTTTATCTTAAAAAAAAAAAAAGTCGGTAACGCGTCTGACTACCATGCTCAAGGTCCCGGGTTCGATCCCCGGCCGGTTCAAATCCGGGAACTTTTCTAACGATGGCGCCCACCCAGCGTCGAATAACATGGGTACCTGGGGGAAACCCTGGGGGGGTAAAGGCGGTCAGGGGCGTGATGCTGATCACATCACCCCACTCACGACCGGATCAAGGAAGTGTGTGGCGTTACCCCCACACCCCCTATACGCCTTCATGGCGTGGTGCTATGCACAGGGGAACACTTTACCTTTTTTTTTATATGTAAAATATCTGCTGAAAGTTAAAATGGGAAATAAAATGGCATATTTTGAGCATACATACCGCAATACGCAAAGATAATATACAATAAGATCGATTTTAGCACCATAAGAAGATATGTATAAATTCTTGTAATAAATATGTGTAAATCAGTTTTCTGCTCATAAGGTTCCACAACTTCAATATGGCAGCCACGTTAAGTTGTATGGTTCTATACATTCACTATATTTCCACGCGCAAGATTTCTGCGCAGCTGCCATTGGAATAACCAATAGGATTTCCCACAGGTCACGTGTATTTGTTTACATTGACTCCATTCTTACCATGGACATAGATTAGGTAGCTGCTTGATTAGCTGTGGGCACAAATGAATGAAAAAGAATAGAAAACCAAGAAAGTGTGCCGATTGAAGGGGTTAAAATAATCTACTAAAATACCTTGTGTAATAACTCCTCGAAGGACCTTCCTGACTGACGTTTATTTACGTGTTTATGACTTGTTTGCAAATGTCACTAATCAGGTTTTACTGTACAGGACTGCAATTAGGTCAATGCCTTTAAATGGGGGAGAAAAACAGCTTTACTAGCTTGCTTGTATGTGAGCATGAGCAAGCAATTTTAGATAATATCTCAAGGTTTCAGATATCGGAAGGAACAAATAACACGTGTGCAATAACCGGTAGTATAGATTTCCCACAATTATTAACTATTTTAACTTAAATTCTATGCAATGCATATTTAATTGGAGTCAAGTGCTTTCTCTTAACTATGTCTTGTTCTTTGCAAAAGTGTTACCTGAGAAGTATTAAATTCAGTTGTATTTACCAAGTTTATTCTCTTCAATGAGTTAGCACTATAGCACATGCCAAAAAGAGAGCTGGAGCAAGAATATTTTGTGGTGGCTGGTGGAGAAGTTAGTTTTTTTTTTAATTGGTTTATTTTACTTCACTTTTCGGATAATCGGGAAGATGAGAATGAGTTATGATATATTGAAGAGACCCTTACAGGGAACATCCATATCCAGACTGGGATTCGAATCCGGGCTCCTGGCGTCGTAGCGAGATGTGCTAATCACTACGCCAACGGAGATCGGCAGAATTTAGTTATTGATGTATTATTTTAGAAAAGAGAGCTTCCCTCTTTCTTTCTCTATCTAGCGTCATTATTGTTACCAGATACTTTCTCTTTCACACAATAATCCAAAATTTAAATGAAATTAGCGTTCATTAGATCATTGGAACTTTCAAAAAAGTACACTATCTACCAAAAAGTAATTGGGCATGTGTACAAAATGGTTGTCTGGTGGTGCGAACCCTGTTAGAACCTCGTGGAGCCACCTCTTGCTGCTTGCTTCCTTCATGTTTTGTTAAAAAATTTGGCAGAAAAATAAGTGATTTTCACTCTTCTTGAGCAGCTACATAAAATCCTATAGTCTCATTTTGAAAAGCAGAACGAGAGCTATAAAATTGTATAATATAATCATTGCAGCCCCAATAGTTCCCTACATAATGTAGCAAAACCCGCGAGAGAAAACACAAACTTCAACAAAACCTATTCGGCAGAACAACAATTCTCAATGAGGTCCGCGCGCAACCACAGTTCTCTATGCGGTCCGCGCTCATTATATACAGAAAGCGCAGGAAAAGAGAGCATTGAATAAAGGCATTTTATCAGCACCTTTTTGTAAACATTTTCAGGGCCTATTTTCCTTTTCCCGACTTTAATTTTGCAGCTTAAAATCCTTTCCCTACGTATGTATGTACTTTCCATATTGCATATGTAAATGCATATTTAAGAATTTTTAACTAAAAATGCATATTTCATATGCAGGTGCATATTTGTATGAAAATAAGTTGATGTTGTGCATATGTTTGTATCCACAACCAACACCGAACATATACTGTATTTATTTTTCATCTCCTTGCTTCTCTTCTATTTTCTTTATCTTTTCTGTCTTTCTTCTTTCATTTTTCCTGGATTGTATGAAATGTGGCAAGTACGTCATTCTCGCCTCAACAATCGACTAAGCTGGCAACGCCGCGTGTAAGTTTCTTATCGCACATGGACAACGTGTGGATGATCTGGAACTTGATAAGTCTGACTTTGTTGCCCTAAAATACAGTCCACTTGTATCTTGCGAAGTGGAACGTGTGTTTTCTGAATATAAGACTATTCTAGCTGAAAACAGGAGTTTCAAGTTCGAAAATTTGAGACATGTTGTTATCAAATGCAATCATGATCTTGATCTGTAGTGTATTGTGTTTCATTTAACGCAGAACCATATTAATTCAAAAAATCTGTGTAGCGAATGAGCATTCAGAATAATGCATATTCATTGCCTGGCATGTAATCTTTCAAAGTTTGTAATATACAGCATTTATAAATGAAACAGGTTTTTAAAGTGCATATTTTACATTTTTTGGTGCATATTTGCATGCATATTTTGCGTTTTTTTAGTGCGTAACTATCCGAGACCTGCTTATTACAGAGTAATATGATGCTGATATCTACTCGTATTACGTCCTTTGGACCGTGATAGACTGGTTCTGCTAGATTACAAAGCAAAATTATTCAACTACTGATCACCATCTGTAATATCATGAATAGCAACACAGCTTACACGAGTAAAAAAACGTACAGTTCCGTACACTGTGTACTCTTCAATACGCAATGTTTCTTCCAAGCAACTGTTCAAATTGTCGACCGCCATGATCAGAACAAACTGTAGCTACAGCGGTCTGTCGCACACGCTCTAGGATCCTAGGAGATAGACGCACATCTTCAGTGGATGCAATAATCCTAGCAACCAGGTCCATGGGAGTGTAGACTGGAGTCCCCTACACTAAGATCTGCACATGACCGCAGAAGACATGCGCAAAAATAGTTTAACTACACAAAGGTAGTAGAGTTTGAACAAAGAAAAGAAATTGAATTACTCTGCAGGTTCCCGTTCCTTATTTCCAAACATTCAGCCAACATGCCTGAACAACCTGTGAAAGTTTGGCGGTTCCACCCTGCATGCACTGATGTTACCAAGAAGACAAGATCGAACATTCCTGACAAAGTTAATTTTCAACCTTGCCAGGGATTAAATTAAGCCACCGAGGCATCAGGGATTTTGAAGTAACATTATAAACACTTATCCAAGCCAATTAGGTCATTGCATTTCAGTCCATTACAAAAATTTAGCATTTGAAGATTTGTTAAGAGTCCACGTGCATTCGGAACATCTCCGGCTGACTGCGCGAGTCTAGCCAGCGAGCCTACGAGCAGTGTAGAGCGTGAGCATTAGAGTTAGCTATAGGCGCAGAGTAGAGATGACGTCAGCGGTTCCCTTCTTGATTGGAGACGTCGGGAGGTATGACTCGCTCCCAAGGTGCAAGCGCAGAACGGCCAGAGCTGTTACGGATATAATTTCACTTCTAATAGACTAAATAGCACCTTCTGATTGCATCTTAAACGTCCAGCCATTAACAAGCTCTACCGGGTGACTTGTCATTGCCTGATGACCTTCCTGTGCCTGTTTTTCTTGACTTATTCGCATATTTAAGTTTATGTAAATTACCTGTTTTTTTTACCGTGTAACCTTATCGTAAAATGTACGTTTCACCATTTGTAAATGCCTCTTTACGCATTTATTGCAGGCAAGATAAGGAAAAGCAATATATGTTGTCGAAAGTACTTTTCACTAGTTATCTAGTTAGAACGGCATGTTCCACCGAGTGTAATCATTAGAAAAGTAATGATTTTACAGTAGCTTTTTGAATGACGACACCACGTACTCTACAAGGTTGCTTATTTACGAACACGTAAAGGATTTGAATCCGTGTACACACAGAAAACTAAATTCGTCATGTCGATTGATGCACCAGAATGCATCGGTTGATGCACTAAAGTGTGCTTTATGGCTTCTTCAAAGAATCAAATTCACATTTGATGCATTTGGGTGCATTTTTGTATGTCGTGAAGTGCAAAGTGCATCATTTGATTCAAGTGAGGATTCTTTTCAGTCGAGGTGCACTTCAATGCATCAGTTGATGTTCCTTGATGCACCTTCCTGCATCTTTTTGGATGATGCACTTAAACGTTTGGTCTGAGCTACAGATGAAACGTTTAAGTGCATCATCAAAAATGATGCAGGAAGGTGCATCAACATTTTTTGTTATGTAGTGAAGGGACCGAATATAAATAAAACCACTGTGCCTTACCCAGGATTCGAACCTGGGATCTCTGACTTCGTAGCGTTCTATCCAACTAGATCATCACAGCCATTGTCGTCGAGAGGCTAGATCGAATAGGTCCGTCGACGCTCCTCCCCAGAAATTGGCGTAGTTTTTTTCAAGTTACAAATATATAAAGTTCGTTATTTTTATTGTTAATAACAGAAATCAAGTGCAGTTAGTTATTATTTGAACAGAATAATAATATTTGAATAGAAGTCTGCCCTGAAAGCTTGGAATCTTTTCCACAACTCACCTGGTCAGCCCGAGAGAATCTTTATATTATTCGTCGCCAGGAAAGTTTCAAGGCTTAACTTACTTCAGAGAATAAACTGTTTCACAGTTTTCAAAATACCAAAAATTAAACTTTTATGTAAGATGATGCACAACAGGCACTGTAGCTAAAATTTCCTTCTAACTTCTTAAACTTTTATTTTACAAAAATTAAAGATTTTGTTTTTTTATTTTGTTTCATTGAGCTACAGTTGAGGCTGGGATCCGAACCCCTATGTGTCTCCACTGATGGCCTTGATTACAAAGTGAAGATGTTTGCTACTTTTCTTTTTCATTTTTTTGCGCCCGCCTTTCTCCCGCACGAAATGGTGCCACATATGGCTTCTGGCTTCTTTGAATTATATGCCAGGCAGTGATGTGCGTAGACTATAAGTTTACGTCTACATGCGTTGTCTACACACGCGTAGATTACATTGGGTTGTAGTTTACATAGACTATGTAGACAATCTAAAGTGCATTAAAATTAATTTTCAAGGGTTTCATAAAAAGAAAGTGACATTTTCAACTATATTCGTTCCTAATGAAATGAAAAGAATCCTATTTACAACAAAATTTCTCTTCTCTTCTATCATCAACTATGGAAGAAGATAAATAGTATGCAAAAAACAACAACAGATGGCAGTCGTGAGACAAAATTAGTTTTTTCCCCATAAAACACTAGAATATTTCCTATATTAGGTTTCTTCTTAGCAACTGATACGCAGTATAATTTTCTTTTAATTCCACGGCACCCTTTGCTAAGTTTTCACGTTTCGCCATGTTGTTTACATAGATTACGTAATCTACGTGTATAAAATAGTCTACGTGTAGAATGTAGACTGTCGTTGTTTACGCGTAGACGCACATCACTGATGCCAGGTCGTCATTTCCTCAATTTGTTTATTATTGTCCTAATGAATTTTCTCGTTTTATATTATGAGTACATGAATACATCCTGACAAAGGAATTGCTGGTAACATTCACAACAGCTATTACCCTTGTCGGTTAACTTAAGATAATACAGATGCGCGCGCGCACACACACACACACACACACACACACACGATTGTAATTCTAAACGTAAATACAGTAAAACTTCTCCTAACGGACACCTCTAAATTACGGACATTTTTAAATTCCCGGCAGAAATACATGGGGTTTAATGGCAATATTACTTCTCAGTAACGGACATTCTTAATAACGGACGCGGACACGGAAAACTACCTCCCCAACGCAAATAAAACTTCTTAATAACGGACAGCCTGAAGGAAACTGTCACAATTCCTGGAATTCGACACAACAATGGCCAGTGTTTCGAACTAGCGCGCATTGTTTCATGTTACACTGAACGTATTTATTTTTAAAAGTGCAGACAGTGAAAGAAAAATACATTATGTTCGTAAAGTACGTACTGTAATAGGCTTATCCTATTGTGTAACATCCTACACTTTTTTTCTGAATAGCGGGCACTTCTTAATAACGGATATTTATTTTCCCTCCAGGCCTGTCCGTTATTGAGAAGTTTTACTGAGAACTTGCAACTTGCAAGACAGTGCAGGTGATACAGTTAATTATACTGTGCATTGTGCCCTGTGTGTAGAGTTGCCAGATTTCTAAAACGGAACATACAGATTATATAGACATGGATATAATTAAATTTATGTTTTATAACATTTTTAAACATTACAAAATCAATTGCTGTTTAAAGCATTGTTAATCCCTAATTTTTAACATTTTGACAAAATATATTAATATTTGAGTGAACACTTGGCAACCTTTGTTTAGAATAATCACTACTATAAGAACACTTTCTTTTTGGCATGACGAAATAAAAGAAAACTTTTTACATCACCTAAGCCCTGAATGTTATCCACTCCACTCTGATTCCATTGACCAAGAAAAGAAACAAGTGATAGTGTATTAGAACCAGAACTGCCTTTGCCAGTCGTGAGTCGCTTCTTATTCGACATATCGACAATCGGCAGTTCTACGTCAATGTTAATATGAGAATTGAGTGGTAAATGGTAATTGATATCCAATTAGGTTAGTTATAAATTGTTATTAATTTCTTGTTGTATAAAATTATTTTAAAATTTGAATTCCTTATTTCTTTAGGTAAATACGGGACAAATGCACGTCCCGAGAACATTTTCCGGGATACCGGGACAATGGCCGCGGTGGCTCAGTCGGTAACGCGTCTGACTACCATGCTAAAGGTCCCGGGTTCGATCCCCGGCCGGTTCAAATCCGGGAACTTTTCTAACGATGGAAGCGGCCCCGGCGCCCACCCAGCGTCGAATACCCTGGGGGGTAAAGGCGGTCAGGGGCGTGATGCTGATCACATCACCCCCACTCACGACCGGATCAAGAAAGTGTGGGGCGTTACCCCCACACCCCCTATACGCCTTCATGGCGTGGTGCTAAGCACAGGATAACACTTTACCTTTTTTTTTACCTTTACCGGGACATTTCTTTTAAAAAGGGGACAATCCCGTATATACGGGACGTCTGGCAACCCTACCTGTGTGTATACTACTAATACCTTCTTACATACACCTTATTAAATAGTTACAAACCTTAGTTTTATTTATTATTTGTTATTTATATTACAATTGTCTTTCTGTCTTTCTACTACGCCACTCAAAATACAATACAATCAGAATGTATTTTTAAAGCAAACAAGGTCAATGAATTTAACGCAGATGTATGAAACGGTTATCTACCGCGAGTAATTTACTAATCCATTATACGTGTAATTTACGTATAGAATAAATTACCTGTCCAACACTGTTAGTGATGAAACTTACTTCCATGACGTAATGATTACTTTTGTACACTTCGATAAAAGGGACACGGGTTCGAATTACATAAGGGTACAATTATTTGTTATTGTTTCCCAACTGCTTCTTCATCGCCGTCTTTTATCACACCCAAAGGGGCCATATAACTAATGGGGAAAATACGACGTGTTGACTCCACCTGGTATCGAACCCGGTACCCCTTGATTACAATGCGACGACGTTACCACTGCAACATCGGAGAGGCTGTGTATATGCATACATATGTATACATACAATATATGTGTACATTGGTGTGTGTGTGTTTAAATATAACCTACATAGAAATGCCGAGGATGGACATAAACAATATTGCATGGTGGAGACACCATAAAGACAAGTATTTTCCCCATAAACGTATCTCGAAAAGCGCCTAGTTTCGGCGCTATACACGCTTAACATGTATCCTGTATGTATGCAATGCAACACAAGAAATAATAGCGACGATCTAACTTACAGAGACGCGTGGCAAGTTTGTCACTAGCTTCTATTGTTAAGACATTCGTCGATGCCTTCAAAGTAGTTTTCGAAATGTCCTCTCCTTTTGAACACAGTGACGTTTGCGAAAACACAAATATTACGGTTTATTACTTTTCTCCTCAGTCCCTAACTTCTAAATTTCAATAAACCTGAAAATTTGATGGGGGCAAGTACCACCCTTCTCCCCGCCAAGGTACGCCTATGGTAGCGATTAGCCAAAAGTGGTAGAAAGTCAACGCTAAGTACCAAAAACCAAATCAAATTATAATTTGATTATCCTTATTGCAAGAAATCAATGAGTTCCACCGTTATGTAACGTTCTAACTGTTGTGCATTGAAGTAGCCTGCTCTAGGAAATAAAAAGTAATCGTGAGCAGTTAATCAAAACATTTAGCCACCTCCTTTATTCGCAGCATCTCATTCTCAATCTTGCTCATCTCTCTCGTCTGGAGAAATTGCAGCGGTTGCCACTGAACTACCTTGTGGTCTGCGGTTTGTCTGAGTCCCTCTTCAATTACCAGGAATTCCAAGGAGGCCGGCGAAGATGCGAATTCCAGCCGACAGAGGCAGCGGAAACCGCCCCGGATAATCCCTTTGAGCCCTGCATGCACATGGAGGCAGAGGGCGCCGGTCCTGCCCAGAGATCCTCTAAACAAACACTAGTTCAGCAGCCATCGCTTGGTGTGTACAGTATAACACAAACAATTGAACATCATAGCGTAAAATTTTAAGGAAACCTAACGGTGGACAATTCGCGCTATGCTCAGATTACTGGCACAATTAATGGCGTAACAAAATATCCAAGGTTCCACGAGCAAGAAACAAATTTGCCCATCATACAGTCAGCAACAAAAGTTTCTTCCTAGAAATTACTTTGAATGGCTGGTTACTCTTATTAAATAAGTCGAACATGTACAGTCAACGGCAAAGATAATGGTAAGCAAATTGTCCACCGCTATTTTAATTACATTTTATTCTACATCCTGTGCTGTGTAAAGGAATGAAACTATGTTGGTTCGAAGGAGGCATTCTTCTCTGCTTATTGACGTCATTATTTCAATTCATTGTCATCAGTGCTCCGGATAGTTATGCATTTTGCATATATCATATGCAAATGCATATGAGGATATATTGCATATTTTACCGATTTCTTCTTATAAATGCATATTATGCTGTTTCTGTCTGAAAATTTGTAGTTTCCTTTCCTTTGGAGCAATTCAGAAACATGAATCGGTATGTGTTCGCGAAGTATTCTGGCTACAAGCTCCTAAAGGATGTTTGCTCTATTCATGAAGGGAAACAAAATGTGTACGGTATTCCAAATGAACTGCACGTTTCCGATTTGTTGAAATTACAACAGGCGCCTATTGTTTGTTGTGATGTGGAGAGAGTGTTTTCAGAGTATAAAAGTATTCTCGTGGATAACAGGCATAGGTTTACCTTTGAGCATCTGAAACAATACGTAATTATCAAGTGCAATAGTAACCTTTCTGCTAATGATACATATACAAAAGCCATATGTAAAATATGATCAATTGTTAATAAGGAAAGCCAAACCATATATTTTTTACATACGTAAACAGTGGAATCAATAAATAGTTGCAAGCTATGGCTAAATTTTCTGAGTTTGATGTAAATTGTTAAAATTTTAAATTCATATTTTGATCATTTAAATAGCATATTTCGAGCATTTTAAGAGCATATTTGCATGCATATTTAAAGTTATTTTAGTGCATAACTATCCGAAGCCACAATACTTACTTGTGTATTTAAATAAAGAAACTATGCTACGTGTCAGGAGTCTGTAGAGCAGCACCTTCCATAACAGTATGGAAGGGGCGGATCAAGACAGTGCGCGCTGCTGCGAACGACTCTTGTTGCGGTCGCGTTGCCCCCTTCATGCAAAACCTTTCTCCCTTCACGTGTTAATTGGTCGAGCCCTCTTGAGACACTAATTCCGCAAAGGATTTGTTTTCGTTCGCTTGCTCCACAGACTTCTGAACATAGTGTACATGCCCTCTTTGCAGATATCGGGCTCCCCATCGAGTTATCGAGCTACGAATTCTGCTATTACTTCACTATACTGATTACGGGCCCAACTGTTGATTGATTTACATAGCTCTATCTGTCAACCAATTGTCTTCGGAGGTGTGTGCCCCGATGAGTGTCAACCTTCTTTCAGTGTTGCCACATGAAGGGAAATTTCTCTTCTATAGGGAAATTCGTACCGTTTTATAAGCGAGAAGGGAAATCGATGGAAAATATCACAATTTCAGAGACATTTGAAGACATTTGACTTTACAGTATTACCGTTTATGTTAAGTTCAAGTGTCATGTCCGCATTTTGTAAATTGTATTTTTTTTTTATTTCTGCTTCTTTGAATACACGTCTATATCTATTTATATATCTGTTAAGTTTATTGTAGGTCGCTTTTCTGTATATCGGATAATTGTAACGATGAGGTTCAACGATTTAATGGATTTCTGACCAGGATTCAAACCTGGGACATCTGGGCAGACAATCTGACATGCACTGTATGTGACAAATTTGTTTAACAATTTTTATTCATACGAAAATACAGGGTGGGTCAAAAGTCGCAATACACCTAAATAATAGAAGCCACTGTGGGGATAGGTGCCAGTGAGTGTTGGATATGCGTGTTGGGGATGGGGGAAAACTTTATGATGAGGTTGATCTTGACGGCCGCCATCTTGAGGTACGCCATCTTGGATTCAACTTCATTTTTTTAAATGGGAAGGGGGTCGTGTGACACATAATTTTAGGCTAGAATTTTGTCAGGAATTAAATGGTGTTGTTCATTTTGACGTATCTTTATTCGTGTAGGAGTTACAAAGGTTTCTTTTTCAAGTTTTGAAAAGTGGCACACTTTACATGATGTGTTCGATGTGGCCTCCTTCATGCTGGACAGTCATTTCCATTCTCTTCTGCCACTCCGTATGCACACGTAACAGGACATCTGGTGTAATAGCCGCACATGCATCAATGATCCGCTGTTCCAGATGGCGAAGATTATTGATTTTGACCGCATACACCATGGCTTTGAGGTGGCCCCATAGGTAAAAGTCCAGGGGAGTGAGATCGGGGGATCTTGCAGGCCACTCCACTGGACCTCGACGGCCAATCCAGCGCTGTGGAAACTGTTCGTTGAGTAATCCACGTACCTGCAGACCGTAGTGAGGTGGTGCCCCGTCGTGCTGAAACCATAAGGGGAAGTCACCATCCTCCGTCGCTACGGATGGGAACACCAGCTCCTTCAACATCTCTTTGTAGCTGTCGGCAATCAAATTGTTGTGGATGAACACAGGACCAATGACCCGTGTTCCCCAGATCCCGCACCACATCATGACTTTGGTATGTTCAACCATCTTGGATAGATCAGTCCAATGTGGGTTACTGTCTGACCAATAACGCAGGTTCTGCTTGTTAACCTCCCCGTTAACGTAAAAGTTAGCTTCGTCCGTAAAGAGCACATTCTGGGCGAACTGTGGGTTATCTGAAAGCTGTGCTGTTGCCCATTCCGCAAACTGAAGCCGGCGGTCAGGATCGTCTTCAGAAAGGTGGTGTAATAACTGCAGCTTGAATGGATGAAAATGATGTGTCTTCAAGATCCGGCGTATGGAGCATCTGCCAACACCAGTCACATGAGACATGCTACGCACACTCCTTGTGGGACTGAGGGCGAAGCTACCTAACACGGCAATGGTTGTCGCCTCACCTGTTGATGAACGTGGCCTCCCAGACCGTGGCGTATCTTTCACACTCCCTGTGGCAGTGAACCGGGACAGCAGTGATGCAACTGTGGCGTGGGAAATTGGATGTCGGTCTGGATGGCGAGCGTTGAAATCGGCTGCAATGGTGCGAGAACTTCTTTCCCCTGATATTAGGATGATCTCAACCCGTTCAGCGTCGCTTAGTTTCATGCTGTCCTGTCAACCTGCAACGAAGAGAAAACCTTTGTAACTCCTACACGAATAAAGATACGTCAAAATGGACAACACCATTTAATTCCTGACAAAATTCTAGCCTAAAATTATGTCTCACACGACCCCCTTCCCATTTAAAAAATGAAGTTGAATCCAAGATGGCGGACTTCAAGATGGCGGCCGTCAAGATCAACCTCATCATAAAGTTTTCCCCCATCCCCATCACGCATATCCAACACTCACTGACACCTATCCCCACAGTGGCTTCTTTTATTTAGGTGTATTGCGACTTTTGACCCACCCTGTAGACCAACGGAAATATTACTACTGCTGCTGCTACTACTACTGCTAATAATAATAATAATAATAATTATTATTATTATTTTATTGGTTTAGGTGAAGGGAAATATTGGTCCC
This sequence comes from Lepisma saccharinum, assembly GCF_977018435.1. Lineage (NCBI taxonomy): Eukaryota > Metazoa > Arthropoda > Insecta > Zygentoma > Lepismatidae > Lepisma > Lepisma saccharinum. The sequence goes on along the minus strand of NC_139249.1, from coordinate 17,117,729 downwards.
AAAAGGGAAATTTTACGCCTTGGAAAGGGAAATTGTGCCCTCAGACACTGCCTCAGTTGCGAGGTAAAAGATATTGGGGTAATATCGCACAACGTTGGCAAGCGTACGTCTGTTTTGATAGATATTTCTTTTTAGCTTGTTTGAACAGTGTTTGGCTGTTTTGTGTGCTAATTTTCCGTGCTTTGTGTGGTATTGTACAGTCACGGACACTTCTGGGTTGTAATAACCCCATTGACTTTCAATGGGATCGTTACAACCCAAACGTGTCCGTGACTTCAACTTTTATCCAATAACAGCGCTAACAGGAGCGTATATTTCAGGCTAGTTAGGCTATCTGCGAAGCCTGAAGCCTAGAAGTAAACTACTGAAGAAAAATCTATTAGAAACTGTGAATTAACATAATTTCAAACAGAAGATAATAATCGATTCTGAAGTTGGCAACCTGAATTTTTAGGAGTTGGCAACCTGAATTCTTAGGAGTTGTAACCTGAATTCTTAGTGTTGGTAACCTGAATTCTTAGGAGTTGGTAACCGAATTCTTAGGAGTTGGCAACCTGAATTCTTAGGAGTTGGCAACCTGAATTCTTAAGAGTTGGTAACCGAATTCTTAGGAGTTGGCAACCTGAATTCTTAGGAGTTGGCAACCTGGATTCTTAGAAGTTTGCAATCTGGATTCTTAGGAGTTGGCAACCTGAATTTGTATAAGTTTGCAACCTGACTATCGTTGGGATTGCAACGTGACTTCCTTGAAGACTTCAAGAATGAGCCTAGTCTTCTCCCTTCCTCCATAGCATAGAACCAGGTCTTAGACTCATCATACGCCACTGGGCGCTAATTAGTGTTGCTCACGGGACGGGACAAGCCTTTTGAAATTCGAGACGGGACGAGACGGAATGCCTTTCTCGTCTCGTTTTCGAGACGAGACACGAGAGGGGACGGGACGGCTTTTGAAAAGTCTCGTCTCGTCTCGAATGTCTCGAAAAAATAAAAGCAAAATTTTTAATCACTTGCAAATACTTGTTTGCTTGGAATAAAGTATTTCAATTAGAAACGTTGATAAGCGTGTATTAAGTCAAAATAAGAAGACTATTCTAGAGAGAGGCATGAATGAATACCTAAACTTATTTCCTATACTCTTTCGAAACACAGCGTTACTCCCCACTTTTTTTTAAAAAAAATATTCCAGGTTAATAACTCTATGTTACGATAGTACTCCAGATACTAATACAATTCTGAATAACATCAAGTAAAAGGGCAGGTAGAGAAGGTGGAAGGAGGGGCCAAAATATCGTGGAGTGTCTGCGTCCGAGGTTTATCTTGTAAAAATAGTCTCAGCTCTATAGGTTGGAAAGATAAACGGACCGACGGATATGGTTTATTTTTATTATTTAATTTTTACATCAAAGGGTGTACAGAAGTGAATGTTATTAGGAAGTAGGAAAAACATTGTGGGAAACATGGCAGTACAAATTGATAAGGAGTTGTTGGGAAAGTTATTAAAGAGTCCAAGGTATTAGGAAGACTAAGAGAAGGAGATAATTAGGGACAAATAATCTTGCATTATCCCACTCCGAACAGCTGAGAGCTAAAGTAAAGGAGAAAATACGGGAAATATGGAAAGAAGTAATTTGGTGATTTTAGTGTTTACAGGGAACCACGACAAGATTTTACCACATGATTAGTTGCACGGGTTGCGAAATTATTAGAATGTTATGGAAATTTCGGATATGTCTTTGTTGAGAAAATTCTTGTTGGCATTCTGCAGGTGGTTGGATTCGATTTTTTTACGTCCGTTTGAAGATTATTTCCAATGTTAATTTTATTTCTTTATTTAAGGAGAATACTATTCCTTGGATTGTAATAACGAAATACTGAGGCTGATATAGAATAGATTTCAAATGAAGGAAGTGCACTAAGTTCTGTATAATCGTCGTAGAAGGAAACTTTGTTCTATGAGGGGATTCCCCGATGGTACAGTGGTAGCATCGTCGCCTTGTAATCAAGGGGTCCCGGGTTCGATACCCGGTGAAGGCACATTGTGATTTGAACCCCACTTTAAACTGTGGGTCCAGTCCCGATTAGCCTTTCTGTAAATCAGATGAAGGAATGTTGTAGCTGTTCTTTTTATCCTGTAAATTTAGCCTTCAAGTTTATGAGCAAAATACATGTAGTATCTACTGTCTACATTTTCACTCGTTACAAAACACATTTCACAAAGTAGTTTTATCGAACTTCAGAGGGAAGCTGACAGCAATGTCAGGGTGGCGGGAGCTTGTTTACGACCAGGGTGTATTCCGAGACTATTTTTCGCCGTTCCCCACTGACAAAGGTTTCGCTTTGAACAATGGACTCCGTTTCTTCAGGGGCCAAACACCAAACATAGGGCGAGGTTGACCTGCAGTAGCGGGTACGTGCCATAAATCCAGGCCTAAAGTAGGAATGAAAGTTGATGCAAGGGAGGGCCAATAAAAATTCTGTAATTTGGTTTGCTTGCTGACAGGAAGTTTTGCAGGAAAAGCTGAAAAGGGAAACGGCAGACTTTGAATGAAAGAGGGACAGTGAACACAAGTTCTTTGTATTATTCGCCGACACACAAGCTTCCATTTCGAAGGCGAGGCTATCAGCAGCGAAGTTATTAGAGGGTTAGAAGCAGTGACGACGCCAGAGGAGGCAGGGGGACGCCCTATGTCAGACACTTCGCCCCCCACCCGGGCCCCCCAACTGAAGTTAATGAAATATCGAATAATAAGAGAGTTCATTTATAAGAGTATGACGATTTTCACCTTTTCAAAGTGGTGTATTCTGCATGATATCACTTTCCTGCTTATAATACCAACTTGATTAACAAATGTTAATTTGTTTCGTCCAAGATTCGAGCGCCGACCTGGGCATAGGTGATTTCTCATTCATTTATGTCCTGTAATAGCCGAGATTAACCTAAGTTTTAACCAGTCTTAAGAACTGGGAAAAAGTGTTGAATGTGGATGATTTTAAAACATCACGAATATTTTCAGGACCACAAGACATCATCTGTAGTACGGGCAAATTATTCTAATCGTGGTCGTTAGTCACAACGCTAATTATTAAAAGACATTCTAAGTCGATTCAAGATTTGGTTGGTTGTTTGATTTGGCGTTTGAAGTCCACTTTATGCACAGTAAGGCTAATCGGGACTGGACTCCACTGGGTATCGAACCCAGGACCAAAGGTGATCGAAGAGAACCCGACACTACATGTCAGTTGTTGTGGATTCATCGCGGTTTCTTACTATTCAGGGACTTGAATTTCGAGATGATGAGTCTGAGGAAACCTTAACAAAGGGGATTTCTTCGATACTCTTGAAGCTAATGAGGGGATATTATTTGGAAATGTATTGAACGTGAACCTTAAAATGCAAATTACACTTAAATTTCGATTCAAAACATATCGCGGGCAGGTAAAAGAACGCTTATTAGGATTTGCCACTCTTCAATCATTAGATGCAGGTTCGCTCTTTCTCGTACATATCAAAATCGAAGAACTTCTTCCCACGAACTCCATAGGTGCCTGTAATTGTGTAGCACAGACATACGTTGGAGTGGTAGAGTAAGAGTAAGTATTGCCAGGGTCAGAATATTTCTTGAATTATGAGATAACTGTAACCTTTGTCTGATTTCTTATCCTGTGATAACATTTCCCTGAAAGGTGAAACACAAATTTTGCCCAAAACTCTTCAGCGTTACGAAGATGGTTGTCCTTAAAATCTTTGAAAAGGCTTGCTCGAAACAGGATGCTGGATGCAAACTGCCTCATTTGGCTGTTCTTGCCATTGAGAAGAAATGTCAAGTCCTGGACGTACCAAAGGTGGGCAATGTGTTCTCCAAAGCACATAGAGCAGAATTCTCCTACAGGAGAAGTGCCTCACATTGTTTCTAATACTTAAGAAGATTCATTTCTTCCAACGTCACGTTTATTTTGCAAGAAAATTAAACTCTTAGAAGCATTATTTTCATCATTTATATTATTATCTTATAACTTAAATATTTATATCAGTAGTTTCATCTCAAGAAAGACGATGAATTATAAAATTATGAATGTCTTTCAATACTGAAATAGGCCACTAGAGACAACGCAACTTACCAATAAAAAAGAATTAATGTCTTTATTAAAACGAATCATGTGGAGATAAACTCGTAATCAAGAAGTAAATTTAGGCAGTAAACGTCCACTCTAAAAGACACACACAAAACACCATACATGAATATAATAATAATTATAATAATAATAATTATTATTATTATTATAATTATTATTATATAAGTATATATATGTGTAGTGTTTTCGGGCGTTTTAATGTGACTGCCCCCTTACAATATTTTGTTGCCAGCCTTCCCTCCCCCCCAGTCAAATTTCCCTGGCGCTGTCACTGGTTGGAAGTAAATTTATTAGTACGAGGAAAGTAACATTAGCTGTTGACAGTGTTGCACGAAAGGACGTGATATGTGCTACTGTTTGTATAAATGATAGGACATTTAAGCAAAAATTTATAATTGTTGAGACTTGAGAGTTGTTTCCTTCATTTGATCTTAGGAAGAGGTTTTCTGAGACAGAGTGGGATTATTTTACACATACATGGGAAAGGGTGGTTGTTTAAAGATAGAGACGTATTTTGCACATTTTTTAAAAGTTCAGATGAAACGAGAATTTAGCCTTACTGTTATGAAAAGAAATAACGCAGTACGGGGAAATAATAACTTCACATTTTTCGCACCTGGTGGGATGCAACACAAGAGTATTGCAGGAAGTCTATGAACGAAGATGAAGAAGGATATGTGAAATTTGACTTACCTGCGGGTGAATTAGTTTATTTTAATATTCTTAAGGTTGATATTGTTTTTTTTTTTTTTTTTTTTTTTTTTTTTAAGTCCACTTGATTCGCAAATAGGCTAAATAGCGAACCGACCTACAGTTTAAAGTGCGATCCGATTTATTTGTGCCTCCATTGAGTATCGACGCGAGGACCCTTCATTACAAGACATCGACGTTATTACTACGCCATCGGGGAGGCACCCAATTTACACAAATATGTTGATTCCAATAACACGTTATATGCATAATCTGATAATGATGCACTTTGGGTGCATCTAAACATATTTTTTTCAACTATAGCATGTCTAAAAGAATCATTGAAGTTGGGATTTTTATAACTTCAGGAGGCACGGCTCTGTAAACGTGCGATATAAAATTAATGCAGGTTTGCCTTCCATATGTGGTGGTTTTGTCACGTTTCTTCGCTTCGTAAAACATACACTTTTGCAGGAAAGGCTTCTTGCATCCTCCTGGGGCCTTGCTCTAGCTAAACAAAAAATATATTTGTTTAGCATAATCGAGGATTACATATTCCTGCCGAACTTACTAGAAAACAAGGATTCTATTGGGATCATACTGCTTTGAATGACAGTATCAATGAAGTATTATGTACGGTACTACTTATAATAATGAGCATAAAATATTAATCAGGAACTTTATTTTTCGTCAACTGGATGTAACATCTTTTTATGTTATTCAGCAAATATTCAAGTCATCACCTTTTTTTACATTAATTTTCTTGCCAGGACAGCTGTTTTTATGCAGATTTTGACGATCTTAACTACACGTAAGCTAGATATTAGCTAATATTTGTGCTGTTGTATTACTATTCTTCTACCATCTTTGTAACATGTCATGCAATAACAATAATAGAATTGATTAATTTACATATTCAAGTGAATAGACCTATGAATTATATTAATGCATTAATTTAAACATTTGCTTAATTGTTGTCGTTAATGTTATTATTATCATATTTTCTGAAACACTTGGCTCAGACACCCTCCCCCGACATATATTTCTAGATGCGTGCCTGCCGAAGGATAAATTAGATCAAGCGGTGGTGGTACCGGACTTAGAGGCTAAAGGGAAAACAAAGAAGTATGTGCGTCATAAGCTGATCATAAGAAACAGCACAATATCACAAAGAAACACTTGTTGAAACTTATGTCATAAAAGATGTTTAACAATATTAAGAACAAAAAATGCTTTCTATTCGTAATATACTAAATATTGAAATTTTAAATAGTCTTTTGTGTTCGTAACACACATTCAAAAACTTTTTTGTTGCTCCCCAGCGCCAAGCTTAGAATTTAAAGAAAAAATGTACATTTTCATAGTGCACGAAAGTTCGACATTCAGAAAGAAAGAAGGTATATTGGAAAACATTTCAAGACTTCCAAAAGGTATAGCAGTAATGAAAAAGAGCACTCACTTATACCGTGTTTGTTACAACCTGTCCGGCTTCCCGCGGTAGCTGATCGCTGGCTTTTCTAGCATAAACCAAGCGGTGTTGCTGCTGAAGACCGCCTGAACTCCGTGCTGGGGAAAACCAAAGCCAGGCAGCAAATTAAAATACGCAACGTGACAACAGCGTCTACGTAAGCTCCTCTCTTCTGGCTTCCATTCGCTCATCGCTGCCCAGCAGACGACTTTTTTCTCGTTTCTCATTGGCACCAAAACTGTCGAGCGATCGCTAGCGCGGGAAACGGGACAGGTTCTAACAAACTCGGTATAAATGTACGATGGATAGACAGTTGTATGAAGCGAGAAAAAACCACAAGGTAGATTTCATAAGATACCTAGCAATCAGTAACCAACAAACTGCATTTTTAATATTAATGTCCTCATGATTAACGAACCTTATTTATTCTCACCACGCAGTGGATAAAATATTTGGAGCATTATCCCACTTTCCGGAAAAAATTTTCGTGTTTCTGCTACTTTTGACATTTGTTGGCATGATATCCCGGATCACTTTGACGAGACGAGACGGGACAAAACGAGACGGGACGAGACGAGACGAGACAGAACCCTTCGAGACGGGACACGAGACGGGACAAACGAATATTTTCGAGACGAGACACGAGACGAGACAGCATTTTCGTCTCGTCTCGTCTCGTGGGCAACACTAGCGCTAATCAAGTCTCTCTCTATCTCTCTCTCTCTCTCTCTCTCTCCGTTTTAAATTTCGTTTGGCAACATGCTGTGTATCCCATGCTCATTTGTTTTCTCCCGTCAGAAACTCTTGGGGCCTTGTGACACGAAAATGCCGGTTTCTGTCGGACGAAGAGAATTAAACTGATCGCTGATTCGTTGTTTCTCAGCCGCCAACTGTAAATGCGAGGAGTATAACATCAGTGGATCTCCCCTTTCAGATTAACTGAGTCCGCTCTGTACATACTACTCCGGAGGTTAGGTTAGGTTATATCTTTCAGTTTTGAGAAAGTTTGTTTGTTCTGTCGTAGCGACAGTTACGGAAATTGTAAAGAACAAAGAGAAGGCAGTGCAGAGATCGGGAACACTGGAAGCTAGTGTAGAAGGTATTGTGATTTCAGATCTAAACGCATTCCCGAAACTTAGAACTTGATCAAGAAATCGGAGGATAAATATTCTTCGTACTTGTTACGGAAGACAATCGCTGCACTATGAAATTCGTTATCTGAATCTGTATAGAAAGAAAGAAACAAGAATTATGAATATATATATATATACCAATAGAGGATAATCTAAATATGAGCGAAGGTTTAAATATGGGTTTTGTAGTTATCAGCGCTCCCGGGTGCTGCAGCCTGGCAGAGGCTATGGGAACTGGTTATCTGTCAAGGACAAAGGTTGCGGCGCCAATTCGCAGGAGAAAGTGGTTAGTTTCGGCCTTGGACGCTGTTATAGAATTGCGACCTCCGAAAACTTTTTGCAGGTATGTTTTAACTCAGCGTTTTCTGAATTCTCATCTGCTCTGTATAGGTTATGATATTAGCGGTACATAAAACAAATGTGGGCTTTTATAATGCCATGATTTGTTTGTGAAATATGTACCACAGAGATTGAAAATAAATTGAACAAGAAAAATAGGGTCTAAATATGGGCTATGACACGATGTCTAATGCTGAGATCACATTTTCAATAAATATTTGAAAGGTTTTTTTAATTTCGATTTTTCCCATTCTTATTGATTTTCAAAACAACAGATAATTCATAAATATGAATTTTATAATGTTCTAGCGAAAAATGACTGTTTTTTTTAAAAAAAATTAATTGTTTTTTGTGATATTGCCACTGCCCACTGCCCATGTTTTACCTAGCGATTTAGCCGACGACAATGCTTTCTGAAAATTCTAGCTGAACTATATTTAGACCACAATTTTTAAATACATAATTTTACCACTTTTTACAAATTGCTTTTTTTTTTAAAAAAAATGGAGACCTTCTATACTTTAGCATGTTATTACATTTAAGTATACATTTCATGGATATGCATTTTAGAGGCAGGTGCTTGATATATTATTTTTTTTCCTCCGAAAATTACAACATAAAAGGAGGGGGGCATATTTCGACCTTTTCCTCTATTATAATAATATCCCGAGGCGCAACAGCCCTTGAGGACCAAAGCACATCTACCGACTGTCACGCGCTGAAAAGGATCAACTCAACTCAACTAAGCAACGCAACAACGCAGAATCGCTCCACGTGACACTTGTCACGCAGATTAAACATTACATGAATTATAATACGGTCAGGATAAGTGCCTAAAGTCGGAGTTACCGAGAATAAACCTAGGAGGATTTGATTTTAAGTACCTGAAATGACGTTTCATAATACTACGGTGGTTCTGAATACACACATATATTAAAGCACAGATAAATACACAGTACATCTTGCCCTCTTTCACTCGATCTCTCATTCATACACTCATTCCATGGCATATTGCGACAATATGACAATTACAAAGGTTAGATTTATTAATACTTTGACTATACTCATGCTATTTCTTGGCCACATTGCCGTTTACAATTTACCGTTTAGGATTTTAAGTATAAAGTGAATAATTGTTCCTTATGCGAACCCCTTTTATCTTTTCTGAAGGTATAAATATATTTCAATGAACTATTGTTTGCTGTTAACATAAACTCTGATCTATAACATTGATTGTCTGCCGGAATACCGATGTCTAGTTATGCCCTAGCACTGATTTGATTTACGCAGATTCGCGGTAGATTGGCGTCATCTCTTTCACACACGCACATGGTTGGATCTTACCTTCGCTGCATTCCCTCTGACCTGGGTAGGGTGAAAGTGGTCCTACAGTTTTGGAAGACGTCCGAACTCCATTGTTGTACTTTGCGGTTATCCTGGTTGGCGAAAATGGATCTCCCGGCAGTTCCGTATGGCATCATCGGATATTGGCTTCACTCGTTCACTTCACAGGGAAGTCCATGAAGGTACACGTACACTGTCGACTCCATACGACAACTAGCGCAGTAATAGGTCAGTCCTTCACGGCTTTACATGGACTCACATGGCTATTAAATGTTATTAACTTCTGCTAACTTAGGACGTTGTTTCGGACGATTGACACAGGTGGACGTGTCTGGCGTTATTCTCAAATACCACACGTATGTGCACGAATGCGTTGACGGCGAGGGGGAAACGGCCTCCTGGGTCTACTCTGCTCTACTCCATGGCTCTAAAACACTCACTCGAGGAAAAAACAAATCCAGACCTCGGATCCGATCGCGACTCTGAGCTAGGTCGCACGTAGCTCACACTCCGGTGGCGATTGTAGGCAAACTGTTTTTTCGCTATTCCGAATCATCCCTTTTATTCCAGATTTGAACGAAGTGACGCTCTAGCCTCAGTGTTTAGGTATTCATTTATTGTTTCTGGTGCTTTGACTGTTGTCCTCCTATCCTGGTCAACGCTCACTCCGGTCCTTAACCTCTGGTAGCAGCCCCTCGTGCAGAGATTAGGTTAAATCCTCGGATATTGTATTCGACACGTTCAGTAAGGCCCACTCACCAGGATACCGTCTCCCATTGAATCCAGCGATGAATCTTTAATAATTCATAACTCCCGTATTTCTGTTCTGATTAGGCTCAAATCTTGGAATCAGTACTTTCATGATGTGGTCTTCCGCTGGTTAAAATCTCATCCAATTCGGTTCATTGGTTTAGAAGTTGCTCTTTTCCTGCTATTCCCCATAAGAATGCATGTAAATCCGAATTCAGGCGAAAAAGGGTGGTTGAGCAAGTTAGTGTTGGCTAAGGCAGTCGCTAGACACCTTTATTCGCGACGGATTTTAATATTACCAATCGTAATTAATTCTTAATAACGGGCAATTAGATTAATTACCTGTTACTCAATATTTGACCGTTATACGACCTCTGACCTCACTCATCCAGACAGTTACGGGGTGACGTGAAGTCAGCACGACGAACTCCCAGTCGTTGTTGTAGGTTTCCATGACCAGGTTCGTAGCTCCCCAATTTCCTCACGATGGGGGGCCACCGGTTCCATACACAGGCCGAATTATCAGGAAGAAAGTTGTTACGCTTCCCCCAGGAGACTCGAACCTGGCGCCCACGCAGCACTGCCACGGTGAGGGACTTGTTAACGTTATCCATGTCCTCAAATCTAGTTTTAAGTTGAGTCCAAGCAAGAATCAAATACTGCTGTTTTAAAATAAGTATTGGATTAGTAATCTTTCATCCAGACTTAGTTCATCGAGGGATGTTTTACGTGTTGAGCTCTTCCATTTTCAAATTTTTAGTTTAACTGCCCATGTTTTACCTAGCGATTTAACCGACGACAATGCTTTCTGAAAATTCTAGCTGTACTATACTGAACGCTGGGGCTGGGAAACAGCGAATCAGCGATCAGTTGTGAGATCGGGCATTTTCGAGTCACAAGTTAACGAACGTTGTTCGCGGGAAGAAACAAATGAACGTTGGGTACACCACATGTTGCCAAACGTACTGTAAAGTGAGAAAGCGTCTTCTCGGGCAACGATATTGTCAGCACCAGACATCAGCGGGGGCACACGCGGTCCTGAGCGATGAAGTTTCCGGAAGGAACGCACACAGGTCGGAATGCAGGCGGATACACAGCCATATAAAGACAACTGACAACAACAGAAGTACGCTTGGCAACGTTGCTTCGGGAGAGCGATGTGATCCCTTCAGGCTTTACTTCGCAACTGAGTTTGTTGACACCCATCGGACGACACGCCCCCTAAAATGATTGGGGGCCAGAAATAGCCTTTAAGGTCAGCCGCCAGATGGAGTTGCGATCAGTATAGGATAACGAACAGATTAAAATGGAATGTACAAGGTAAGGGAAAGGAGAAGAAGAGAGTGCTCTTGATTGAAGGCAAGATTAAATGTGCAAGCAAGTTAAATATGAAAATTTGCGTAAACGTCGTACCTGGGAAATGCGAGAATAAGTTGTACTCTTTTACGGACCTTTGAGGCTTCGTCCCGCCCGCAGGCCTGTATGTTACGCCCCTGAGCACAATACCCAGAGAAACGTAAATGTATCAGTTGAAACATTTATTAGCCAAAATTGACAGAAAAGCGATGCTAAGAAACAAAAATCAATCAATAAAGTATATATGTATTATTATTAAAATATATAGGATGGTGGGCGTCGGGAGGGGTTCGAACCGGGCCGTCGACCTCCTCCCCTAGAAATTAGTTTGTTCAAGTTACAAACAGTCAGAGAGCTTGTAATTGCTATTGTTAAAAACGGAAATAAAGTTCAGTTAGTTATTATTCGAACAGTAGAACGAAATAAAAAATGCGTTAAATGGAAAAATATAGGAATTAGTTTATGTTTTCACATCTGCCAGTTAAAACCAAAGAATTCCAAAAAGTAGAGTTTTATATGAGACGTCACGTGACACAAATACTCTTGAACGAGGTGTGTTAAAGCTGATAACATAATGGAATAACTATGCATTTCGGTACAATAACTGCATGAAACGTCGTGGTCGTGTGGGTCTCCCCAAGCATGTAATAGTAATAAAATTGGTTTGTTTTTATGCCGGCCCCGTGGCGGACGCTACGACGCCAGGGGTCCCGGGTTCGAATCCCGGCCTGGGCACAGATGTTCGTGAGTGTCCATTCATCAATTCCATCATGTCATCACTCATCCCCATCTTCGTAAATTAGCCAAAAGTGGCAAAAAAAAAGCGAAGTAAAATGAAGCAAGTCAATCAATCAATTGTTTATTTTTATTAACTTATAATAATTACTAAAATAATAAAAATAACACGTGGCCTCGCAGGACCTTGGCCTATCTCTCGACTGCCAGTCTCCCTCCCACAATCTTACCTATAAGAGGTGTGGAGATCTTCAACGTCGAACCCTCAGCCGTTGTAGGAGATTTCCCAGACCGGGTTACGCTACTCACTCGTAGTTCCTCAATTTCCTCACGATGGTGGGTTGCCACCGGTCCTATACACAGGCCGTGAACCAAGGCGGACTCGAACCCATGCCGTCCCGCAGTCGGAGTCCAAAGCACGGCGCCTTAGACCGATCGGCCACGGAGGAGGACTTTATAATAGTTATTATTGTATAATAATAATCATAAGCATGATAATAATATTTTTTATTATTTCTGCTATCCAAGTTTTACCAACTGAACTGTCTGACAGCCCCTACAAAAAATTCTGGCGACGCCCGTATTATATGTGACCCAGTGGCGTATGCTGAGTCTAAGACCTGGGCTATCTCACTTTAACACCTGGTCCTAGGTTATGGAGGAAGGGAGAAGACTAATAGGCTCATTCTTGAGGTCTCCAAGGAAGCCACGTTACCATCTCAATGGTAGTTAGGTTGCAAACTTATAAAAATTCAGGTTGCCAACAGCTAAGAATCCAAAAACTAAATATGCTGACCAAGGCAGTAATTTATTTTATTAAAAACATAAACTAAACGTAACGTTTCAACCTTCTAGCAAGGTCTTCATCAGACTCTGTATCAAGTACAAAAGTAACAAGATACAAAAATAGGGCATTATATATACACAAACAAAAGATATGCAAAGTGCTTAGGAAAGCGGGCATTAAAACTTACAGGAAGGGAGGGAGAAGCATCTTAGGAATAGCGAGGAATGCAAACAAGAAAAAGGAAAACAGAGAAGAGGAAGAGGAAGGGATTATCTACGAAGTGAAATGTAAAGAATGTCAGAGTGTGTACATAGGAGAAACGAAAAAGAGGCTGAAAGACAGGTTGAAACAACATAGGGATGATGTACGACTTAAGAGAGAAAGAAATGCAATATTTAAACACACGAGAGAAACAGGACATGACATAGAGTGGGATGAGGCTAAGCAGATAGGAAGGGAGAAGAGAATGCTAGTGAGAAAATGGAAGGAAGCCAAGGAAATAGAGAAAAAAGGTGAAGAAGACACAATGAACTGGAATGGGGGATTGAAGTTAAACAAAGAATGGAAGAAGATGTTAGAAAGAGTGGAAAGGACAAGAGAGAAAGAGGAGAGGAGAAGGAAGAAAAATGAAGGGAAAAGAGCGTGAGATTAAAAGTTCAACCACATTCTATATGGAAGTAATTGTGTTTAGCCTTTTAGGTGAAAGTAAAGTTGGAAAGTGAAAGTCACCTGCTAGAAAGTTCCAAACAACTTTCTAAATAGTCTTGAGGGAGTAATGTATGTGTGTATATATAATACCCTGTTTTTGTATCTTGTTGCTTTTGTACTTGATACAGAGTCTGAAGAAGACCTTGCTAGAAGGTTGAAACGTTACGTTTAGTTTATGTTTTTAATAAAATAAATTACTACCTTCGTCAGCATATTTAGTTTTTCATAATCATGGAAACAAGGCTTAATGGTGTTATACTAAGAATCCAGGTTGCCAACTCCTAACAATCCAGGTTGGCAACTCCTAAGAATTCAGGTTGCCAACACCTAAGAATCCAGGTTGCCAACACCTAAGAATCCAGGTTGCCAACACCCAAGAATCCAGGTTGCCAACACCCAAGAATCCAGGTTGCCAACACCGAAGAATTCAGGTTGTCAACACCTAAGAATCCAGGTTGCCAACACCTAAGAATTCAGGTTGCAAACACCCAAGAATCCAGGTTGCCAACACCTAAGAATCCAGGTTGCCAACTCCGAAGAATCCAGGTTGCCAACTCCGAAGAATCCAGGTTGCCAACTCCCAATAATCCAGGTTGCCAACTCTTAAGAATCCAGGTTGCCAACTCTTAAGAATCCAGGTTGCCAATACCTAAGAATCCAGGTTGCCAACACCTAAGAATCCAGGTTGCCAACACCTAAGAATCCAGGTTGCCAACTCCGAAGAATCCAGGTTGCCAACTCCCAAGAATCCAGGTTGCCAACTCCCAAGAATCTAGGTTGCCAACTCCAAAGAATTCAGGTTGCCAACACACAAGAATCCAGGTTGCCAACTCCGAAGAATTCAGGTTGCCAACTCCTAACAATCCAGGTTGCCAACTCCTAACAATCCAGCTTGGCAACTCCTAAGAATGCAGGTTGCCAACACCTAAGACAACTCCTAACAATCCAGGTTGCCAACTCCTAACAATCCAGGTTGCCAACTCCTAAGAATGCATGTTGCCAACACCTAAGAATCCAGGTTGCCAACACCTAAGAATCCAGGTTGCCAACTCCGAAGAATCCAGGTTGCCAACTCCCAAGAATCCAGGTTGCCAACTCGTAACAATACAGGTTGCCAACTCTTAAGAATCCAGGTTGCTAACTCCTAAGAATCCAGGTTGCCAACTCCCAAGAATTCAGGTTGCTAACTCCTAAGAATCCAGGTTGCCAGATCCTAAGAATTCAGGTTGCCAACTCCTAAGAATTCAGGTTGCCAACTTCAGAATCGCCATTATCTTATTTTCCAAATCAGCATAATCCACACAGTTTCTAAGAGATTTCTGTTCAGTATTTTACTTTCTAGGCTTCAGACTTCACAGATAGCCTAGCTAGCCTAGAATATACGCTCCTGATGTGACCGAAACTCAGCTATAGAAGACCGATGACTCAAAGGAACTCATAGTAAAACATTCTTCTTAAAACGAGAGACAAAATATCGAAGTAACGGTATTGAAACGTGACGTACTTCGTATAAAATTCCACGTCTCTCACAAAGATAACATAAAACCCCAGCGTAACGTCCATTATTGAAGTTCAGCGATATTTATGCTCCTTCCTCCCTTGCATATCGCGATCAAATAAAACCTCCGCATCCCTTGTTGTACAACTTATTACCCCCTTTTTTCCATTCCTCCCTTCCGCCCCTACGACTTCCGCAGACAATTGAGAACCGACCCCCTCCGCGATAGTCCTTTGAAGCACCGCAATAACAAGATCCACGAGGGTTGTCGGCTCCTGACATGCGACGGTGCTGTGGATAATTGCCTCCAATGGGATTCCCCTTCGCCGCCTTCTCCCGGAGTGACAGCCGGGAACATCGACTCATTGGAACGGCACGCGAATCCATCCCGGAACCAAAGACTTTTCTCAAAGTTAATTTCATTGGATACACTTGCTAACCGGAATCATTATCGTCCCGAGAAGAAGAAGGGAAAACACGCAATTTCGTCCCCTGTCGGTGTGTTCCGTTGTAATGAAGAAACTTTGCAGTATTATCAACAGCTTCCCCCCCCCCACTCTCCCCATTGACTCTTGTGCGAGTGCAGACCCAACTTTGCCACCAGGGCAAAGAATAAAAGCATATTGTTGCCTGTTGGATTAGCTTGGTGACTTAGCACAGACAGATGTTAGTTCTTTTAAGTAGAGATTGCCAAATCCGGATAAAATTTTATTTCTATTTTATATTAATTTTCTATTCGGATTTCCAATATCCGAATTATCCGGATGTTCAGATTCGGATATCCTAATCATCCGGATATTCGGATTCGGATATCCGAATTATCCAGATATTCAGATTCGGATATTCGAATTATCCGGATATCCAGATTCGGATATCCTAATTATAAGAATATTCAGATTCGGATTTCCTAATTATCCGGATAGGTATTCAGATTCGGATAACCTAATCATCCGGATATTCTGATTCGGATATCCTAATGATCCAGATATTCAGATTCGGATATTCGAATTATCCAGATATTCAGATTCGGATATTCGAATTATCTGGATATTCAGATTCGGATATTCGAATTATCCGGATATTGAGATTCGGATATCCGAATTATCCAAAATGTCCGGATATCCGACATGCATTATTTTTAAACGACAGTTTTAGCGTTTATCCATTTTACGGGCTATCCATATATTATTTTATTCGTCATTTTCGCATTTCTCTACTTATTTTCCACAAATCCTTCATCAAATTTATTCTATCCGGATTATCCGTTGTGTCCGAAGCGGATATCGGATAATCTGATATCCATTATCCGGAGTTTGTGACCTTCCATAGTTTTAAGTCCAATTCATGCTCTGACAGGCTAGTCGGTACTGAACCTTCAGTTTAAGATGGCACTGTGCAGTGTATTTCCATCGGCGATCGAACCTGGGATCCCTTGATTACAAGGCAACCACTGCACCATCGGAGCACCAGTGGGACGCACAAGTGTTGCCGGACAAATTGGTCACGACTGTTTCATCAATTTTTCTTTTGCATCCTACGTGTTTTTAAGGAATGAATTTTTATTTGCGCTGATGTAGACGCTGCCAGCACCTTCATTCGCTTTTTGTTTCAATTCCTGAAGGTCTCACTGCGTGAAGCAAAGAGCAAAAACATGATCATGGACAATTTTGCTTGTAATACTTGTGCATTCCACTGCACAACCATTGATTTTCAGTTTTCAATGATTGCTGAGAATATTGTGAAACGTGAACAAAACCTTAACATAATTTGACACATTTGCGTTTACAATTCACGTTTGCAATTCGTTTTAAACATAGGACGTTACGTTAGAACACCGAGGAACAGGAATTGATTTGGTGCAAATGTTTTTGACCTTTCTTTCGTGCAACCGTTGTTTGGTGGTCCTGATTATAAATTATAAAAAACTCCACACACCCTATTCTATTCGCCTCCATGGCGTGGTGCAAAGCACAAGGAAGCACTTTACTTTTGCTTTATTTTCAAACATTTTCCGATATATGTTCCATATTCATACTATTATTACATTACCCGTCTAGTGTTAAATACCAAAGGTTTTTACGTTCATCTGTATTCTGTTCATTACTCCCTGTTTATTTTAAATCTTGACAATGCATCTGTTTTTTTTATTTCTAACATCCTTGTCAATGCAAGCTTAAGTTTTCGCTGTTGAATCCATTGCATGTTTCAAATTATACTTTTATTACTTCATAATATTGAACGAAGTTTCAGTCAATATAAATATGTATTTATGGTCAAGTCAACAGGAGGAGATTCATGTTTCGCAACTTAAAATAAAGTTTGGTAATCCACTGGTCTCATAACAATAAAGTAAAGCTAATTTTGTGTTTCAATCGTGCATTACAATTAATGTCAAGCGTTTCGTCACAGCTTAACGTATTATAATAATTTTATCTGTTGTTTGGTTATCCATTATTCTTGTAACAGAAAATAAAGCACTTTTTGTGCTTGAATTTTGCATTACAATTAATGCCACGTAAGCCTAATGCATTTTATTTACTTAAGTGAGCAGCTTGTTTAATGAATATTGCCATTTTTCACAATTGTAAGGTCAATATTTAATTCCATGATGAAACTGACCTCCATGATTAATTTGGTTTATATTACTTCGCTCTTCTGCCAATTTTGGCTATTCGCGAAGATGAGGATGAATGATGATATTCATGAAGGGACAATCACAAAGAAAGCTCATTTCCAAGCCGGGATTCAAACTCGGGACTTCTGCCGTAGTAGGGCGCTGTCCTTACCAGTCCGCCACGAAAGTCTGGATTGACTTTTATGATATAACGGTTAGTTTATCACACTTCGATACAAGGGGACATGGGTTCGAATTGTGAGAAAGCACACTTGTTCGCTATTGTCTTCCATCTGCTTCTTCATTGCTATATGTTATCACTAGGCCTCGGAAGTTGACGAAAAAATCCTTTTTTTTTTTTTAGTGTCCGAAGACGAGGCCCAACATAATATATGTTCATTTTGGGTCATTGTAGGCCAGAAAAAGGTGGGTTTTTATTTGTCCTTTTTTGCCTTTTTCGGCGGTTTTTTTGGCTTATTGGTCCTTTTTTTAGCCTTTTTTAAGGTCTTAATGGCTTCTTTTTGCAACTTCACCTTCTTTCGACTACGTAGTCTCAATTCGAATCATCATCAGTTCATCACCTCTTAAACATCCTTTCTGTAGTAAAGAAATAAAATATATACTGTATATGATGATGATGAATTGTCTGCCTGAAGGTAGGTCTTTTGGCCGGAAGGTCGCTGGGCAAGTTGAACCCATGGTGGTTTGCCATTGCCTTCCATGGGATGAGGATGAAATGGACATTTACAAACAACCATGCAAGACCGGGATTCGAACCCGGAACCTCTAGCGTCTCAGCGCGATGTGCAAACCACTCGGCTATGGGTTATACGAGGGTCACTATTTATATTTTGAGCTTAACAATGAAAAAACAGGAATTTGGCATTGAAAACTGCTTTATTGTTTTTCGAAGTATTCTCCTTTATGGTCAATACACTTTTGCATTCGTTCGAACCATTTGTCAAAGCAGTTTTTCCAATCTTCTTGAGACACCTCCATAATATGGTTTTTGAACGCATCAACGGCGTCTTCCGCCGACGAAAATCGTTGTCCACGCAATTTATTCTTGACATTCGGGAACAAGAAGAAGTCATTGGGTGCCAAATCAGGACTGTACGGCGGATGACCCATCAATTCTATTTTTTGACTGTTCATAAAGTCGGTTGTTAGACGAGATGTGTGACAGCTGGCATTGTCTTGATGAAGAATGATCCGACGGCGTTTGTTTGTTTTCCGTATTTGACCGAAGACCTCTGGCAAACAAATTGTTGTGTACCATTCAGAGTTGACCGTTCTACGTTCCTCTAAAGGCACACTTGCCACATGATCAGTTTTCCCGAAAAAACAGGCGACCATTTGTTTCGATGTGCTTCGAGCGCGAACAACTTTTGTTGGATTGGGTTCATCTTGAAACAACCATACAGTCGACTGCTGTTTACGTTCCGGCTCACATGCATATATCTATGATTCGTCACCTGTTACAATCTTATATACGTCTTTTGAAGCACCACGATTGTATTTATTGAGCATTTGTTTGCACCAATTGACGCGAGCGTCTTTTTGAGTTTTTGTCAAATTGTGTGGGATCCAACGAGAACATACCTTTCTCACAGCTAAATGATCATGTAATATTTTATATATGCTGGTGGAACTAATGCCTACGGTTGCCTCAATCTCACAGTATGTCACATGACGATCTTGCAGTATTAGGTTTTGCACAGCATCAATGTTTTCTTGAACAACAACTGATTTTGGACGACCTTCGCGAATCTGGTAGGTGAGCGAATGGCGGCCACGATTAAATTCGTTATACCAGCGTTTCACAGTGGCAAAGGATGAGGCTTCATCGCCAAATGTGGAAGTAAGTTGATCGATGCACTCTTGTCTTGATAATCCACGTCGAAAATCGTAAAAAATCATCGCACGAAAATGTTCACGAGTTAATTCCATTTTATTGTTGTCGCGCAATCTCCAAGGCAACATAAACAACACAAATGAAGCTATTGACAAAACATTTGAAGTACGTTATGGTCAATAATGCTAGACGATTCCGTGCAAACGTCAAATCGCGCCTAACTTCAATCAGTGTTGCCAAGGCTCAAAATATAAATAGTGACGCTCGTGTGTGTGTGTGTGTGTGTGTATATATATATATATATATATATATAACGAGAGAAAAACATTTTTGGACGACTGAAGCAGGTACGGTACAAGGTCCTTTAACCGTAACTTGTCTGGAAGGTGTAAGTGGCAACTTTCTCTTGTTTTGAAGCTTTCGGTTTTTTCGCACTGTGTTTTCCATACCAGCAGAATTTTGTATTATTTTTTATTTATTAAATACGTAATTAAAATAAAGTTATTAATTAATTTGGATCACATTTATACGTCGTTTTTTTCGTTTTTTAGGTCCTTTTTGTGATATTTTTAGGTCTTTTTATAGGTCTTTTTTAATCTATTTTAAGGTCTTCAACTTCCAAGCCCTACTTATCAGAAACGAACGGGTTCATATCTAACGGTGAAAATATGCGACGAGCTGACTTACTATCTTCTCTTTTATGTTTTGTAATCAACCCGCTTATTTTTGTTTTCATCAAGAGACCGTTAATTCCGTGTGTCATATTGGTTATGGTTGAGTAGGAAGGACTTGGAATTCGTCCAGTAGTCCAGGAAAGAGAGAAGGTTGGGAGATCCGTTGAATCACTCATTTAGTTGTCTCTGTTCTCCACATTCTACGACAGCGCAAATCCATTTGTCAACACATTAACGTTTTTGCCACAAACAAGAAACCTAATCTTCACGACGGTCCTTGTCTTCTAAATAAGAGCAAGATAAACTGTCCTTCGCCGCACTCAGGAAAATAAATGTTCATTTGGATCTCTAATGTCTGTGAGAAGCTTCGAGTTAATCAATCAACTGTAATTACATTTCTTATTTTGTTAATTTATTGATTTCAAGTTGCACAATTCCTCATATGCCATTGAGGATGCTATTTTATCAAACGACCAACGTTTCGACACGTTAATTTGTTGGTAAATGTCAATTTTGGCACGGCTTGGCAAAGTTTGTCTCAAATCCGCTTTTATCATCAGGTAGCAGGCATGTAGCCAGGGGAGGGCTCGGGGGCTGAAGCCCCATCCAAACTCATACAAGTATCTAATTTAAATTGTGTATAGTGGTAATTAATTTTACTTTCTTAGCAGGATTGAACATCTTGTATAACAATTTGTAATATACTGAGAAATTCCTCTGCGGGGCTTCTACCCCACACTTTTTTGCCATTAGATTTCGGCTACTGATAAGGGATGAGCCCCTCCCGAAATAAAAATCTGTCTACGGGCCAATCAAGTAGGCTACTCGGAACTGCTGGAGTTAAAAGTAGAACCCAAATCAGTGTATAATGTACCTACACCTAGAATCGAACTCGTAATATCTTGATTACCAGGCAACAGGATAAACGCTAGGCTAAATGACTTCACACAGAACAAAAAACGTGTCAAATGACACAAATATGTTGACCCCCCAATAACACATTATAAACTGCAAATGATGCACTTTTTGCTGTGTCAAAATACACACAAAAATACATAAAAGGGTACTTTTATCAGCTGCCTTTCCGCGTGATGTACTAAATATGCATCAATTGAGAAGATCAGAGACGATCATTTAGAATACACGTTTAGTTGTGTCAATTGATGCATTAAAAGTGCATCAGCATTTCGAGTTCTGTGTGTTTATTCCAAATTTGGTTCCCCCAAAACAGTGGCGTCGCTAGGCCCTTTTTGGGGGGGGCTTCAGCCCCCCCAATCCCTCGATAAGCCCCCCCAATTTTTAGCTATTATTACATACAGTATTTCGAGAAAATATATTTGAACAATTGTTAATGCAGGAACATACCTCGAGGTACATATTCTGGGAAAGAATCGTTTCGTTGTGACATAGTTTTCTTTAAAACCACGATCTTACATCTGACACGTCATGTCTTTAGCTGGCAATAGTGCAAACGATAGCCGTCATTTGTTCTACAGGGAGGTTATTTCAGTCGTTTACCGCCAGAGTGTCGGCCGTTCGGCGGCTTCTTCATGCAACAGGTCCCGGCAAATTGCGTTCAGGAAGTCCGTGACAGAAACAGCTTGTTTTGTAATATTTCCACTTTTCACAATTACAGTTACAATTACAATTGAAATAAGCACGTACCTTGTCGCAAGGATGCTGGAAATGGTGTCCTCCCAAATACAAATATTTCAGGCACCTTATTTCTGACATCTAATCTTGGATTAGACATCGCTACTTTATCCTCAGTTGACAGAAATAGAAGATAGCATCCCGGCGCATAAAGCAAACCGAAAGCGTAAAATGATATTTAAAAGTAATAAAAATAATGATCACTAACCTCCTGTGTTATAAGAGATGTTGAAAATGACCTCCTTCAACAGCAATACAACACGTTTATTAGGTTCAAGAGATCCTGTCTCTTGTAATTGCCTGACCACTTTTCTGCAAGAATTCGTTTTCACGTAATTATCGTACATAAAAACTCTTTGTTCAAGACTATATTTGTTTAGCGGCATAACTAATGAATGAATAACAATTAACACACAATAAAGCACTAGCACTGAATAGCACAGCAACTCAACACAGTATAAACAACACGCGTACTGATAAACGCAAACAGAAGTGAACATGAGCGTAGACTCACAGTCACTACGTCTGGTACCCGACAGTGTTGCTAACCATTTTCCGGAATTTTCTTTACTTACAACAAATTTTGACTTGTTTTTGAACCCTCAATTCTTGAGTGGTTTTTGTGACTATTAAATTACAAGTGCCGATCGCTGAAATCATGGTTGCAAAAAATTACTAAAGAACTTGACATACACCATCACATCCATAGTACATTTAATGAACGCCATTCCAAAAGGCATGTTTCCGAACTTATGCAGAATGTTGCAAATTGCAGTGACAATTCCTGTGACATCAGCATCGTGTGAGAGGAGTTTTAGCTGTTTGAATCAAGATATTTTTGCGTAATAGTATGGGCCAAGACAGACTTTCCTCACTTGCAATACTGGCTATAGAAAAGGAAGAGTGTCATGAATTGTGTGTAGATTGTGTTATTGAGAATTTTGCAACAAATTCGAACCGCAGAGTATAGCTGATACATAAAGACATAGTTCACCAGCATTAGAAAAACAGGACAAGAATATCCATCTGTTTTCATAAAAATTAATGCAGTAAGTCTATGTTAGTTTTAATTCCTTATGCTTGTTATATATTATTGTCTTATTAATCACTTTGCTATTTTCAAACATTAAAAATATTTACAATAGTAATAAGTCATGTATCTGGTTGCAGCCCCTCCAAAGCAGATGGCCTAGCGACGCCACTGCCCCAAAAGGCATCACCTAAGCTCGTCGCTGAGTTTTTCATGCATCTCTATTTTCTAAAAGTTACATTACATAAACTCATGACGAAAAGGAAAGCTGAAAAAATTGAAAAATACAACAGATTCATTATGTTCCCCAGAAAATTTCAGTATTATCTTAGCAATGCCTTTTTTTAAAAGGAATTCTCTAGATTGGCATAAACCAACTTTATTGTTTTCTTATACTATATTGTTTTCCTCCCCAGCTTCCTAAAAAGTAAAAGATCGTCCAAAATTTGAAACAAGAACCAATAAAATATTGCATAAAGTGGGATTGAATTGCAACCGCCAGCCCGTAATTTTCAAATTCCGACTCGGAAAAACCTCATTTTGCCACCAGCATGGCTACTTAAATCTTGAGCGTCTATGGAAATTGTTATTAAATTTAAGTGTCCAATATTTCCGCCATTTCCATCTGCATGCGGTCGTAAAAAAAAAAGCAAAGGGCCAATTTCAAAGCCTAATAACAACTTTTTCCTTTCGACGAGATAAAAAAAAAATGTTCCTCTCTTGTTTTCCGCACTCTCCGCAGAGCGGCGCTGCTGTAGCTGCTTCAAATTTCCGGCTCAATATTCCCGCAATCTTATTATAACCCTACTCTACAATCTTCTTTTACCAATCAAGAGCATAATATTGTACCCATATGAAAACATTTTTCCTTCCTTCTTCTCGGAGAATTTATTAAGCCTTTCGGAGAGGAAATCTTTTGGAGTTATTGAGGCAGGGAAAAGAAGTTGGTACGTGGAAAGGGGGAGGAGGGGGCATAAAGCGTTGACATGATAGCAAGAGGAAAAGAAGAAGAAATGTTAGGGGAAAAAGAGGCTAATTTTCTTCATAAATTTCTCCCAGAATTCCTCTTACCAATTATGGTTGTCTTTTGGGAGGGAGATATTGGTGAAGACGACGCGAAAGGAGTGGCTGTTGACAGAGCTTAGATTGCGACGCTAGCGACATCTTTACAACGGGTGGAATTAAGTCATAAGCTTGTGGAGAGGGAATTCGTATTTGCCGCAAAGAGATCTACCGTGATATTTTTTGCTTCGTAACATTTCTGCGACTGGAAAACATAAAAAAATGACGTATCACTCCAGTTACAGCGACGAAAATATGTAAGTTATGTCATATATTACGTGAAACAGAATTAACGTTAGAAATGTGTAAAGCTTTAAATATTCAAACTGAACAATATAAGCCTTTCAGAAATTTCTTCTTCCATATTTACATATTTTAAAAGTTTTATAACTTAGCGAATAAAAATTAAGTCCACGCATTTATGAAAATTCCAAGACCATTTTTAATGTACAAAACATTTTTTTTCTGTTCAGCGACCTGAAAAATCAAATCTGTATTTTGTATTGTTTCTTGCCTGTATTAAAAAAAATTGTTGAGTAAAAAAAAAAAATATTTGTGAATTTTTGCTACATTTTACCATACAACGCGAAAATTTCGAGTATTCATGTTCGTTCTTTTTTCAAATGAGAATTTTTTCTGTCAATTCGTTTGTATACATATTTTTTTTTGCATTCGTTGATTGATTGATTTGGTACAGAGTCTGAAGGAGACCTTGCTAGAAGGTTGAAACGTAACGTTTAGTTTATGTTTTAAAATAAGATAAATTCTACCTTGGTCAGCATATTGAGTTTTTGGATAAGAAAAATTAACACAGCGCTTGCACAGCTGTGGGGTAAAGAAGATTGTGTAATTTTTGCACTAACACTACATAATTTATTCCTTTTCGAAAAAGACAAAGAAAAAATTATCTGCATAAGCCTCTCAAATAAAGTTATAGTGTATTAGGAGCCGTGGTAGCGCGTCCCGAGGTATACTGCGGGTCTAGGGTTCACCCAGCCTCTAATAAATGTGTTCCTAGGGTGGGAGTTAATAACGGCCGGAGCATGATGCTGATCGCACCATCTCTATAAATGGGCAAGATTGAGAAGGTGTAGTGCCCTATCATCCTCATTCTCATCGTCGCGATTAGCCAAATATATAAAGCGAAATCGACTACAGAGCATGAAGATTTTTCTCCTCTTGGTAGAGTAGTGTGCACAGTGAAAATGACGTCACGCAGACGATGAGACTTTATAAAAATTTATTTTAAGTGCAAGTCGTTTAGTGTGGACTGTTCCACCAGAAAAACACATTTTTTTTATTACTTTACTTTACCCCTTTCTCAAGACATTTTAGACACTAATAATCGAAATAGACAGTTTTAGGTTCAATAGAATTTAATAAAAATGATATACTACCCTCGAAAATATGCACTGAATGCCTATGAATCTATTCACAGGAACACAATAGGCATAGTGCAATATTCGTATTGCAGCACACGTAAGAAATATAGCCTCTCTTGTGACACACGCATGTGCACAATACGTTTTTAGGTTTCCCCATGACGTCATAACTTCCTTCGGTTCTAATGAAGTAAACGTTAAATACAGGTTAGTGGAGAGAGAAATAATGAATGGACGAACTATACGTTGTGGGTGTGTCGGCACATATGTTCATTTTGCACGCTTCAAAGTGTACGAGGAAAAATTCTCTAATCTAGAGCGCTTACAACCCTTGTCACAGCAAGTATTTCCCTTAACGACCAGAGGTGGTCACCCTCCGGAGGGCGACCCCCATGAGGGGTGACCTCACCCTTCGAAGACTTGTGAGGGTGAGGGCGAAAGTCGAGTCGTGAGGGTGAGGGCGAAAGTAGAGTCTTGAGGGTGAGAGCGTGTGAGGGCAAAGTCTATCCGTGAAGGTGAGGGCGAAAGTAGAGTCGTGAGGGTGAGGGCGAGATCGAGCCGTGAGGGTGAGAGTGAGGGAGGTTAAATGAAAATGATCACCTCTGTAATAAGGTCGGCTTGTTACACCGGAGTCAAAAGCAGCTTTTTCTCGTAGTGTGATACTTTTTTAACATACTGTAACTTGGAAAATGATCGGAGATACATGTTTTGAGTTCTGCATGAGCCTAGAGGTATGTAATTAGCAATTAGTAAAATTTAATTTCATTATTACTATTGGGAGGGACAATGTGATTTTCTTTTTGCGATTTATTTTCATTGGTTTCGAAAACATCGCTTATTTCTCAATTTTGGTGTTTCACAACACACTTTTGGCAATAGAAGTACAACCTTCCGACATTCTTGGTGCCCATAATGTGAGTACCTTTTGGAGATTCACGTCTATCGTAGCCTGCAGGGGGGTCCGATGAATTTCAAATTTCGTGTAAAAGAATAGTTACTTTCCCTTTTTTCTTCTTCTTTTAACTGATTACGGAAAATTTATGTTTTACCCCATCAGGATTATAGCCCAAAGAATACTGAACAAAACGAGATATAATTTGTGCCTCTAACATTCTTAATTCCGGAAATATAAAAATTCATTTAGAAGCATGCAGAATTTCAAAATTTCCTGCTGAAAACACGCTCGGCGTTAGTGCAAATACCTGTAAAATCTCCCTCGACGTCTAAGGGCGCTTCAAAGTGTACGAGGAAAAATCCTGTAATCTAAAGCACTTATATACAATTAAGCCTTGTTTCCATGATATGAAAAACTCAATATGCTGACTAAGGCAGAAATTTATTTTATTTTTAAACATAAACTAAACGTAACGTTTCAACCTTCTAGCAAGGTCTTCTTCAGACTCTGCACCAAGTACAAATGAAACAAAGTACAAAAACAGGACGATATATATACACAAACGTTACTCCCCTCCAGACTATTAGAAAGTTGCTCTGGAACATTCTAGCAGGTGGCTTTCCCTTGTCAACTGTACTTTCACCTAAAAGGCTAAACATATTTTCTTCCATCTAGAATATGGTTGGACTCTTTATCTCACGCTCTTTTTCCTTCATTCTTCTTCCTTCTTCTCTCCTCTTTCTCTTTTGTCCTTTCCACTCTTTCTAACACCTTCTTCCATTCTTTGTTTATCTTCAGTCCCCCATTTCAGTTTATAACGATAAAATCTTGCTAATTATCAGGTAAATCAATTAATCATCGTAATAAGCAATAATATGCATTGGATTGTGGCTGTTCACCGGGAGTTGGACGGCGGAGAGCGAAGGACTAGCCTGTTTCCCGAGAGAAGAGGCCGAGCCTCGGGTAAAGAAATATAAAAATACAACTTTATTACCAATGGTCAGATTCAACTGAAATTAAAGACAGCCCAGCAGCAGATTATCATCGACGAAATCCCCAAAGCAGAATTTGATAGGAGATAAATTAAGCCCGATATTAAAGGTTAAACAGCTAGACTGGATAACAATAGCTACAGACTCCCTGGCACTGTCTTCGGAACGAACGTGCAGGTTACAATAGGCCCGGTCTTAGGGTAACCTCTCTTCGAGGTGCTTTTGGAGAAGGGTCAAAGAACTCCAAATATACGGGCGAAGATAGCAGGACAAGAGGCTACGATTTGAGGACGATTTATCAACGCTTGGCAAGAGAGGGTACAGTAACGAACCTTTTGAATAGCAAATAAATAGACGAGCAGAGAAGCGGAAGACACAGTTTTACTCAGATTTTCTTCGGCGTGTTATCGTGCACAATCTTTCGCGAACAACCCGCGTAAAGTATCCGCTTTGTGTGTCGCACCGTTCCGTGTTGTGTTTATTTCGCACGTGGCTGTTTACTATCAAGATGGAGTAGAGACAGAGAAAGGCCCTGCTGGGGGGGCGTCCGACCTAGTTGCCAATCCTTGAAGATGCGGAGATGCCTCCCCGGAAGCCATCTATTGACCACGCCGCAAACATCCACGACTCCACCACGAGGACTTTAGCCTGAGCCGACAAAGGTAAGCCGGAATGGACGTGAAAATGGATAAGCTTCGTTAGCCCCGTCGTGACATCCAATGAACTCGCTTAATTATATAAAAAATCTCGAAGAGACATTGCTTATTACGGTGATTAAATTGCATCAACTATATTTTTAACATGTAAAACCGTACAGCTTTCATTTATTCAATTATCCAAAGTATTTAACATTCAGATTGTACGACGCTATAAATTGTCAATATAATTATATAACAGTGATCCTAGTTAACTGCAAAAGTAACAATATAAAGATTAACATTCAATTACAACAACATAAAAGGAGTAGTGTTTTGTCGTACAGGTTAAGCTCCTACCGGAATATGTTTTTCCCGGAAAGAAAAAGTAAATGTCAAATTAAGAACAGTTTAAATTAATGTAGCTAACTTTAAACATGCCGCCGAACTATTATTGTACTAATTACTCATGTCTATTGGATTGCCGAGATATGAATGCGTGAGTGAATGTATGAGTGAAAGGGGCAATGATGTAATGTTTATGCATGTGCTCTTTTATAGAAATTACAGTATATATATAGAACTAACCCTGTGGTGTGATTTGTTCTACCCTATGTAATCTCTTGGGCTCCAACTGATGGCACTTACCCTGGGACAAAAGGTAAATAGGTTATTAATGATTGCCTTTTGTTTATTTCTTTAATTGTTTTTGTGGGTTTGACATTACCATTGTAATGTAGAACCAGATCGACGTCAGGCACGTTAAATAAGTAGACGTCGGAGTTACAAGTTCATTGTGTCTTCTTCACCTTTCTTCTCTATTTCCTTGGACTCCTTCCATTTTCTCACTAGTATTCTCTTCTCCCTTCCTATCTGCTTAGCCTCATCCCACTCTATGTCATGTCCTGTTTCTCTCGTGTGTTTAAATATCGCATTTCTCTCTCTCTCTTAAGTCGTACATCATCCCTATGTTCTTTCAACCTGTCTTTCAGCCTCTTTTTCGTTTCTCCTATGTACACACTCTGACATTCTTTACATTTCACTTCGTAGATAATCCCTTCTTTTTCCTCTTCTCTGTTTTCCTTTTTCTTGTTTGCATTCTTCGCTATTCTTAAGATGCTTCTCCCTCCCTTCCTGTAAGTTTTAATGCCCGCTTTCCTAAGCACTTTGCATATATTTTCTGTGGTCTTCTCTTCCCCATACTCCGTATTCCAAACCTCCTCTCTTTTTCTTTCTCTTCCTCTTTTCCTTTCTCTTCCAATTCTCCCCTGCCACTTTTCATCCTTCTTCTGTTTATGTCTAGTCTATCCTCCTTCTCATAGCCATTCTTTTCCAGCTGTTTCCATAGGCTATTTATTTTGTCTTCTGTTTCACATTCTTTCGTGCACATTTTCTTGATTCTGTCCTCCATGTTCTTTATAAAATTTCTTTTTGTCACCTCACTTACATCACTTCCTTTGTGGCAGAATACCCCTGCTGCACACTTCTTCTGATGCCAAGCGGTTTCAATTTCTTGTCCTCTCTTCCTTTTCATCAATATATCTAGGTAGCTTATCTTGTCTTCTTCTTCTATTTCGAGTTCCAATAATATCCCTCTTTCTTCATCTTGTATTTCTTTGGCAAATATGTCGAGCTGCCTCTTCGTTCCCTTCCATATGCCAAAACAATCGTCCACATATCTGCAAAACAGAATAATTTTATCACCTCCTTTTTCTATCACTTTCTACCATCTATGCAGAGAACAAACGAGAGAAAAGACAGGCTATCTCCCTAAAGAATCCCTCTTGCAATATTTTTACAAAGAAATAGAGAAGAAAGGTGAAGAAGACACAATGAACTGGAATGGGGGACTGAAGATAAACAAAGAATGGAAGAAGGTGATAGAAAGAGTGGAAAGGACAAGAGAGAAAGAGGAGAGAAGAAGGAAGAAGAATGAAGGAAAAAGAGCGTGAGATAAAGAGTCCAACCACATTCTAGATGGAAGAAAATAGCCTTTTAGGTGAAAGTACAGTTGACAAGGGAAAGCCACCTGCTAGAATGTTCCAGAGCAACTTTCTAATAGTCTGGAGGGGAGTAATGTTTGTGTATATATATCGTCCTGTTTTTGTACTTTGTTTCATTTGTACTTGGTGCAGAGTCTGAAGAAGACCTTGCTAGAAGGTTGAAACGTTACGTTTAGTTTATGTTTTATAATAAAATACATTTCTGCCTTGGTCAGCATATTGAGTTTTTCAAAGCCTTTATGTTAAAGTTTAAGGGTGTGAAGAGCCCTTTGAGAGTTTAAAGGTGTAAGGTTGTAAAAGGACCTGCACAGGACGTACAGAACACATTAAAAATAGTACGGATAGACTAAATTTTTTTATCAGAAACTGTATAAGAGGTTCACTCTTCTCAAAAAGCTAAAGTATTTTGTTAAAACACTGTCATGATCTCCCAACATGGATGATAAACAGTTGGGAAGATTAAAACTTTGTCTGAGGAAAGTAAAAACGACACATTGAATAAGAATATGCCGACCACTTGAAATATCATTGCATACACGACACTGAGGAAGGCCAGCCCTTGCAGCATAAGTGAGGCGACTGTGTCCAATTCGAAGTCCAGTTAAAAATCACCTCTTCTCGACGGGTGGGAAGGCACGAGGAACGTCATGCACCAGCGTGAATCTTGTTGTCCGTTCCAATCTTTCTGCCACGAGTCAACAAGGAGGGAGCTACGATCTATTCTCAGATTAGACAGGCAACAAAGAAGAATCGTAGTCCTGGACAGGATAGAAGGGTGTTTTGTCATAATGAAACTTGCCAGAATGCTGTAACATATCTATACGTTACGGTGTGGTTACTTCTGGATACAGCAACGTCTTATAGAACGGTACAGCTGCTTCTCACGCTGTCTTTCGAAAGTAGGTGACGAGATAGTTCCTAACAAGCCGACTGAGGCTTGTAGGGGAGGGACGGAGATTAGAATCGTCGTCGTGTTCTGACGCAAGAAGCGTCTTCTCCCCCCTCCCCCTCCGTCATCCTGGTCAATGTCTTTTTCCGGGGCAGGCAAAATACGCGTCATGAACCTTTAGTAACAAGGTGGATTTATTAGGGGCAAATTATCGGCTCGCGAGTCGGACAAGAGGGTGGAAAATCGGAGGGATGGGCGCTAGCGAAGGGGGTTGCGTGCGGTAACTCTTCTTTGAGGGAAAGCGCACTTGGTAGGAGGAGAAAGAGGGTGGGGGAAAGGGGAGGGGGGTTGGCACAAAGGAACGGTCGCCCCCTTTTGATTCGCGGATTAATTGAAATGCCACGCATTCCACGCACTGCAACGTTCGGGACGGGGATGGGGGTGGGGGGAGGGAGCGTTGCGCGCGCTGGTTTCAGTAGCGGATTAAAGACAAGCCAGCGCTCCCTGTTGCCAGTGTTGCCACCTGAACGTGAAATTCCCTCGATGCATGAAAATTTCCCTCGGTGCTGGAATGTTATTAATACATCAGTGCATGGAAATTCCCTTTGCACACATTGGCGTACCCAACAGGGGCTAGTGGGGTTTCGAAACCCCCTTTGGCCTAGAGTTCCTAAAGAAAAGAACGTCAATGACAGGAAAATATGTCAAAATGAGAACTGACTACTAAGTAAATTACGTAACGCCAAACCCTTTCGAAAATTCTAGGCACGCCACTGTTTGCACACTAACATGAACTTAGTGCATGGACATTAGTATCGGCGAAGAAGAATTCGTCCCACATTGCGGAACATGCAAATTGCACTCGGTGTAGGGAAGGAAACATTCACCTAGAATATTAATCACAAAATGAAGAAGGATAATTGTGTAAGAATCTCTATATAGTAAACAATATAGACATGGACGTCCGCAGGATTTTTCCGGGGGAAGGAAGGTATTTTTTTCAGGGGGGCCAACATGGCATATTTTCCCCAATAATAGTGTTCATCCCTCAAAACATTGCTTAAATTTGAATTTATCATGTTCGTGCAATAATTAATACACATTATTGTAGCTGAAATTAAATTATCTGTGTGAAATATGTAATTTTTGGTTGACTTTCGTTTTCCAGGGTGGAGGCAAGGCCCCCCCCTTACCCCCCTTCCGGACGCCCATGAATATAGAAGATATCTGAGAGTTTGTTTTGAAACATGATGTTTCAATAGCGAATCAATATAACATTTATTTAAAATTTTGCTCGAAATATTGTAGAAATTTTCTTTAATACCTTATAGGTTTGTGAATAAGTTATCCTTGTGGAGGATAACCTCGTTATATAATGACCTACGTAGTAAACCAACGTTATTTCTGGTATATTTTTAATGATTGTATTTTACGTTCGTATTTTCTCTCTTTGGGATAATCGTGACGATGGTCGTTAGATTAAATTGATGATTGGTTATTCAGAAAGCAACATAAAAGCGAAGGCCGGAACTCGATCTGGGAACCTTCAGAAACGAGACCGTTAGTCGACCAATCAACCCTCAATACTCTTGTCCACCAAGGCTTCAAGCACATTTCTCGTGAAACGCTAACAGAAGCGATGTTCTTACGTTTGCAAAGACTAATATTAAATGAAGAATGGTAGTGCCATCTTGTAATTCTACATCAGTGGCGTGCGGTGAAATTGCCGATGGGGAAGCAGATCCCGAAAAATTAAGAGAACCAAGAATTCACTGCTTCTACATGGTGCGTTATACTGAAAAAATGAGCACTCTACCTGGTACTGTTTCCATAACGTCTCTAAGGGAAAGATGAATGTCCTGGCGAAGTTGTTCATTTTTTCGAATTTCAGTTGATCTGTTGTCAAACGTATTTAATGCAACAGGCGATCGAGGATGATTGATACAGTTTTCAAGACTTGCACACATTGCAATATTCACAAATCCACTTTGGCACCATGTAGTTCTTTCCGTAGTAAATAGTAAACAATGCCAACACTAAAGTTTCTGAAGCAAACAAATAGAAATTCACCCACCCGAAAAACAGTAACTTTTCACCTCGCAAAGCGCTTGAAAAAAGTGTGACCGCGGCCAGCGAGTTTTACCAACTCAATTTTCCGGATGTGTCCATGACATGTTGGCTCTCTTAATAGACCGAACGCTCTGAAACGTTTATCTTCACATAGAATATGTCATCCGTATGTCAGCTAACATATTTTTGTGTTTTGAAACTTTATAGTTTATTTATGAATATAAATGTTAACTAGCTTGATGGATATGCTACATTGCTGACAGTATACAGCACACTTGGACACTTAATCGTGCAGTTCGCAACACTGAGAATATCAGCAGCTGAACCGATGGCACTCGCGGCTTTCTTCCATGCCTTACGGGCTGGAAAACAAAATTTGCACCAAGACAAACGCCCTCCCATTGGATCCCGGTCGCCGGGGTATTTTTCGGCATTCTGGTGGCATTGCCAGGGTGGTACTACACAGATGTTTTGTCAACACGCCACGAGAGGGTGATGATGGCCCCATATCGGAAAAGGACGAACCTTGGAGGCTTGCAGGTTGCTATTCTGTTGAGGCAACCCGGAACAAATAATGAGAAACCAAAAGTTAAAGAATTAATTTGCAACAGTTATGCTGTGTGCCACCATTGCTGGCCTTGCTGTACCGGAGTGCACGAGCATGTTCTACATCTACGTGTAGTTTTATAAATAGAAATGAACACCTCTTATTTTAGAACCTTCCAAGTTTAAGCTTTTTATGAAGAACGGGGAAAGGGGGAAATTTTGAATACGCATAAGATAAATTATTCCCTCAGAAGTTGGAGACACTGTCTCGAAACGCAGTTTTCTCGTGGTATGATGAGGCTGTGTTGGGAGACCACAGACTCGCTGGTTCCACAAGAAAAAACAAGCAAGGAGGATTTCCTCAGTCTACTTGTAGAGGGCGGCAGGTGGGGCCGGGGGCGGGGGACGTAACGGACAGAAAAGAGAGAGGGGGAGAGGGCTTTTCATCACGTGATGCATAAAGGAAAATATTACCGGGATAACCAGCTTCATTCGCTTGGAATGAAAAGGGACAAAATTTTGTTTCCTTTCATGTATGAAGAATTAAAATTACAAACACTCGAGCAACATTATTTGGGCAGCCATGTAGAAAACATTTCGTTATCGTCAGGTACTTTGAGTGCACGATTCTGTTTTGTTTTTACCATCCGCTTGTTTAAAATTGCATAACCTTGCTGTACAGTTCTTGTCATTTTTTTTGGGAATGAAGGGTATATGCATCAAAAGCACCAAGCTGGAGGTCCGCATTGGATGACGTCGATGGTGCCTAGTTTTTTTCCTACGTAGAGTTGTTATAAATTACCTTGCGATTTGGTACAGACTAATATAACAAGAAACATGAAAGTAGTGGCATTACACCAAACACACCTAACCTAACGAAAAACATAAAATTATTAATAGCCTAGGCATGGATGGATGTTCATTATGAGTGTCCATTCATCAATTGCAGAAAAGGGAAGTAATATGAGCCAAATCAATCAATCAAAGATTGACACTACATGTATCATGGAAGAAACGGCTGGCTTGTGCTTCATGTGGCTGTTGTCATTAACCACGCCCACAGTTGCCATTTCCCAGTCGGTTTTCAAAATATGGCTGCTCTGGAGATTTGAAAGACTATGTCTGAAGAGAATTTGTGGATATTTTCTTTACTGAAAGAGAGAGCATCAGGGGAAATATGTATCAGTTTCTAAGTCACCGATTTTCTAGAGCTCTTGACGTTGTGTAAATTTGTGGGCGTTGTGCGGAGACACCCTGTATATATCTAAACGATATATTATAATTGTTTTTCAGAGAGAGGGTGCAGCAAATTTTCTAGTACCTTTAAAATATAGCAACGTTTTTGCAAACACTGCACTGGAAAAAAATTCATGTTGGTTTATGCAACCCACAATGTTTAGAAGTAATCCGGGTTCACTACACAGCAGGGGCTTACAGCAATGTTAAGGCGAGGAGGGACAATTTCCCCTTGGTCTTTCTCGCTGCGGCAGCTGCTGATCACTGTTGCCAACTTCGCTCTTTTGGAGCCAAATCTGGCTCTTTCGTGCACTCGTTTGACTATGAACTGTGGCACCCGCCCTCTGCCCCACTATGATGCCACCACTGGCTCCGGCCCAAAAATACCAACTTTTGCCATGAGTGTACATTTTGCACGTGACGTGATATTCGTATAGCTATAGGCTGCGTCACCCACCTTTTGTTTCCTCCCCATGTATTTTTATATATAGCGCTGTGGCTAAGATGAAGATGACAATTTTGTTATCCGGGAACCCTTTATTTTCGATTTTATATTAACATCATTGGATTATTGAGATGGGTGATGCCGCCAAATCTAGGCGGTGAAAACTAAGAAAGAATAAATTGCCATCACTTTAAAGCTAACGGTAATAGCAGCACCCCTACCCCTCTGACAACTAAAATTACCCTAGTAGGCACTTTATGCAGCCTTCGTTAATCTAGCTCCTTGAAAGTCCTCTTTAGCTATATTAATGGTGAAATTTAGCTCTATTATACACATCAGGTTTGGCAACACTGCCAGGATGGCCGTAGGAGGCAAGGAGAAATGCACTAGGCTTATGGGACCATTATTTTATTCGTTCTTTCGGGAATATCAAACATCCGATGACGTAGAAAAGTACATGGACGGAAAAAGGACAAGTAGAACTATGTCATAGCAGTAGGAAAAGTCGAAACTCCCATTTGATGAGCCGTAACTTGAAGTTGAAGTTGATGTCCCATAAGGAATACATGGGATTCGGTAAATACTAATTCATCATATTTTTCAAAAATCGTATAATGCTTAATAATCAACTTAGGAAACCGCTTCCACTTGCCTCATGGGGAGAAATTCATACTCTTCATTTCTGCCGGAGATCTTTTTAGTAGCATTGCTCATTCCGACAATATTGGAATAAATGCATGCCTGGTGCGTAATTGTCCCTCTTCGCCTTAAGGATATATTTAAGCAGCGCCATTGATTTGTACCTAAACCGTTTCGCCAGTGGCGTATACTGAGTCTAAGGTCTGGGCTATCTGACTATGTCACCTGGTCCTAGGCTATGAATAGAAATAAGTTTACCAACTCCTAAGAAATCAGGTTGCCAACTCATAAGAAATCAGGTTGCCAACTCATAAGAAATCAGGTTGCCAACTCATAAGAAATCAGGTTGCCAACTCATAAGGAATCAGGTTGCCAACTCATAAGGAACCAGGTTGCCAACTCACAAGAAATCAGGTTGCCAACTCTAGAATCACCATCATCATCTTACTGATATGAATAATTTTATTTACAATTTCTGATCGATTTTTCTCCTCTATTTTATTCTCTAGACTTCAGGCTTCGCAGATAGACTAGCTAGCCTAGAATATACGCTAGGAAACTCTGTTTCTATCTTGCCTGTCTATATTTACTTTCTCCCTTTCTCTACATTTTCCCTTTCTCTACTTCTTTCTTTCTGTCTCCTTATTTCTCTATCTCTTGTTTCTCACCTTCACATCTTCTTTCCTTCTGTTTTTTCTTCTCCTCTTTGCCTGTTTCTCTTTCTATCTTTCTCTAAATTTTCCTTCCTATATTTCAATTCTTTCTTTCTGTCTTTCTTGCTTTTTTAGCTATCGCTTTCCTTAACATCATTCTCTTTCTCGGACCTCCCCATTGCCGTGGTGGTAGCGTCGTCGCCTTGTAATCAAGGGGTCCCGAGTTCGATACCCGCTGGAGTTTATTGAGTTTTGAGTTTATTGAGAAATTTTTACATCGAGAGTACCCCTAAGGGGCTTTGGTGCATGTACATTATAAAATACAACATGTTAACATCGCACATAATATATATTTATACATCAATTGGGCAGCGTGTCTTTATATTAGTATAACATAATATAATAGTAAAATTATAAAGTGACAAATTATATCTTTAAGTGGACTAGTGCTGTAAAAGTACAATATTATATAGTGTATACAATCTAAATTTATTTTATAAAGTTATTTAATTCCTGAAATACTTTAACTGAATATAATGTATATTCCAATATCAATTTTTTCGCCTTACTTTTAAAGGCCGTAGTGGTTAATTTTTTGTAACTGCTAGGCGGTAAAATGTTTAATTGGCTGCGACAAATCAATATCGAATAACTCTTTATATTCGTGCCTAATAAATTTTTTTAATCCTTGCACATCAGAAGATGCAATCAGATTTTCAAACTTAACCATCTGTGATTTAATCAAGGTTTGGCCATGCACAATTTTCAACTTGTCAGCTGTTAACACAGACGAAGCATTAGTCGTATCCTTCGACTTAACCAAAGTTTGCCCTTGAACAAATTTCAACTTGTCACATGTTAACATAGACGAAACACGAGGCTATTGAAGAGTTTGTAAATAAATGTGAAGTTTGAGCAGCAGTCAAGCCAAATACAAGTGCTAAGAACTATAGTGCATGGATTGAATGCAGACACCCGTGGGAAAGGATGCATATGGATTTTTTGTGTATAGAAGTATTACTTATATTATAATAGTAGATGCCTACAGCAAATGGGTAGATTGTGATAGAGTTTCGTCTACTTCATTTAAAGAAGTAAAGCGTTATCTAATTAAACATTTTGCTATTTTTGGGCTACCAAAGTGTATTGTGGTAGATAATGGTACCCCATTCTCATCTTCAGAATTTAAAACATTCTGTGATGAACGTCACGTCAATTTGTACCATTCTCCTGCGTACCATCCTGAAAGCAATGGTCAGGTCGAGCGCTACGTGCAGACAGTGAAAACAAAGCTAGACTGTGCTGTACGGGAGCAATTGAATAAGAATACGCATGTCAACGTTGAAGAATTGTTGCAGAGAGTATTGGTAGCTTTGAGAAGCGAATATAACGCAACAGGTGACAAAACGCCACAGCAAACGATATTTTCCTACATTCTCAGGAATAAATTTGATGCCCAAATGGAAGAAATAATAGATCAAAACTGCGAAATGGATAAAGCAGAAGCAGATGAAAAGGTGAACCAAAGAGGCGATTTTGTATGGGTTATGTTACCATTTAAGGACAAGAGGAATGCTATGAGGTATGTCAAGGGAAAAATTATAGCACGGAGAAGCAAAGTTACATGGCTGGTGAAGTTGAAGGTAGAAACCGGGTCGTGCATGAAGATCAGTTAAAATGGATGCAAGACAAGAAAGCTAGATATCATTTTGGAAGTCAGAAGAAGGAGGAGGATAATGATGAACGAATTCATGGACCAGATACAGGTCAGTAACTATTTGGTAACATATTGTATAATTGTATGCCTCTGTAAAAAGGTTCTGTTTGGTATGCAGTTAGCCGCACTTTGGGAATGTGGAAGTTATTTTTTGTCTGGTATTGCATTTGTGAGTGTCTTTGTTCTTTGGATTTTGTTTCGTGTATGAAAGTAAGTGTTTCAAGTATGTACAAACTCGGAAGTGTGATGTTTACATCAGTTTTGTGTGCATTTGCACATAGTGGTTCGCATCCCACTTTAAATTGTAGCTGAAGTCCCGATTAACTTTACATTGCATAAAGTGGACTTAAAACACCAACTCAATCAATCATTCTGTTTCTCATTCTTCCTATCTTTTACTCTATTTCATCATACCTTAGCTCTCATTATCCCTTTACATGACTGTCTAATACTATTTCACGGTGAGCTAGAGCCCACCCCTGCCCACCCGCTGGCGACGCCTTTGAGACGTGGAAAAAGCACGAAAGGAATAGCACTTTCGATCTCTTTCCTGTCCGCATTTCTGCCTACTTAGGTTAAGATGAACGCTAATTGGATGAAATTGAAGGGACAGACGTACCCAGGCAGTGATTCGAACCCGGAACCTTGCCTATAACTCGACCGCTCAACCTGCTCAGCCACCGAAGCGGCTTCATCTCTTTGTTCGATCCACATCAAATGTTTTCGTCTCAAGAAGTTAATTAATCTAGAAGACGCGTTCCTTGCATCTCTTCCGAACAAAACACTCGCGCTGTGTTGTATAATTATCCCCATCCCGACTTCTCCCGATTTAATTTAATTTAATCTAATCGAAACCCATTCGTTATGACTTCAACCAGGGGCATTATGAGGCGTCAGACAAAAGAATTTCGCTCCCTTCGAATCTTAATTGTACAACGTCCGCGCAGACGGTACATTTACGCCCTCTCCAGGCCCCCCTCGTCGTCTGCACCGTCTCAGAGACGGTCGTAATTGTTTTTAAGACTTCTGACAAGAAAGAGACGTTTCAAGTTTAGTGCAAGTATTCACCGTCGAGTGTCGCCATTCTCGTTGTTGTTTCGTTGATAATTGGGAGAGTGGCGCGCAGTGTTGCCACCTCGTATACTGCTGAGCTATTCTGAAAATACGTCGCTATTCGAATAAGAAAACGTTCCCCGCGCCCTGCAGCACAATTTTTATGTTTATTTTTTGTGTGTGCTTCTTGAATATTTCTGCTTTAATATTTATTTTATGAATGTCAGATAAGGATAAGGAGTAAAATAGTTACCATTTTTCATTATTTGCTCTGTATAAAAAATTCTAAATTTAATGCGGGACTTTCCGAAACCAACCAAATATCAACCTCCTTTCCACGTAGTGCACCCTGGACTGCATTTTGCAGACTAACGAGGCTCTGGCGCTGGGACCCGAAGCCAGGAGCCTACGCTAGCTAGGCTCTCTGCGAAGCCTGGAGTCTAGATAATAAAATACAAGAGAAAAATCGATAAGAAACTGTAAATAAAATTATTCATATCAGTGAGATGGTGATGGTGATTCTGGAGTTGGCAACTTGATTTCTTGTGAGTTGGTAACCTGATTTCCTATGAGTTGGCAACCAGATTTCCTATGAGTTGGCAACCTGATTTCGTATGTGTTGGCAACCTGATTTCCTATGTGTTGGCAACCTGATTTCTTATGAGTTGGCAGCCTGATTTCTTATGAGTTGGCAACCTGATTTCTTATGAGTTGGCAACCTGATTTCCTATGAGTTGGCAACCTGATTTCCTATGAGTTGGCAGCCTGATTTCTTATGAGTTGGCAACCTGATTTCTTATGAGTGGGCAACGTGATTTCCTATGAGTTGGCAACATGATTTCCTATGTGTTGGCAACCTGATTTCCTATGTGTTGGCAACCTGATTTCGTATGTGTTGGCAACCTGATTTCCTATGTGTTGGCAACCTGATTTCTTATGAGTTGGCAGCCTGATTTCTTATGAGTTGGCAACCTGATTTCTTATGAGTTGGCAGCCTGATTTCTTATGAGTTGGCAACCTGATTTCTTATGAGTTGGCAACCTGATTTCCTATGAGTTGGCAACCTGATTTCCTATGTGTTGGCAACCTGATTTCATATGAGTTGGCAGCCTGATTTCTTATGAGTTGGCAGCCTGATTTCTTATGAGTTGGCAGCCTGATTTCCTATGTGTTGGCAACCTGATTTCGTATGAGTTGGCAACCTGATTTCCTATGTGTTGGCAACCTGATTTCTTATGAGTTGGCAGCCTGATTTCTTATGAGTTGGCAACCTGATTTCTTATGAGTTGGCAACCTGATTTCTTATGAGTTGGCAACCTGATTTCCTATGAGTTGGCAACCTGATTTCCTATGTGTTGGCAACCTGATTTCCTATGAGTTGGCATCTTGATTTCTTATGAGTTGGCAACCTGATTTGTTATGAGTTGGCAACCTGATTTCTTATGAGTTGGTAAACTTATTTCTATTCATAGCCTAGGACCATGTGACATAGTGAGATACCCCAGACCTTGGACTCGGTATACGCCACTGCCCAAAGTCATTAAAACCCTCTGTGGGGCTGGTGTAGTGTTGTCCCTTCCCTGTAGGTTCGTGATTGTACCTTCATCAATCTCGTCTCATCACCAGTCAACCTCATCGTCGCGATTAGACAAAAGAGGCAGAAAAGTGAAGTAAAGCCAACTAAGTCAACCAATCAATTAATCGAGATTTAATGGGTACACGCCAGGCGCAGTTGTCCCTATAACGCACAAGAGCAGTGAACCCTTAGTCCACTACGAGAATGAACAATAAACGATGTCTTTCTTTTTTGCAAATTTTCGCTAGAACTTCTACATAAGAAACAATGTACTTGTGGCTGTAAAACGACTAATTATTTTGCTTAGAAAGAAAAACCACGAGTCAGCCGCGTTGGTGCTGTTTCTCAGTTGAACCTCCACAGGACAAGACCCTCCTCTCCTGGTCAAAGCATCGCGGCTAGCGACAGCTATAGCAACTTGGAGATTTGTGCTAGCAGCAAATAACCTACAGTCACGTTTAAATTTAATTGCAGAAATAAACACGTGAATAGGTTATGTTTAGCGCAGTTAGCACATTCTGCACAGCGGACTATAAATGCATGACATCAAAACAGTCACTGCCGACTATATACTTCCAAGTTGCTAATCGTTAGCACTCGTAAGTTCGAGGTAGGTATACGGCATAATACGTGCCAATGGCTGGCTACTCCTGAACGTTGATATCCCAAAAGGAGACATGTGTAGTTCGTGCTCTCAACAGAACTCACCGTCCTTGCTGATTTCTTCTGTCATGTGGGCTTCGAGTTTGAAACCGATGCATTCCTGCCACAATTATTAGAATAATTGCGCAATGTTGTGGTAGAAACTTATGGGTAGCAATGAACGAAAGCTAGAATTAGAGTAGATAAATTTAAATAAATGAGATACATGAAGAAACACGAAATATAATTTGGCAAGTAAGTTTTGGTTTCTTTGAACGGATCGTGTCTGATATGTTAAACTGATGCATTTCAGTGCATCAGAGTGAACAGCAGCTGATCAAAGCACACTTTTATGCATTTCTTTATGTAATATCTCGCTGTGCACACTTATTTTGATGCACCGGAAGTGCATCATTAGCAGTTAATGCTCTTTAATTTGTTATTGGTAAATGGTAACGGTAAAGGTCCCCCATGCATATAGCACCTTGCCATGCAGGCACAATTAGGGAATCTCGGATCTCGGGTATATTGGAGGTGATGTGATCTGCTCTGGTCGTCTGTACCCATTGATTTAAGGCTGGGTGAGTCCCAGAGCCGCTTAATCCGGGGACAAGGTTGGAAAATTCCGCCCTTAGATCACCCAGCCCGGGAATCGAACCCGGATATCCCGCGTTGAATTCAGACGCCCTACCGACTTTTTTCCTTAAGGAAGACCCCTAAGCGGAAGCCTTCCCCACACATCGAACTCAATCATCTATTTATCTCAAGTCTTTTTCTTTTCTTTCATGCCAGACGAACACAAACATCCAAGTCCGAGCCGGGAGTGGTTGCTGTGCTAACCACTACGCCAGGGAGGTCGACACTAGACCACCGCGACTCCGATTTGTTATTGGAGTCAAGACAATTATGCATTTTTGTGCCAATTGGATTCTTTTTGTATAGAATAGACCTGGAAAGGTAAAATACGAAGAGGGTTGTGGAAGAGATCACAATCCGTAAAAATAAACGCGAATAGAAAAAGGGAAATTAAATTACCCCGTTGCTTTGTTCAAAATTTTTGGTTGCAAAGTTTTAGTTTTTGCGCCTTTCCCACATTTGGCAAAGTCTCTTCGGTAAATCAGTTTTCCCACGCAGTGTCTTTTGAGTCAAAGACTAATATTCTGCCTTCACAACGGTGGGTTTTGTGAAGAGGTACTTACTCTACGCTCCTAAAGTGATAATTTCCTTTGCCGCCGAATTCCTGCTGCGGCCTATTTAGAGGTACACAAATCTTAAAAACTACGACACCGACAAGACGCGACACAAGTCTGGCTTGTCAATCACATAGGCAACACGCTGGGCTGAAACTGCCACTGTAAGCGATCTGCCAACACATCTATAATGGACTCTTCTGCCTGAGTGAAATTTCAAGCTATTCTTTACATACCGCCTTACGGTTCTTTAAACAAGTGCCTTTGAAAATCCTATCTCCTTATCGCCTTTTCTTGTTCTCCCTGCAATTTTATCGCTGCTATCTACACAAGACTTATCTTTGCCGACATCCGTGGCGGTGTGGTTAGCATGACGCGCTTCGACGCCAGCGATCCCGGCTTCGAATTACGTCCTGGCCATGGGTGTTGTGTGTGTGTCCCTTCACTAATTTCATCCTACACCTAATTGTCAACCTCACTTCCAGTACACCCTGGACTGCCTTTTGCAGACTACTAAAGCTCTGCCATCTGGACCCATGTCCAGTATAATCGTCTCTGGGACTCGTGTTGTGTGCCGTGCGTTTGTAATTGCCCCTTCTATTTTATCTCATCTGTTACGTACCCAATAGGACCAAATAATGTTGCAAAAGCAAAATAGAGATGGCAGCACCAGGCGTGCAAGATTAAGAATTAACATAATATATGTGAATAACTATATAAATAAGAATAAAGCGAAGGAGAAATATGAAAAACAATAAAATCTACTATAAGAAGATAAAGAATAAATATAAAAGAAATAAATTAATATATATATTCAGTAAATCAAATCAGTGATCATATGTAAGTTAATATGAAAATTAAAGAAGTCAAAGCACTGATATCAGGTGGTTATAATTAAAGTGACGGTGTTCAGAGTGGTACAGCACGGGCTGTAATGAGAGTAACAGTCTGAAACTTCGTAGATATGCTAAAACTTGGTATAGTTACAGGAAAAACACTATAAATCGCAGAAAACAATACTCTTTGTAATAAAATATCGCTACTATTTCACTATTCGAATTACATGAACATTACTAAAGGAAAAAGCAACAAGCGTCACCAACAACAACCAGGGAGCTCACACAATGGTTAGGCAATTTCACCGACTTTGACGTCAGAGTTA
Source organism: Lepisma saccharinum (assembly GCF_977018435.1). Classification (NCBI taxonomy): domain Eukaryota; kingdom Metazoa; phylum Arthropoda; class Insecta; order Zygentoma; family Lepismatidae; genus Lepisma; species Lepisma saccharinum. The sequence goes on along the minus strand of NC_139249.1, from coordinate 17,074,174 downwards.
TGGAAAATTCCACGTTTTGACTGCTTACAGCGCCATTTTTTACCCTGGTGGCGAGAATTGGAACTATTTTTTTTTTGGCATAATTCGCGAGCGCATTGCTTCATTAGCATATTTACAAAGTTTCAGACTGCTACTCTCATTACAGCCCGTGCTGTACCACTCTGAACACCGTCACTTTAATTATAACCACCTGGTACAAGTTTGTGTCTTTGAACAGATATTGCATCTGTCTGATTGATTTACCAATCCCATAGCGGAAATTTTGTTTACATCAGTGGCGGCGCGTTCCAGTCGACGCCCCACAGCACTTTTGGTTGCACGTTTCAACCATAGCACCTCCTTGGATGCGCCTGTCGGTCTTTTGGCACCAAGTATACACTCTGTTGTACCCAGTTAGTGTTGGCGCGTTCCAATCGCAGCCGCAAGGGAAGATATTAGTATAATTCCCAAAGCTTAAAGGAAAAAGCGGGAAAAAGGATAAAGGAATTCATTAAATCGTCAAAGACATAAAGAAATGGAAATCCATTAAGAAGGAATTACGGATCCAGAACGTCCATGAAGAAGGAAGTCCAGATCGTCCATTAAGAAGGAAGTCCAGATCCAGAACGTCCATTAAAAAGGAAGTCCATATCCAGACCATCCATTAAGAAGGAAGCCCAAATAGAAGAATATACAAATTGAAGAAAAGAAATAATAAAAACAGATTGAGATGAAAATTACCTGTAAATAAGAATTATAGAAGAACGTAGCTTATGTAAATATTCTGTTTCCATGTATCCTGTTTTTATATAATATACTCGTTTAAACGTCTCCATTGAAAGGCATCCTGTCTGGTTTCGTTGTCTACAAAGAACTCTACCCTGTAGATATTCTAGCTGAGGTTTAAGATTAAGATTTATGCACCTTGTACCAAATTGAGGTAGCACATCTTATCACCTTTCATCCGCATCTTCTCAATTAATCAAAAGTGTCAGAAACGCGAAGTAAAATAAACCAAATCAATCATGACTCCATTAAGCCTTGTTTCCATGGTAACCAAACACTCAATATGCTGACCAAGGCAGAAATTTATTTTATTCTAAAATATAAACTAAACGTTATGTTTTAACCTTCTAGCAAGTTCTTCTTCAGACTCTGTACCAAGTACAAATTAACTAAGGTAACAAAGAAGAAGATATACATATACACAAAAATCACTCCCCTCCAGACACAAGATTATTAGAAAGTTTTTATCTTTAACATTCCTTTCCAGGTGTTCCACCAGGTGGCCTTCTCCTGTCATCTGTTGTTTCACTTGACAGGTGATTTAGATAAACATATCCTTCCATCTGGAACGTTGTTGGACTCCTTATCTCACGCTCTTTGTCCTTATCCTTTCTCTCTTCATTCCTCTTCCTTCTTTTTTCCTTCGCTCTTGTTCTTTTCACTCTTTCTAACACCTTGTTTATCTTCAGTCCCCCATTCCAGATCGTTTACTTTATGTTTTAGAATAAAATAAATTTCTGCCTTGGTCAGCATATTGAGTTTTTGCAAATCAATCAATCAATCAAATGCTTATATTTTTTTTCTCCTTTCGGGTTCTCCGATGACGTAATGCTAATGTAGTCAGTTTGTAATCAATGGGTCTCGAATGCTGTGCCCAGCGGAGGCAGATGTGGTGGGGATCTCTCTTTAAAACTATGTTCAGTCTCTATCTGTGCATAAAGTGGACTTAACCTTCGTACCCTTTCTTTTCATGTTTCTTCATGTTTACTCTCCCACTTTTCTCTCATCAACTCATTTTGTTTTCTTTTATTCTATGATTTAGTCTCTCTCTTACTTTACCTACACAGTAGGGGTAAAGGAAATGGCAAAGGAAAAAATGGCAACGGAAAAAATGGCGAAGTAAAAATGGCAAAGGGGAAAAATGGCAAACGGAAAAAATGGCAAAGGGGAAAATGGCAAACGGAAAAATGGCAAAAGTGAGAATAGCGAAAGTAAAAATGCTGACAAGAAGAAAGGAAAAGCAAATGATAAATAATTGATATAAATAATTCACATGTAAATTGTAAAGAGTATTCATCGGGTTCTTAAGAATACAATACCTGATACGTGTGAAATTAGTTTATGATAATTTATACACTATATTACCGAATAAGGTTACCAAACCTAATAAAATGTTCGTGGTACAGTTCGAAATCAATCTTACATGATTGCATGAATGTAACAAAGTATCAGAATATGATTACTACAGACTTATTATTCTTCCTTTTTAGAATGCGAACGATGCATGTACCCACAAAGGAAAACGTCATAGGCACGTATTCTGAAACTTTCACCTGGTTTACAGCAACAATTCTTATTTATTGTACATATGCAGTGGTTGTGTTTGGGTTCCAAAACTAGGGAATTATAAATAATTGTTATAAGCAAATCATATGTAAATTGGAAAGAAGAAAAACATTGATGCAGTATTTAACAAACATATATTATATTCACCTTAGGTATCGTCACTTTGCAATTCTGTATTTAACTAACAGTATGTATCACCATTGATTTCGTCACTTTACATGCATTGCAACTTTAGGTTATGTGAAACTCCTCGTAAGAAATCCTCCAATGTTCTTTTGTTAGCACTGTAATCAATGCACAAATTTCGCAGTCCGTGTTGCATGTCGGTATATATTCTCCTGGTTTTCTTCTTTGGCAGTTGTCCTCTCTCAGCCTGCAGAATAACCACTTTTTGTTTATATGAATTTGTTTTTAGAATTCCTCGACACTTGAATTTGTTCCTGTCAGCACACCTCCACCTTATAACATTCTTCAGATCAGACTGTTTTGTATATGCATATCCTAGGAAGAAGAGCTTCTCTCCACCTTTCTGCGATCTAACAATTTCCATTTCGAAGAAGTAAACAAGTTCGTCTCCCTGAGCGGAACGAGTGACACAAATTAGTGCTGGGGTTAGATAAGGGTTGGGGTGAAGTCATACTTGTATTAAACACGTGTGATTGGTCAGTAGGTGTGCGCAAGACGTAAACTTGTTTTCAGTCAAAATTAAAACACCTGCTATGCTACCCTCCAAATTTCATTTCACATGCTTGAAATTATTCAAAAAGATATTTAATTAACTTGTGATTTTATAGTAATTTTATAGGAACCGCAAGTTCTACCAGATTAAAGAATGAAGAATTTAAACGGCATAATAATATTTTTTGGGAACGTCAAATACAATTTATCTATTCAAAGACAGTGTTAAGACATCAAAATTATATTATATTTAATTACAAATGATGGAACGCTAGACATAATTTCTCAATTTTCACATAAAATCAGAATATATTGCATTTCCCATTTCTATTCTTGCCATTTCTACCGTTGCCATTTTCACTTTGCCATTTTTTTCCGTCGCCATTTTTTCCTTTGCCATTTTTACCTAAATTCACAAATTAACTAAGGTAACAAAGAAGAAGATATACATATACACAAAAATCACTCCCCTCCAGACACAAGATTATTAGAAAGTTTTTATCTTTAACATTCCTTTCCAGGTGTTCCACCAGGTGGCCTTCTCCTGTCAACTGTTGTTTCACTTGACAGGTGATTTAGATAAACATATCCTTCCATCTGGAACGTTGTTGGACTCCTTATCTCACGCTCTTTGTCCTTATCCTTTCTCTCTTCATTCCTCTTCCTTCTTTTTTCCTTCGCTCTTGTTCTTTTCACTCTTTCTAACACCTTGTTTATCTTCAGTCCCCCATTCCAGATCGTTTACTTTATGTTTTAGAATAAAATAAATTTCTGCCTTGGTCAGCATATTGAGTTTTTGCAAATCAATCAATCAATCAAATGCTTATATTTTTTTCTCCTTTCGGGTTCTCCGATGACGTAATGCTAATGTAGTCAGTTTGTAATCAATGGGTCTCGAATGCTGTGCCCAGCGGAGGCAGATGTGGTGGGGATCTCTCTTTAAAACTATGTTCAGTCTCTATCTGTGCATAAAGTGGACTTAACCTTCGTACCCTTTCTTTTCATGTTTCTTCATGTTTACTCTCCCACTTTTCTCTCATCAACTCATTTTGTTTTCTTTTATTCTAATTTGGAAAAACCGCTATGTTATTCCAAGATCTGAACAATTAAATCTACTTATAATTCCTTACCTTCGCATGGTTTGTCTTCGCTGTTGTCTAAATATTATCAGTAGTTTAACATACTTTACGTAGCCTATTGAAATCTTCAGAAAAAAATATGCAACCTTACCTACGCGTCGCTTGCGTGTCCCTCTGACTCAGTGTTGCCACAATCTGAGGACACAATTTCCCTTTCCAAGGGGCAAAATTTCCCTTTCTGGACCATTTTTTCCCTTCACCTAAACAAATATAATAATAATAATAATTATTATTATTAGCAGAAGTGGTAGTAGCAGCAGCAGCAGCAGCAGTAGTAGTAAAATTTCCTTTGATCCATGTTCGTATGAACAAAAAATGTTACACAAATTTTTCACATACATGTCATCTTTATTGCTTTCTGGTCAGATGTCCCAGGTTTGAATCATGGTCATGAATCCATTAAATCGTTAATTATCATCGTTACAATTATCCGAAGATACAGAAAAGCGACGCACAGTAAACTTAAAATAAATATAAATAGATACAGGCTTATATAGAAGAGAGAAAAATAAGAAGGAACAGGAAAAATAAAGATGTGAATATGAAACTGGAACTTAACATAAATTGTAATAATGTAGAGTCAGAAGTCTTAACATTTCCCTGAAATTGTGATGTTTTTCATCAAAATTCCCTTTTCCCTTTTGGCTAATATTTCGGTCCGAATTTCCCTTCAAAAGGGAGATTTAATTTCATGTGGCAAAAATGCTCTGACTGTGCATCGTGTCGTGTGTTGGTAGCGCATGCCCAGTGAATGTTTTTCTACAAACTTCGTTTGTCGCTTCGGTGTGAAAACCCGCGTGTCGGTTGGGTCTGAAAGATCCCTCACGGTATTGCGTACTTTTGTCGCGCTTAAGGAAGCCTTCAGACCTCAGACCAAAGCGACACACGTAGCTTGGGAACGAGCGAATCAACAGCAACGTTTCACACCGTAGCGGCATGACGGGTCGCACAAGTGGGCGTTCGATTGGTGACTCGTGTTGCTTCGATGTGAAATCTCCCTAAAGCAAAACAACCAATGCGCATGCAGGAACAACAGATAGAGGCGACATCATCGAGAAAACGGCAGCTTGTCGTGTCGCTTTGGTTGAATTTATTTCTGACGGCTTGTTTCCAAGGGACACGTTTCTATTGTCGCTTCGGTCTGAAATCTGCCTCACACCTTCACGTTTCTTTGGTCGATTGTCATTGCTCGATCTTGTATCTAGCCTTTGTTTCTCAATTCGCGCATGGAGCCATCTGAAATGGTTACGTTGCCATCCACCTGAAGAACCCATCCCCTGATTCGAGTCGATTCCATCGTTGCCATCCCTCCCCCGCCGCCACCCTTCCCGTCTTCGGCATTGTTTCGCTCCTTCGGGTGGCTACTGCCCCCCTTTCCCCCCTAATCCCCGGTCGTTCCCGCGAGGAAACCGTGTCAATTTGTTCAGCAGCCCGCGTGCCACTCTGTTGTGCCTGGGCCTCCAAAGGACTTGAGCGTCGGAAATACCTTCCCTGTGTTCTCCGGGCGCGAGCAGTAATTAGCCACGTTATTCTACATTAAAGTGACGTCACGCCGAAGTTAATTACAAATTACTTTAATAGAGCAAGGATTTAATGAGGCTGGGACCTTCAATTACCACCCCTTTCCCCCTCCCTCCCCCCCGCGCGCTTTCTTGTCTCTCTGGAATCTCCTTCCATTTCCCCCCCTGCCCCTGCCTACGATTCCGACATTTCCTCGAGACTCGGAAACAAAAGCGAAGCGAATTACACAGGGGGAAGAGGAACGACTCCCATTTCAGAATGCAATTTTAGAAGTTTTCCTCCCGAAGATAAAGCAAAGATCCTTGGACCTTAGGGTTCATCCAAAGACCCCCCACCACCTCACAGACTCAACACACGTCCCGAAAGGAAGAAAAGAAGGAAGAAGAAATCTTTCTCTTCCCTTCCAGACCAACCCGAAAAAGAACTTTCGCGAAAGAAAAGTGGAAAATTGCAGGGCCATAAATATCTGAGCGTAAAAGTAATTGTGGGCATGTAAATTCAGGGCGATTTCAGTGGGCCCTAATTTGAGAGGGAAGAGCAGGGCGAGAAAAAGAGGTGAGTGGAAGAGTAACGGCGAGGGAGACTTTTAAAGACTTTGCCGGGACAGCGTGAATACACTCACACGGTAGTCTAGTGCTGATGTCTGTTCTTAACCTTCAGCAAAAGGGGGAAAAAATCTCTGGTAGCGATGAGGATTGCATCATAAAACAGCAATATAATTTTATGCGTTACAAGTAAGATGTCAACTCACAATAAAGGCAGTGCTTATAAATGTATTTCGGTGCTGAAGGATTGGGCTTTTAATATTCAGACAGACAACATAGGAACATTACAGTTAAGCACAGTTGAACCTGAGTCAAGGTATGTCAATGTGAAGAGAAAATAATACGTATGTATAACCGAGAATTACTTACAAATCAGATATAGATAACATGTCATTGTAATTGTATATACGAGGTGTATTCGTAAAGTAAGTACCGTTTGCAAATATTGCCGCTGTAGCGATCAGTCGCGACCGTGTGAGTTCTCGCTGACGTCCTTCATCCGTTAGTTAGCCACAGGCACGCGTGGGAGCAGGTCATGCTTTTTCTTCGTAGTTTTCTGAAGGTTTGAAATGTTCAAGAAAATCAATCGGCCCGCCTGTGAAGTCCGGTCTGTGATTTGTTTCCTCAAGGCAAGAATGGTTGAATTCTTGCCTAGAGGACAAACCTCCCAACAAAAATGCCTGCTGTAACACATTAATCCTTCTGCGTCGTGCAATTCAAAACAAAAGACGCGGAATGCTTAGCGAAGGCATTGTGTTGCTTCACGACAATGCTCGTCCGCATACGGCCGGCCCCACAAACTCAAAATTTCATCACGTCATTCGGCTGGGAATAATTTGTTCATCCACAAACAGCCCTGACTTCGCACCAAGTGACTACCATCTCTTTCTTCATCTGAAGAAGAAGTTTCTTGCTGGTCAGCGTTTCGACGAGGATAACGACGACGAAGCAGCAGTGCATGGATGGCTTTCGTCACAGGCGGGAACATTCTATGATGATGGGATACAAAAACTAGTGCCACGCTACGACAAATGCTTGAACAATGGTGGAAACTACGTAGAAAAGTAGTTTAAGGTCTGTAGAATACAATGCAAATAAAAAAGGTACGAAACTATTTTACTTTATTTTTTACACCATTTCGGTACTTACTTTCCGAATACGCCTCGTATTTTGAGGAACAAGATGTACGTAATACAGGTTATTTCTGTCATAAAGTGGTAAATTAACGAATCTAAAAGTTTGATTCTTAAATACACTACATTCACCACTTTATTAGTGAACACTTTGATACTGAAATACTACAGTCGACACTATAGTTATGTAGTTTTAAATAGCATTTCTTTTACTAATGACTAGGGCTTGGAAGTTTAAGACCTATAAAAAATACCTAAAAATATCAAAAAAAGGACCTACAAACGGAAATGAGGACGTATAAATGTGATCCAAATTAATTAATAACTTCAGTTCTAATTACATATTTAATGAATATGCACGACACCTCCTTATCTGACTTGAGATCTTTTCAGGCGCGTGCTGTCTGGTCGTATACGCCTTGCTGAAAGCTTCAAAACAAGATAAAGTTGCCACCTTCCAGACAAGTTACGGTTAAAGGACCTTGTACCGTACCTGCTTCAGTCGTCCAAAAATGTTTTTCTCTCATTTCAGGGATGGTTCAAATATATTTCTTTCTTTTTCTATTATTTATTTACTACAGAAAGGATGCTTTAGAGGTGATGAACTGATGAAGATTCGAATTGAGAATGGTCAGTAAAAACGTAGTCGAAAGAAGGTGAAGTTGCAAAAAAAAAGCCGTTAAGACCTAAAAAAGGCTAAAAAAGAACCAATAAGCCAAAAAACGCCGAAAAAGGCAAAAAAGGACAAATAAAACCCACCTTTTTCTGGCCTACAATGACCCAAAATGAACATATATTATGTTGGGCCTCGTCTTTGGACACTAGGAAGAAAGAGGATTTTTTCTCAACTTCCAAGCCCTACTAATGACAGTACAAGCGATGTGAAAGAGGTGCTTAAATCTGCAGCTTTCTCAGTTTTAGTTTCATGTGGATTAACATCTGTATAAACTTTACTTTCTGGTCAAGCGTGTAACATTTCCTCTTTTCTCATTGGCCGACCAGTAGCAACTGAGAAGCGTCACTTCTGTTACATTATTGTAGCTTGGTTACGCACAAATCAACTATATTTTATGAAAATTAATACGTATTTCACCGAATTACGTATAAATGCATTACGTACAAATAAAGTTTAATTAACACATTTTTTTAAATTATGTTTTGCCGGGAACTACAGTACAGGCCCGTAGCCAGGATTTTATTTCGGGGGGACTCATCCCTTATCAGCACAGGCGGCACCAGAAATATTTGTAGGGGGGCAGGCCACTAATAATAATGACAATAATTATTATTGCCCACGGTTATAATTGTCATTTTACAATTATAAGTTATTAAAAATAAACCAATCTTAATTCCAAATTTATTGTTATTATAATTGTTATTATTATTATTATTATAATATAAACAGAGAGACTTTGCTACTCGATGAACCATATGAGTGAATATCCAACACTGTTGTTCATTATTTTTCTTACATTTTGTACAGTTAGTGTCCTGAAATTCATAGTTGTTGTATTTTGTTATTAACTTTTACACATTATGTAAAAAAAATGATTTAAACGTTACGGCCAAATTTTACTCATAAAGTTTATATTGTGTGGCTTCTCACAAAGAAAACATTTTGAGAGCTGTGGATCCATTTATTCTTTGGATTAAATATAACCTGGTTCGTCTATTATACACTGAACATTTTTCGAACTAATGTTTATTCCTGCTAAGGAAGTAAATTTAATTACCACTATTTACTATTTAAATTAGATGTCTGTAGGATTTCGGGGGGGGCTTCAGCTCCCTTAACCCTCCCCCTGGCTACGTGCCTGCTACGGTAATTTACGTATAAAACCGAAGTACGCAGAACTGAGTTACGTATGAAAGAGTCTCAACTGTATCGTGTTACGAAACGTAGCTGACAGGGAATGGCCGATGTGGTTGTTGCTGATATTTGCACAAGACCAGTTTAGTTATATTTTAGATCACAAGAAAAGACAAATTGGACATACTATGGATCAGGGGTAGAAAAATACAGGGCGCAAAGTCGCCATGTTGCATGAAAATTTTCGCCTGGCGCCGGAATTTTCAAATTCAGTGCTATATTTAAATACACTAGTGTCCAAAATTAAAGCAACAAACAGAAATCCTTTCCTCGTGAAGAAGATTATAGAAGAATAAGTATATTGATTAGTAGAAGAAGAAGTCTACTAACGAATAGAAGAATAAGTATATTGATTAGTAGAAGAAGAAGTCTACTAACGAATAGAAGAATAAGTATATTGATTAGTAGAAGAAGAAGACTATCGACTAGTAGAAGAAGAAGTCTATTAACCAATTGATAGAAGAAGAAGTCTCTTAACCAATAGATGAATCAGCCAATTAAATGATAGAAGAAGAGGAAGTTTTTCACATATCCATAAAGAAGAAGAGGGAGCCTATTAGCAGACGGAAGAAGAAGATTGTTAGCCAAATAGAAGAAGAAGTCCATCACGTATCCAGAAAGAAGAGAAAGAAGAAGAAGCCTTCCAGTAGATGAAATATGTTTAATAGAGATATATGTGACCAAGAAACAAAGAGACAGCTTTAAATACAATCCTGTATATAAATTTAATGTAATATGAAAATTACGAATATATGGTGCATTGTACTTCTGTAGTAGGTTAAACAAGTTGTTTCCTTTGTTCTCCTTTCTCCTCAAATAAGTTATCATTCAGTTTTAGTTGCCCTGAGAATCTCTTGCTTTACCCTGGCCTAAGCCGGACTCGTGTCACCCTATCAGGGACGTGGCAATATTTCAAAATGTGTAGCTTTATCTTAGTTGGATTAATGGCTTCTTAAACAATATTTGCCCCTCCCCCTCCAAAAAAGGCTGGCTCCTGTGAGAAAAAGGGGCTGGTGCCTGAATTGGTTATAATTTTCTACCCCTGCCATGGACCATACACTGAGGAAACACGTGTTAACGCGACACAGGAGGTCCGTACTAATGTTTAACCCCAGTGGTGTTAAAATAACAAACAAATGGTCAGTGGCTCGTCCCGCCTCCCAGATCACGATATGACAGCCGTAAAGTACTTAATTAGGACAGCGTGTCTACTACTTGAAAGTCATTTCTTTTTAGCTTTAGGGAACTCTGATTGATCTGCTACCTCCCCGTAAATTTGTACTTTTCTTCATCTAACTGCGACCTGCGTGGGAAAGTGGATATCACAGGTAGTGGTCTCCGCTTCGAATCCAGGCTTTGCAAATGTGTTCTTTGTCAATATCATCACTAGACCTTGGGTTTTAGGTTTTTAACCTGTTGTTTCCTTTACAGGTATGTAAGAAATAATAAGTTATGTCAGCGTTTCGTTAAAAAAAAAACAGAACAACTGATGAACCTTTATAGTACATAAAAAAACTATTTTGGGTTTATGCGCCTAAATCAAGCCTTTTTCTTAAGTCTTAATATATTTTTAAAGATTTTACAGGATTTTTATGTCACACAGAGGCATTTGCTTTGTTTGGTCACGAAAACATTCAATGACGAACGTGTTTGAGACGTACTCTCTGTCGATTTCCCTTCCTCCAAGTCCATGGTGGTTTTTCAAGGCTCTAAACAAAGCAAAATGCCAGGTACCACTGTCACCTGTACAGTCCAAAGTGGTTTGATCTGCGTGGTCTTGCTCACTTTCGCGTCAATTCAGTGCTTTTTGGCATTCACGCCTTGCAAACTAACATTTCAGCATTGAAGTTTGCACCACTGACTATTTTTTTGTTCTAAGATTATTTTCAGCATATAAGATGATCGTCAAGACAAAATTTCAGAGTTTGACTGTGGATAACGTGAAAAAAGATTGTTGCCTAACTATGCGGCGAAGAGTGGATTTTAATAGCAAATTTCCAATTGTAAGGTGACTATACCTATTTTTCAGGAATTTTTAACTATTTTGAGTTTTTTTTAACCTACTTCAGTATTTTTCGAGCCTAACTTAAGATTTTTAGGACCTATTTTAGGATTTTTAGAGCCTATTTTAGGAATCTAAAAGCACAGTTATTAGAACCTAAAAATCCGAGGTCTATTCATCACTCATCCTCATCTTCGAGATTTGCCAAAAGTGGCAGAAAAGCGAAATAGAATTAACCCAATCAATAAATGAAATAAATGTTCATCTAACGAATTAAACATGGTGTGTGTAGTAGCAAAACTGACTGGAACCAGCTTAAGTAAGTTAATTATTAAGGAAATATATCCTGATTGGCCCCTCCTCTGCCTCATCGCACACATTGCAGCATATTGGTGCTATATTTTAAAAAATATATTTACATACATGTGGAATTTTATATTATTTTAAGGAACCTTCCCTCCACCACCAAATATTGATGGCGCGGTCTGCGACTTTTTCACAATTGATACCGGAAATATAGTTCAGGTAACTAGTAATTCATCAGAATAAACAAAGCAAAAAATTGAGCTAGCTGGAAAAAATCAGAGTAAAATATAAATAAACAGGTCAGAATTCCATGTTCCATTCTACGTACTACCGAATCTAAGGAATAAATGGTTCCACGAGTTTATAATTTTTTTTAAAAAAAATCAGGTTTTTGACTGAGAGGTCACACGACAAAAACCTTTTTCATGACTGAAGTCTCCACCTAACTTTCAAATATTTTTATTTCTAGAAGTGTGTAAAAGTTAATAACAAAAATTATGCACATTAGCGTTCTAAAATGTAAAAATAAAAGGAAGATAGTTGTGCTGGATATTCAGCCATCTGGTGTATCGCGAATATCCATCTCCAAAATGATACATAATAATACTAAATTGACAATAAGCTTAGTTTATTGTTATTATTTTTCAATAATAACCGGGCTCCATTGGAAGGCATCCTGTCTGGTTTCGTTGTCTACAAAGAACCCTCCCTGTAGATATTCTAGCGGAGGTTTAAGATTAAGATTCATGCACCTTGCACCAAATAGAGGTAGCACCTGTCTCTCTCCGTTTTCTATCTCTTATTAATCTCTCTCTCTATCTCTGAGTTTTCTTTCTCTTATCTCTCTATCTCTGAGTTTTCTTTCTTTTATCAATCTCTCTCTCCCTCTCCCTCTCTCTCTATCTCTGCGTTTTCTTTTTCTTATATCTCTATCTCTGCGTTTTCTTTCTCTTATCTCTCTTTCTCTATCTCTGCGTTTTCTTTCTGTTATCTCTCTCTCTCTCTCTTCCTCTCTCCCGTCTTGCTATATCTCTCTCTCTCTAGCTCTCATCCTACTTCTATTGCTATCTCTCCTTCTCTTCTTCTTTTCCTATCTGTATCCCTCTTTTCTTCCTATCTCGTGATTCTAGTGTTTAGCACGTGTAATTTCACGAACATGTATATTTTATAAACACGATGTATATTTTCTAATTCTACCTCGCTTTCCTGCCTCATTAGGTTAACTAAGACGATGAATGACGATCAGACGACATTGATGGAGGGATGCCCACAAAGCAACCTTGAAACCCAAGCCATGGCTCTAACCTAGACCCTCCGTAGGCGAGATCGTGACTTTGCCACTCAACGTATTCGGAAAATGAAACGGCAAAAACTTCATAGATAAATGTAGGAAGCGAAAAGAAAGGGGAAAGTACAGTTTTAGAGGAATTCAAAGTTAAATTAGGAGGGGGAAAGAAACATACGTTAGACATCGCTCGACATTTTTTAGGAACTTGCAAGGAAGAATTTGATATTGGCTGCTGGAGGTGTGCGTTATCTGAATCATAAAGTGTAGTTTCTAAAGAATTTCTTTTAATCGGCAGCGATGTCGCGAGAGGCTCAAGGGCTGCGGAGATTATCTCTTTCTACTTTCTTATCTTTCTCTGCCTATCTTTTCTTTCTTCCCCTGCTACTCTTATATTTTAATTCATTCTCCCTATCTTTCTTTCTTTTGCCTTCTATCTGTTTTATTCCTTTTTCTCTTCATTTGTTACTACACTCGTCTATTTCTTTCTGTCTTTTTCCCTCTGTCTCTCTTCATTTCTCTGTTTCTTTATATTTTTCCTTCTTCTCGTATTTCTTCCTTTCTCTGTTTCATTACCTTTTTTTCTTCCTTACTTCCTGTCGCACAATAAATATCTCTCTCTCTCTCTCTCTATATATATATATATATATATATATACAGGGTGACTGGTAATTAGATGTATTCCCTGAAAGGGGTTAAAGTAGAGACAATTTGCAATAAATTTGACCATATGATACCCCGTCCGAAAATTAGTAGTTTTCGAGATAATCGAATTTCAATTGTTTTTTTAAAAAATGACAATTTTCCACATAAAAAGATGAATTGAGAAAAAACTGCTCATTGCATGGAACTTATTTCAGCGTTTTCTGATAGCTAACAAATAAGTGGTTCGTTGAAAAAAAAAAGTTTTTCCCAAATAACAATCACATGTAAGTAACGGGTGGGTCTAAACTTACTAGTGATGATAAAAAATGCACTCTTAGTTTACTTGGCAACGTATTAATAACAAAAATGGTATGACAAGCGTACAAATTACGTAAATTACTTCCTTGTGACATCTGCTATCCAGCAAGGTACAAATCTTGCTGACATTCACATTTGTGTACAAGAAATAATACTTCATTCATCTTCATGTGAATGGAATCAATGAACATTACAATTAAAGAACATTACACGTCTTGCTCAAAGTGGGCACCTCCGTTACGAATGCAGGAACACAGGTTTTTACGGACATTTGGTCTCTTAACTCGTGATGTGATGGTGTCCTTGATGTGTTGGCCAGCTGTTAAGATCCTCTCCCTGAGGAGCTCTTCTTGCGAGTTTACCGGTGTCTTGCATTGTGGCTCCAAATGTAAAAGTCGCAAGGCGTCAAATCGATCGGGGGATCCAGCTGGGCAGTCATCATGCTAAATCATGTCACGTCTTGTAGCTAGAGGCACATCCTCCAACAACATTGCCATCCCGTTCCTCAAAAAATGTTCATAAGTGATGCCATTTAAGATATGGGACAGGAAAAATGGCTCGATCAAATGATTGTTGATGACGCCCATCCATACTTCTGCCTGGGCGTGCGACAGTGGCTGGGTGAAAATTACCCAAAGAAATGGATTGGCCGAGGCGGCCCGATTCCCTGGCCGGCTCGATCCCCCAATTAACGCCTTGCGACTTTTACATTTGGAGCCACATGACAAGACACCGGTAAACTCGCAAGAAGAGCTCAGGGAGAGGATCTTAACATCTGGTCAACACATCAAGGACACATCACATCACGAGTTAAGAGACCAAATGTCCGTAAAAACCTGCGTGCCTGCATTCGTAACGGAGGTGCCCACTTTGAGCAAGACGTGTAATGTTCTTTAATTGTATTGTTCATTGATTCCATTCACATGAAGATGAATGAAGTATTATTTCTTGTACACAAATGTGAATGTTAGCAACATTTGTACCTTGTTGGATAGCAGATGACACATGGAAGTAATTTAAGTAATTTGTACGCTTCGTGTCATACCATTTTTGTTATTAATACGTTGCCAAGTAAACTAAGAGTGCATTTTTTATCATCACTAGTAAGTTTAGACCCACCCGTTACTTACATGTGATTGTTATTTGGGAAAAACTTTTTTTTTCAACGAACCACTTATTTGTTAGCTATCAGAAAACGCTGAAATAAGTTCCATGCAATGAGCAGTTTTTTCTCAATTCATCTTTTTATGTGGAAAATTGTCATTTTTTTAAAAAAAACAATAGAAATTCGATTATCTCGAAAACTACTAATTTTCGGACGGGGTATCATATGGTCAAATTTATTGCAAATTGTCTCTACTTTAACCCCTTTCAGGGAATACATCTAATTACCAGTCACCCTGTATATATATATATATACGGTATATATACAGCGTGTTTATAAATGAATAGTGCGGTTATAAAAATTAATAATAAATCTATTTATTACGTTACACGGGTAAAACCTACACCGTAAGAAGTGGCAACTGTCCAAGTTTTTGCGCTACCTGCTGTTTGCTTGTCATGCTTGCTGTGGGACCGTATCGTCAATTCCGAGGCCGCGTCCGAATCGGCAGCAGATGTCACCTAGAGCACCGTTCAACCGGGGACTCAGCCAACCTCCGTTGTCCGAATTCGTGGCAGACGTGGAGTCGGAGGGGAGAGCTGAGAGGAGCGACAGATGCACGCTTGAACTCGCTGTGACCCTGCGCTTGGCAGCCATATTCTAACTTTCACTTTGTACAGACAACATTTACTGATTAGACGATGTAAAACTCAGTGATACTTTAACATTTTATCGATAATACTGAATGTAGAAAAATTGTAAATGATGAAATAACATGTTACATTTTTAATATGAGTAGTAAATAGGTGGAAATCATTGTGATGTTTGTTTGGCGTCTGCCTTCTGCTTCCGTGCGGTGCGCCTGCGCCTCAGAGCGCGGTGGGTGAAGTTCGGGCTGACACCTGGTGGGAAAGGTGACAACCGTACTACAAGGGGACATGTAGATTCGGACGACTTGGACGTGACTTCGACGGCACGGGTGAGAACGGGACGGAGCGCTTGCCAATCCGGACACGGCCCGAGTCAGTCAGTTTCCGCAGCGATCGTTAGTTCCGAGATGGCGTCGCAACAGGAAAAGGCTTTCTGTGTGCTCCGTTTTGAGGTGTCCAGATCTGTGGTAACAGTGCAACGTGAGTTTCGTGCACGGTTTAGGAAAGACCCACCACACAAGAATAACATAAATCGGTGGTACCGACAGTTCGTGGAAACTGGATGCTTGTGTAAAGGGAAGAGTTCTGGTCGACCTCGTTTGTCCGATGAAAACGTTGAAAGAGTGCGCCAGGCGTTTCAGCGAAGTTCTCGGAAGTCACTTAATAAAGCAAGCAGGGAATTGGACTTGCCAAAGAATACGGTGTGGAAGGTGTTGCGTAAGCGACTATGTTTTAAACCGTACAAACTGCGAATAGTGCAGGCCCTTAAACCAACAGACAAAGTTAAAAGGCGTGAATTCTGTGAAGAGATGCAGTTGAAAATGGAAGAAGAAGATGGTTTTGTAGAAAGACTCATCTTCAGTGATGAGGCCACTTTCCATGTAAGTGGCAAGGTGAACAAACACAATGTCCGTATCTGGGGAAGCGAGGAACCACATACCCAGATAGAGCATCAGCGTGACTCTCCAAAAGTGAACGTTTTCTGTGCGGTTTCCCGGGAGCAAGTGCACGGCCCATTTTTCTTCGAAGAAGCAACAGTCACCGGTGAATCATTTCTAGACATGTTGGAAACCTGGTTGTGACCCCAGCTTAACACCAATTACGATGATTACATTTTGCAACTTGACGGTGCTCCGCCCCATTTTCACAGGAATGTGAGAGAGGTTCTTAATCGTGTTCTTCACCAACGCTGGATTGGACGTGCTGCAAGAGAAGACACCAACCTTCTACCCTGGCCACCCCGTTCGCCGGATTTAACACCATGCGATTTCTTTCTTTGGGGGTTTGTTAAAGACAAAGTTTATGTACCTCCAATGCCCGTGTCCCTGGAGGAAGTTTGTGAACGGATAACTAATGCACTGCAAACCATCACGGTGGACGATCTACAGCGAGTATGGAATGAATTTGATTACCGCGTCGATGTGTGTCGTGTGACCAATGGTGCGCATATTGAAGTATTGTGAATAATGGATCAGAAACTTGGACAGTTGCCACTGCTTACAGCGTAGGTTTTACCCGTGTAAGGTAATAAATAGATTTATTATTAATTTTTATAACCGCACCATTCATTTATAAACACGCTGTATATATATATATATATATATATATATATATATATATATATATATGTATGTATATATATCAATGGGAAATTAAGATCTGAATTTCTTCTTACAGAATTCAACTTCAGAGTTCCCTCTCGATCGACCCGAAACACTGAATTGTTCCAGAACTCTACCGCTAGGCTTTCCCTTATACAGCGCGCTCTATTCCACAGGCTGCCCCAGTTCTACAATAAACTACCCACAAACATAGACATTTTTGCCCCTGGAAGCATTTTCCGATCTTCCCTAAAAATGAATATGTAAATCATTGTTTGTTTCCTTGTTTATGTCTTAAGTTTATATTTAACCTTTCTTGTTTTTACCTAAAACCATCTTGACTTGTTCTTGTTATTTGTTAGAGTTTTCAGTGTAAAATGGCCTTAAAAGTGCTGTATCTGAAACTTTGAATGAATAAATAAATAAATAAATATATATATGCCCATCTGTATGTTTTCGATTTTTGCTTTATTTTAAACGATTCTGAAAATTTGGCTGAAAATATACTTCAGGCTGAACCAGGACTATTTCAGGGTGGGCTAGGACTATTTCAAACCTAAGAATAGTCCTGGGTGGGCGTAAGATTATTTCAAGGTGGACTAAGGCTATTTCAGGGTGTGCTTTAATATTTTAGGGTGGGCTAAGGCTACTTTAAAATGGGCTAAGACTATTTCAAGGTGGATTAAAACTATTTCAGGGTAGGCTAAGGCTATTTCATGGTGGACTAAGGCTATTTCAAGGTGGATTAAAACTATTTATAATAGGCTAAGGCTATTTCATGGTGGACTAAGGCTATTTCAAGGTGGATTAAAACTATTTCAGGGTAGGCTAAGGCGATTTCATGGTGGACTAAGGCTATTTCAAGGTGGATTAAAACTATTTCAGGGTAGGCTAAGGCTATTTCATGGTCGACTAAGGCTATTTCAAGGTGGATTAAAACTATTTTAGGATAGGCTAAGGCTATTTCATGGTGGATTAAAACTATTTCAGGGTAGGCTAAGGCTATTTCATGGTGGATTAAAACTATTTCAGGGTAGGCTAAGGCTATTTCATGGTGGATTAAAACTATTTCAGGGTAGGCTAAGGCTATTTCATGGTGGACTATGGCTATTTTAAGGTGGATTAAAACTATTTCAGGGTAGGCTAAGGCTATTTCATGGTCGACTAAGGCTATTTCAAGGTGGATTAAAACTATTTTAGGATAGGCTAAGGCTATTTCATGGTGGATTAAAACTATTTCAGGATAGGCTAAGGCTATTTCATGGTGGACTAAAGCTATTTCAAGGTGGATTAAAACTATTTCAGGGTAGGCTAAGGCTATTTCATGGTGGACTAAGGCTATTTCAAGGTGGATTAAAACTATTTCAGGGTAGGCTAAGGCTATTTCATGGTGGACTAAGGCTATTTCAAGGTGGATTAAAACTATTTCAGGATAGGCTAAGGCTATTTCATGGTGGACTAAGGCTATTTCAAGGTGGATTAAAACTATTTCAGGATAGGCTAAGACTATTTCAAGGTGGGCTATGACTATTTCATGGTCTCTAAAAGGCGACTTTTACACTTACACGAAGCTCGTCGGCGTGTGTGTGTTAAAGTTTGGACTTTCGATCTTGCCATCGAAGATCCCGGGTTCGAATACCGACCTTGGCATTGTGAACGTCCCTTCATCAATTTCATCTAATCCTCACTCGTTCCGATTAGCCAAAAGTGGAAGAAATGCGACGTAAAATAACAAAGGTACCAAAGTATGCTTACACGAAGTTCACAAAGGGCATTCATTCCCTTCTAGTGAGAAGAAACGGAAGCGTTTTCATGCTGACGTCCCGCTACGTCACACAAAGAAGAACCCAGCCTGCGAAATTACATTACACTCGGTGGTCTCTATCTTGAGGAACATTCAATATAAGGAAGAGACGAACCGTTAAGAAAGAAGAGGAAGAGAAAGAACCGCCCCTTTAGAAAAAAAAAAGAATGTAATATTAGGTTTTCTTACGAGCACTGAGATGAACGCTGCAAAAAAAGGAAGACGCAGAAGAGATGAAAGAAGAAAGAGAGATTACATGTGATTCTGTGCGAAGTAGATTCCCCCCTGCTTGATATATTCACAAGGTTCCATGAGCAGACGCTCGCACACATATACAACGTATATGTAGGGTTAAATGGGGGGGGGAGGAGGGAGATTACACAACAGAACTCCACACAGGCGTAACGCGAAGCGGAAGATATTGGTTTTTGAACTCAATGGAAAAAGTTGAACGCTGTTGTCGGTGCAGTGGAGTCCACAAAAGGAAGCTGGAGAGGGGGATCGTTTGGGAGGGTGGGGGGATGTTTCTGGCGATAGCGAGCGGGAGTATTTCAAAAGGACACAATAAGAGGGATCTCGACAGCGATTATAGTCCAGGTTTATGAAAGTCAGGAAGAAAAATGGTCGTCCGCCGAACAATGACGGAAAAAGCTACATTGGGCCCGGTGGACGTTGTGGTGGCTGGGGAGGGGATATGCGGAACCCGTAGCAATGTTACCAGATCCAGTAAATTGCTTTCCCAATCGACCAATAGCGCGACGCGCCATTCCGATCCACCTCGTCGCTGGGGAGTAGCATCGCCTCGGCTCGCCCCCTCCTGAAATAACTAAGCATGGTCTGACAATTATGAGTGATGGAAAGCAGTAGTTGGTGCCAGTCATAAAAGAAGGGGAGGGAACGTAACTGATGTGTTGTTGATCTAGTAAACAGTGCTTAGAGTATAAATGTGAAATTTATTCATAAAGAATTTATGTCTTCTTACTTCATGTCGCTTTTCTACTTCATTGGTTTAATCGTACGGATGAGGATGAAAAATGTTGGTAACTTCTGCTAACAAGACGGCAGTTTATCTGTTGGAGAAAATTAATTATACTCTATCTCCGGAAGCTCTGCAGGAAGACCGCAGAAAGGTAGAGAAGCGGAGAAAGCGGATTGGCGGAACGAAGCAGTACACGCTGCTGCAAAGGCTGGTAGCGTTCTTTTCCCCCTCCACGCGATCCCGCTCCCTCGCACGTGTTCATTGGTCGAACCCTCTCGAGTCACTACTTTCGCAGAGACTTTCTTTCCTTTGCTAGCTCCAGAGATCCCCGGGACAGATTGTAGAAATTGAGATATTTGTCATTTACTTAGACCACAATGAAGAATGAATCTCTTTTCCTCAAACTACATCCTGACTCTTGTTGGAACTAAATTATTGCAAGCTAACGAGACTCTGACGCCTCTGTCATTTTAGGTATGGGTGTTCCGTGTGAGTGTCCCTTCATAAGTCTCATCTGATCATAACTCATCTTCATCGTCACCATATAGCTGCGTAATATAAGATATATTACAAATACATAATATCGTAAAGAAACCAGTATCACATGACCAATTTCAAATAACGGCACTTTCATTTTATTTTAACCCTTAGACGTCGCCCAGTTTTCCACGGCACTATACTGCTCGTCATACATGACGGCCAAAGGACCCGCATGCGCAGTGGAGAGTCACGTGACTGCAACAGCCAAGCCAATCCGCGTCCCATGTATTGAAGCTGCTTGCAGGAAGGCGTGGCCACCAGGGATTCATTGGCCTGTCTCTCACAGAGTTGCTCTTCCTGTCTGCACCGTCATCGGCCTTCGTACGTGGCAAGCTGTATAGCCTCAACGACGATGCTGTTTTCAGCGCCAAATTTAAAATTTCTTACTGCTCCGAATAGTTTTATATCTGATCAACTAATAATAGTAAATTCACGAATGATACTTCGTTTTGTTCAGTGTAGATCAGGCTAAAAATACGTGCATTCCGTCTGGGTTAGTCGAGACTATCCAGGCAAGTGCGCATGCGCGAACTGGACGAGTCTAGTGGCAGATCCCGTTTTGCTTTCACTTGAAAGGATTGTTACGAGATGTAACACGCACAACGGCCAACAAAGGTAAGCAATAATTAAACAACCAACACAGAGAAAAATGTTTGTTTGGATTAACCAAAAAAATGGTAGTGGTGAACAAATCGTTTGTTTAAATAGGCATCAACCAAACAATTGTTCATCAGTACCAAAAGATTTGGTCAAGTTCTATTTGTTTGTCGTAAACAATTTTTTGGTTACCAAAACAAAATATTATTTTGGTAAATATAACAAAATGTAGCCCATTTGTTTAGGAAAACCAAATAATTTAGTCAAAATTACCAAATGATTTGTTAAATAATTTATTTATTTATGTTGTAATGTGGCTAATTTTAGCTAGGGTGGATAGTTTGTAGAAAGTAACTGATCTCAAAATACACATTCAGAATAGAAAGTTCGCGTGAACTAACCGACTTCGGAGCGTGCTTGTTTCTCAGCGGCACACTTACCTTCTACTTATATAGTCCAGAATCAAAAGGTTGCTCATGGAAGATTCACTTTTATTCATTGCAGTACATTTTCATCTTTAATTTGTAGCTTTGATGTTCACTTATCTTTCGAAGAATGTTAAAGCACAATTTTTCACTATGATTACAATCAAACGTACCATTATTTGTTGTACAAAAACTTATGTTTCTTGTACATATTTTGATAGAACCATCTAGCGGCCGGTGTAGGAAACTCAGTATAAAGTAAGTATATTCTGAGCTTTTTTTCAGAATATTAGGTTGCACAGCAACATAAAGACTCGCTTCGAGTAATTATCTATATACATGAGTTTCAATTTTCGACGAAAGATTTTCATTCTACACTCGACGAAACTGGACAATCGTTATTTCAAATTCGGAAGCACGCTCACGCACATATAGTAAATTTAACCAAACGTTTTGTTTCTCTTTACTTACATATGTATCATTTTGTTTACGAATACCATATTTTGTCTGACCAAATTTTTCGTATTCTTAAACAAAATTATTTAGTAATTACAAGCAACATTTGGTTATCGGAAACAAAAAGCATAACCAAACAGCTCAACCAAACTTTTTTGGTAATTCCAAACAAACCAGTTTTTTCTGTGAAGGCACTTTGAGACCTGATAGTTTTGCCCACGTTCCTACCTGCATCCCCTTTGATTTTGGATTCGTCCATTCGAGGTAAACACGTCTCAGGTGGTCGAACAGTATGTGTGCGACGTCGGTGGCGTTCATCCAGTGGGAAGGCTCTGCCTGTTACTGACCTTGAGCTGTAACGTGCAAGCGTAATGCTCGCACCGCACGGAGCGCTCGCTAGTCTCCACAAACCGCAAGGTGAATTATATTCAAAGTCTGAAGTTGCCCGTTTCGCTTCTCGCCTGTCGCGTGTCGCTTTGGTCTGAAATCTCCCCTTGAATGCATCCACTGCGCATGCGCAACCAACAGACACGATGCTCGCCAATAAGAAAACGCACCAGTTCGAGGGGCGTGTGCAGCTTGCCGTCACGAAAAGTTGCATTTATTTATCAAGGTTCGTTATTAAGCGACACTTGTCGCTTCGGTCTGAAAGCTCCCTTACACGCAAGCCATTTGAATAGAATGAAAAATTTCAAGACTATCCTTCTTTCATTTCAGAAAGTCACACAAGAATATTCAGGAGGAAATCCACACTGGGGAAGCAGTTCAAAAATATCCTCTCCGAGGTGCTGGCACCAAGGTAAGGTTGTTTTTTTCCAAATTGGTTCAATCTATTGGATAATACGTACTTCCACATTGTTGACTGGGGAAATGTCAGTCTCAGACTGTTACGGTTAACACTGACACACACACACACAAACACCCCCCCCCCCCACACACACACACGTTTATATACGTATAAGCAACATGTGTATGGAGGTAATACGTGATTTGAGGGAAACGTGAAACGTCACTTTGACGACAGTGCGACCCTAAAGGGGGACGCTCAGTGATCATCAATATTTAATAGCATCGTTATAACCCCATACAATACCATGGATATGTCTGTCAACCTGTAGTAGCACCATTTTGAATTCAAAAAATTCCTATGCCAGGATTAATTCTGGCGTTGGTACCGCTTAACGTCGTCTGCTGCCACTATACCTTTGCAATGGTGTACTATCTCTTGCAGTTTGTTTTCAGGCAGAGCAAAATGAATGGCCGTGACAACTGTGTGCTGCGTGGTTCCATACACAGAGGATAAATTGTTGTTTTAGGGTGCTTGGCGTTAAATTGAAAAGCCTCAATGAGAAAACATACACAGCAACATATTAAACCGGCGATTTAGCAAGAAAAAAAGTATATACTTCATGCTCATATAAGCTAAGCGGGGATGTGGTTCCAACGGGGATCGAACCCGCGAAAGCTTAGCTACTTGGACCTTCTTCCAGGAGAACTCACCGATCCCATTGGCTGATCGATTGGAATCATTCCTCCGGATAGAGGTCCCTGGTGTGCACTTTGCCCCACAGGTCGTAGTGGTCATGCACAATATGCGACCAGGAATGTTGTGGGAAAATGCTAGGTATGACCTGCATCAACAAATCACTATGAGAGAAGGTTCACATAATCAATTGTGAGCCTTGCGGCATTGTTCAACAGATATATTTCAGAAGAACTCATATTGACTTTGCTCTCAACTTTTAAATGTAGAGTGAGGTTATTTCCGTAACACGTCAGGGCTGTTCTGTATGTGTAGCTTGGGAGTGAGTCATATCTCCCGAAACCACCAATTAACAAGCGAGCGGCTGACGTCAACTCAACCCAGCACCTATCGCTGGCCCTTTTGCTCACGCTCTATGCTCTTGGTAGGCTCGCTGACTGGACTCGCGATGTCGGTTGGAGATGTTCCGACAGAAATTTCAATCTATTCACATAAAGAAGTTGATTGGAAGCTTTGTGGTGGAGCAATTAGGGGGGCGTGGTGGGAATTCATACCCACTCTTCCCCCCCTCACTATGACCTCTTAATATTAAGCTTTGTCTGCGAGAGGAAGTAAACTGTCCTTGCCCTCCACCCCTCCCCAAATTTTGGCCATCAATCGCCGCTACTGCAATCTTGATACGACTTCTGAAATCTTACTCGGATTTCATAGAGGGACATGTATTGATATCTCAGCCTCGAAGTGAAAACAAGTATAGGTAAATTAGATTGAAAAAAAAATATTTAAGTTCGACTACACCGATTCTTCCCACCAAACACGATAAAACGTAAGGAAATTTTGGGGAAATAAAAACACTCCTGGCAACCCTTCTTCATACAATAATTCGGCATCCAGATTAAGAGGTGGGGGAGAAAGGATATGGTGACGTCGGAAGCGGGAAATGAGCTAATGAAAATGATTGGTCTATCTGCTCTGGCTGCTAAGTCTGCACTCGCAGTTTTAACCCCCCTTCCTCTCCCCTCCCCGCCCTTCCAACGAGATCTGCTCCTTGTTAGGTTTGGTCCGCAATCCTCCCGCGCCATCGTCACAGCCTAATATCGCCCTCCCCCCGCGTCTCTCTGTCCTCGCGTTGCTATGACAACGATCTGGTATTGTTGCGCTTTGATTTCTACCCCGAGTCGGGTGGAAGGGGCCGCCAGTCGCTTGGCTTATAGATCCTTCTCGTTTCGGCGATGTCTTTTTTGTTTTCCAAATTCTCCCCCTCCCCCTCTTTTCATTGTGTCCTTGCATCCCAATAAAAAACGAACCTTTCTTTTTTTTCCTAAAAAAAACGTAGAGATTAAAAACAGGAAAAGAATGCTTTATCGCTTAGAGCTTGTTATCCGATAATACGTTATCAAACGTGATAATGAGACCATTTTCCGTCCGACAAGGAGCATGATGGATGAAGATTTTTTTGTGCCCCTCCTGGAAAAATATCCCCGTTAATACAAGTTGAAAACAAAGTACTTAAAACTGATCCGCTCGGCTAAAACATCAAACTTAATGAATAACTTGATGCGATCAACGTGTAATTAAACGCAGATGGTTTTGCAGTCTCTTACATGCCCCCTCCACAGTTGCGCCCTCTGCGACAGAGAATGACTATAATATTCCGTAAGGACGGAAGGGAAAAACTGATTAAGCCATCTATCCTACCTTCAACTAACTCTCAAATGCTTCGTTTTATCCTTGTTCCAAGCCGTGCTTGTTACTGTAAATGAGCTAATATCGTTCGCGAGGGAAAAAGTGATCGTGTTTTTTCCTTCATTCTTTTCGGATCATTGAAGAGCTCTGTCAGGGTAGGTCACACAAGGAACTTTTCGTGCAAGTTAAAAAGGATGGAAGTTGACATTCAATGAGTAATGATACGAGAACTTGGTTAGTAAAGCTTGTTAGATCGAAATTTAATGTATCGTCAAATAAAGAGATTACCTTTGACACAACCTTTGACTATGCCTTTCCCAAGAATTTAAGGAGCGTTGTGATTCTCAAGATTGTTTTTTTTTTGGGGGGGGGGGAGGGACTGTCAATTCTATATATTTATTTTAGTTTCATTTTTCTATAATGTTATATTTGTTCCATGGAAACATGACCATCATTCCTATACCGTATGTGAGAGAAATATTAGTTCTTTTTTTCAGAATTGTAATTATTATTTTCAGTAGCTTCTAAGAATTACGGTTGCTCAACACGTTGAACTGCCATTATTGAGATACTTGTTTCTTTCTTCATAAATATATGCTGTGCAGTAATAATTGGAATAATGGTTACACGGGCAGGGTAATACAGAATGATGAGAGAATAGCCTAAAGATAAAAATAATAAACACCCTTTTAACATTACACTTTTAAAGTGTTGTAGCTAAAATTTACTAAATTTATATATTCAGGTATTATGTACTCATATTCGAATACTCGTTTCGCAATTTATTGTATCGCATTTATCAATTTTCTTCTAATTACAGTTTCACAATATTTGTAAAACGTGTGATAAAAGACATAAGTTCTTCTTTGGCGTAAAAATAACGGTTTTTCATGCAACGAATAGTGAGTTAGGCTGGGAATATTTTTTGTTGAACAATACCACGGCAATACTACGTTAGTAGGAGGACACAGCCGATGATGGTAAAATAATGGCTACCTGCTGATTGTCACTTTTGATTTGATTTTTGTTATTAGCGTCGCTTTTCTGCCACTATTGGCTAATCGCGACGATGAGAATAAGTGATGATATTATGAAATTGATGAAGGGACACTCACACATAACAGTTGATGAAGTCAAAATAGGTTATTTCGTATTCAGTTTTGACGAAATCGTATTAGGAGTTTAAAGAAATAAGGTTTACACATCTACCAGTTGCTACATTTGAACATGAAATTGAAAAAAAAACATGTCAATAAATTAAAATATAAGTCTGAATATTTTTATGTGGCCCTCCCTCCAATATGCAATTGAATATCGAATGCTACTACACCCAGTAAATTAACTTGAAATTTAATTATATCTTCGTTGGAGATTGCTTGTTCTTTGCGAACATCGTCGTACAATGATAAATTTATGTTTTAACTGGGACCACATCGTGGTTCTACTATTTATGATAATGTTAGGGTAGAAGAGAAAGAAATCTATCCAAAATTGTTTCACCCGTGTTGTACCTTTTCAAGAAAATTAGCGAAATTTTCTCTGTGGCAATAAACTTTGTTGCATTAAACGATCCTGTAACTTAGCTATAGCTTATGCAAAAATATGTAAAATAATATCACTGTAATATATCTGAAATATCACAAAACCTTACGGAAATGTATCTTTAATGTTACACTGACATGTTTCTATAACATTACGAATGTTATGTTATATTCGCGGACATTTTTACATTGCTGAAACATACCTGAAACATCACTAATGTTTCGCAATGTTACAAGGTTTCACGATCCGTAATATATCTGAAACCATGTTGTGCTGTATGGGAATAATGTGAAATGATATCACTGTAATGTAACTGAAATATCACAAAACCTTACGGAAATGTATCTGTAATGTTCTCCTGACATATTTCGGCCAATGTTACATTGACACGTTTCTGTAATCTTGCACTGACATGTTTCTGTAACATTACGAATGTTATGTTAGATTCGCGGACATTTTTACATTGCTGAAACATACCTGAAACATCACAGTAATGTTTCGCAATGTTGCTGCAATGTTACAATGTTTCACGAGTTACGTATCCATAACATATCTGAAACCATGTTGTGCTGTATGGGGAGGCCTCTTTATTCAGCTTGTTGGTCCAAACTCGGTCGAACTCCATTACACATAAATGCTGTATAAAGCATGTACAAAATAATTAAAACACACAATTAAAGAAAAACGTAAACTTTACTATAAGTGAATCTAATAATAAAGTTCAAAAAAATCTGTAGTACTGGGCTATTCTCAGAGGTAAAAAAACATGGACGTGGCTTTGTGGTCGTCCATTGGTTCCCTGAAAATTCCATCGGTTTCCATTATTGGCCATCGCGAACCTCAAAATAACCGTCCCTTGAAGCTCGCCTTCATCGGAAACAAATTTGTGCTTTGTCTGTGGCAGCGAAACAAAAGTTAGAAACCCCTCTTTACAAAGGTGTAGTTAGAGGTTATCGAAAAACTTGGTGGACATCGGGGAAGTTCATTGTGTTTGAAGGCCAACAGGTATTTCAGGAATGTCCTCGGGGACGGTGGAAATCCGACTTTTCTGTTCCCTTCGGAAACATGTGGTCTCTGTTAAAAGGGGTTGGGATTTTTCCTTTTACATTGTGGGGGGTAAGAATTCTAATCTAATAGCTTTGTTCATTCGGTCTATCTCAAAACGCCGAACCTTGTATTTATGAGTGGTCAGTACAACTAGTAATGGTTATATGATATGATTTATATCTGATAAAAGTACTCACAGAAAACTAAATGCATCATATCGATTGATGATGCATTCTGGTGAATTTTTGTATATCTTAAAAGTAACACCACAGATAATGGTATAAAAGGTGCCCGATTCTAGGTATTCTCCAGGATCTATTCGTTACATAGACGTACATCATTCTATTGTTTCCTAACCGCTAGTAAAAAGTCACGCCTTAAGTGGAAGCAAGAGTGCGAGTGGTGCCTCTCAACGGATTATTACAAAACTTCTTGCGAATGGCGATTCTCAGTGGGAGGTCACTGGGACGGCGACAGGGGTGGGCACGGGTGGGCACAGGAATTCTTGGGTGGACGCTTCTGGTGTTCATAACATGTATATTTTACTTGTGAATATTATCTATGCTAGAAATGTTCACATATTATCAACCCATAAAAAGCCAGTTTTGTCATTAGAAGGTGAAAGAAATTACTAGAGCTATTGAAACAAAAACTGTGATCAAATGAATACTTCCATGATTAAAAGCAGCTACTAGGCTTAGGAGGCTCAAAATTACGCAGTGCATGATCAAGATTAGATCAGAATTTAGGGTGAACTTGAGGACTCCAGCTCCGGACCTCCACATACGTATATACACTGGCGTACAAAATTAAGAGAATTAACACTTTTTTGCGAATATCTCCCAAAACTGGGAAGTTTGAGGTCACCAAAGCATGAACCAGAGCTGGTTTCGACTACGGCATCGTACACGGACGTGCAGGTGGCGCTGCGACAGCGGAACGGAGAACAAGCGGTCAGGTGGTGTTCCGCGCATACGTCGTTCGGACTTGGTTCGTGCACATCGGCGAGAAGCAGAGCGGTAGTGGCCAAATTTGGTACCGGTGGAGAAGCAGTACGGTAGAATGAGTACCCACGAACGTTTAGAGGATGGCCTGAGATGGAGAATCATTGGGCGATTACAGGCAGGACACTGTTTCCCGAAGGCTCCATGAGCGAGGGTTGTATGCAAGACGACCCGCTGTTTGCGGCCCGCTAACCCCTGCCCACAGGAGAGCACGTCTGGCATGATGCAGAGAACATAGGCCTTGGACCCACGTCCTCTTCACTGACGAGTTGCGATTCAGTCTCGACCAGAGATGGCCATTTGACTTCGGCCTCAGCCTCCGAACTCCATCTCGGCCTCTGGCCTCACACAGCCTCAGCCTCCAAGCTCAAGGTAGGCCTCCGGCCTCACACGTAGTGTTGCCCACGGGACGAGACGGGACAGGCTTTTAAAAATTCGAGACGAGACGAGATTGATCATGTGTCCCAAGACAAACGAATATTTTCGAGACGAGACAGCATTTCACAGCATTTCCACGAGACGAGTCAGGCCAAAGTCTCGTCTCGTGGGCAACACTACTCACACGGCATCAGCCTCGAACTCCAACTGGGCCTCCGACCTCACAGGGTTTCAGCCTCTGAACTCCATCTTGGCCTCCGGCCTCAGTCTCCAAGCTCAAGGTCGGCCTCCGGAGGCTGGACATCTCTGGCCTCGATACTGATTCGCGACGGACCTTGATCTGGAGAGAACCTGGGACCCGATACCATGCCACCAATGTCAGGGAAAAGGATCGCTATGGCGGCGGAGGTGTCATGGTATTATGGGCCGGCATCATGTTGGATGGCCTCACGCAACTCCATGTGTTTGACAGAGGCACCCTGACTGCGCAGAGGTATCAAGAGGAGATCTTAGAGCCTTTTGTGCGTTCAGGGGCGCAGTTGGCCTCAGTTCATTTTCATGGACGACAATGCCCGTCCACATAGGGCTATCCTGGTCGGCGATTTTCTGGAAAGTGAGTATATTCGGCGGATGGATTGGCCAGCCCGATCTCCAGACCTGAACCCGATTGAACATGTCTGGGGTTCACTCGGGAGGGCCATTGCAGGGCGCAGAACGCCTCCGAGGACCATCCTTGAGCTTGGAACTGCTTTGGAGCAAGAATGGGTGCGGCTGACACAGGAACACTTCTCACCAGTCTCGTGAACAGTTTGCTGACTCGCTGTGCTACCTGTGTGTCTGTTAGAGGTGACCATACCCTCGATTAGCCTCACTTTCGGTACCATCTTGCAACGGCAGTGTTGGACATTCCTGCTCTCATGGCCATTACTCATGGTCATGTGTGGGTACGTTCACTGTCGTATGGTGTGAATTGCTGTAGGCTATTACTCTGTATCCATATCAAATTGCATTATATTCTGTCCACTAGTTTTGGAGAAATTCGAAAAATTGTGTTTATTCTCTTAATTTTGTATGGTTATGGTTGCCTGGGTATGGTTAAAATAATCTCAAAATAAACAAATCAAAACATCATCTTAGCGTAACTTCCTCCAGCAACACAATTAAGTATTTCGACTTTTTAATTATTATTAGAATAATTTAATCAAGAAGACTTAGATGGGCAGGCCATGTGACACGAATGGCAGAGGAAAGAATAGTTTACAGGATTCTTGTTGGGAGACCTGATGGTAAGAGACCAGTAGGAAGTCTAAGACGAGGATGGAGGGATAACGTTGAGATGGACCTAAAGGAAATCGGTAAGGGTGGAATAGATTGGGCCCAGGTTAGGGACAGATGGAAGGCTTGTGTTGCTGGAGCCATAAACCTTCGGGTTTAAGTATGTGAGCGAGAGTATAATATAATTTTAATTTGCTTTTGCTGTGCATAGAAATTCCAGAAGTGTCCCTTTTTTTATTTCATTACAATTTTTATATACCTGTCATCTTCAAATATCAATATGGTATGCGAAATATCAACTTTATATTCGTTTTACTAATAAGAAGGAATCACAATAATCACTACAATACCAAAGTGAATAAATTTTAATAAACCAGTTATGTATGGAAAAAGCTACAGAATTATTCAATTGCCAATGAGTGGCTTATCCTATTTAGAAAGTTTTGTTCCACACATAAATTGTGCCACATGAATCAGCCGAAAATTTCTACAGAATCTGTAGATGCAGCTGAGATAAGGAAAAAAAGTTATGTCAGAAAGTACCCAGAAGACAATTTTGTTAGTTTGTTTTTAAGCCCACTTTTATGCTCAGATAGGCTAATCGGGACTAAACCTACAGTTTAACGTGTAGTCAGAACCCGTGCGCATTGTACTTCCACCAGAGGAGGGGGGAGTCGAACACAGGACCTCTTCATTAGAATGGGACAACGTTATGCCATTGGGGAAAAATATACAGAAAGAACTCGCACCAAACGTGTCATTTTATCACCACAGAAGATGCGTCCATTTTAAGAGGGTGATTGCCTGAGACAAATATTTGAGACTTTCGGAAAACAACGTCATTGTTCACGGAATTAGCTGCCTTGATCCATTAATGAAACGCTGTGCGATTGAAACTACCACCTCAACTTTCCAAGAGGTATGAACTAATGAAACTCCATTTTTGGAAGAGTAATTTGTGGTTGATTTGTTTTATTTTAAGTATTTTTTCTGCTAATTTTGATAATGACGACGATAAGGTTCGATGGTCATAAGATGAAAGTAACGTAGGGGCGAAAACAAACACACGCTGACACTCAAAATACAAACCCCCATAAATTAATACTTTGACAGTGGTTCCAGGCGTCAGGGACTGGTTGCTCTGAAAAAATAAAGTTTCCAGGGTATGCTGCACAGGATAGAGGTTAACATTCAGTGTGTTCGAAATGGTCACGCCATACAACCCAAGCCATCTATGAAAAATAGATTAATTATTGCTGGTACGATGATCAACTTCGATGAATTCCTTGTGTCCTAAATCATTTTGTTATATCAAAAAATACGTTCATGTAACCATACGTGTATTGC
This sequence comes from Lepisma saccharinum, assembly GCF_977018435.1. NCBI lineage: Eukaryota > Metazoa > Arthropoda > Insecta > Zygentoma > Lepismatidae > Lepisma > Lepisma saccharinum. The sequence continues at coordinate 17,042,482 of NC_139249.1, read as the reverse complement.
TTCTCCCGCATTAGTAACATGACAGTTCAGAAAACGAATAGCAACTTAGCTAATAATCTCTTCAATTCTGAACAGATTTTTCAATCTTACTTGTTTATTACATATGAGTGATATTTTGTCAAAGTAGCCTTTCATTAGCCTAGGAATACTTCATGGACAATGAACAAAGAATTGGATTTCCGTGTGTGTTTTAAATCATTCCTAATAAGACGTTCATTTTAATCCAAACATTCAGTGGCGGCGATTAGAAGGAGCGGGGAGTGGGGGATGCAGTTCCCCCGCCACATTTTGCCACGTTTTGCCCCCGCACTATGGCCTCTTTATGCTAAGCCTTTTCTACCAAGAAAACGTATATTGTCCTTTCCCCTCAAATGTTGCCACCCAATCGCAGCTACTACAAACATTCAGATAGATTTGTCAAAACTTTGAAGTAAGAAAACTCCTTCAGTCAAAAACTCATACGATGAAAATACTATGCTCAGGAAATTAAATTACGAGAAACTTCACGATTGTCTACCATTGCACTTTTTTATCACTTTCGCCGAATACATAAAATCAAGTATGTGTCTTGTATTTGCAACACGAGCTTAAACCTAAAAAACATTTATTTCACTGTATTAACATGCATGAAGGAATGTAATTAGAATGTATGGCTGCGCATGGGTAAATACTTCCTTGAAATGATTATGTCCATCAGAGACAAAGCGAAAGGAAATGGAACAAGATGCGAGAATAGATTAGATAACAATAAAGAGGAAAACAAGAAAAGGAAAGGGAATAGAAGTAAGAGGAGAATCGGGAGTGTAAGAGAGATGGGGATACATACGTCTTACATGCACATATATACTATATATGGTCTTACATTTATACTGCCCACCCTAATCTATCAATATGGAGCTTCTGCCCACCCTGTTGAAAATATCTGGAGCCGCCCCTGAGGTCAGTGCACCGGTTTTCCTGCCTCTTTCCAGATCTGCTTATATACACTTATCTGTGGTAACACCAAAGTGCAACAGACTTTATGTAGCTCAGACCAAACGTTTAAGTGCATCATCGAAAAAGATGCAGGAAGGTGCATCGAAACGCATCAACGGATGCGTTAAAGTGCATCTCGACTGAGAGAAATCCTCACTTGCAGCATTTGTGTTACTTTTACGATATACAAAAATGCACCAAATGCATCATTCTGTGAATTTGATTCTTCGCAAAGGCCATAAAACACACTTTAGTGCATCAATCGTTGTGTTCTGATGCATCAATCGATATGATGCATTTAGTTTTCTGTGTGTGCTAGAATAAAAATATTCAGAATCATCATTATGTTTCTGTGCGAGGTTCAAGTCAACAATACTTGCATGAACATAATCTGTGAGTTGCTTTGCGTTCTTTGTATAAACACGTTACTTTCACAAATGCATATTTTTTGGTGATTGTCAATGCAGCCGCAAGCTAATTACAATTTACTTCAGAGAGTGCCCTCTTATAGTCACCAAGAATCCAACCAAAGCAGAAAGTTGGCGGCCATATTGAATATTTAAGTTTTTAACAACTTTCCAATGACAGGAGTTCCTTGGATTTTGTGTTTCAGACTCGGTCCGGAATTTTTAAACATGATTAATTTTGGCTGTTTCAATGTGCTCAAGGATATAACCCATTTTTTACCACTAATTTTAGTACATTAATACACGTTGTCTCGAATTTAAATACAAATTTTATCTTCGATACAGTAACCCCAAAACATAGGATCACTCTTTTTCACCAGCCTTTTCAGCATCGCAGATTCAGGTCTGTAGTACCGTGCGTCCATTTCGATCTTCAGCCGAGAGATCGGGAGAAGCGTGGCGGGCGGCGCTGACGGAGATTACACCGCTTATTTTTATGGACATATGCAGACATTTATATAAATATTGCAAAACGAGCACTAACCTGTGTTATAAGAGTACGGTTTTAATTTTAGTAGCTTAGTGGCTGTATGTGCCGATGATTTTGACACGCCCACCTCTTGTGAAACACGGCGTAGAGGTTTGTTTGGAGAACGTTCTAACGCTGCACCAATATCATCGAGTTTTGCTTCGGTTAGAATCCGTCGTTTTTGCTTAGGTGTTTTAAAATTTAACGATCCAGTTTCTCGTAATTTAAGGACAAGATGTCTAACCGTATCTCTGTGTGGAGTTGAAACGCCTGGGAATTTCTGTACAAATTGCCTACACACGTCTCGACACGAGTCTGTTTTCACGTACGTGTCATACATAAAAAATCTTTGCTCTAACGTGAACCTTGCGGCTGGCATTCCAATCGTCTCACTGACACAACACACATACACACTGCAATAACACAAACAAGTAACTGCAAGTAACCAAGAATAACACTCTTGCGCACAGTACGAAATTAACACGCTCTTGGTTTACATTGCTCGCCACTATATTCACAACTCTGTCTTCATCTAGTAGCGAAGGAACAAAAAAAACTCGTGCTCGGATATTTCGGATTGCAAGGAAGCTCACGAAAACCATTCACTTTTAACGGTTTCGTCTGCAGCGTAATCTTGAAACAGTGTTGCACATTCGAAACCTCCAAACGATTCCCATGGCCACAAAACTATTTCAAGGATATAAACTTAAGCAGGACGTTACTGGTCGAAACTAGGATTAAAATGCTTTATTATCTGTGGCTCTTAACATCGTTTCTATAGCGTATTTATTTGTGTATATAAGAGCAGAACTTGGATGAATTACACAAGAACTTTTGCGTGTTATAACTCAGGTTAGTGCTCGTTTTGCAATATTTATGTCTGCATATGTCTATAAAAATAAGCGGGCATTACAGGCCGCAAATGTCGGCATCTCCGTCAGCGCCGCCCGCCACGCTTCTCCCGATCTCTCGGCTGAAGATCGAAATGGACGCACGGTATTTCGAAGGCCCGTTTATTGCTTATAACGAAGAAAACATCTTACATCAGGAAATGATCATTCTGTACTCCATTTCGTGTGTTCAGTTTCTGGCATGGTTTCCTATCTGCATAGTGCAACACTAGCGCATAGATTTGGAATTCGTTTCATGGATAAATTCACCTCTTATCGTCGTTTCATCATCCGAGTAAACAACGGATTGACCCAACCTTATACTTCTAATAACCTTGACAGTAACTATGTTGATTGTTGAATAATACTGTCGATACTATGGATACCAGTGACGATAGAATGTCCGTTACAGAAAAGTCACAAGATCTTGTATTTTATGCAGGTTTGATTATAAAACCTTCATCGTGGAACGATAAATTAGTTTCTTTGACTAAATCGTTTTCATTTTATTTTGAACAGTTTTCTATTCACTCAGACAAGTTAAATTCAATGATTTTATCTTATGAGGTAATTTGCTACAGAATTTAATACCAGAATGCTTGTAGGTATTTTTAGATTTACATAATCTTAGAAATGTAGTCAAGATCATGCCACCTTTTCATACAGTATTACCTCTCTAAATTGAGAAATATTTTCCCTACTTATATTTTTGTACAGTTTTGATACTGGCAGTGTACAATTTCTAAATAGCATCAGTTTGAGGATGCTAACATGAAACAAAAATAAACAATATTTAGAACGTAATGAATGTAAATGACATCTAATGCATAGACTGTTGAAGGAGTGAAGTAATAGGTAAATTGTTATATACTGAGTACATTAGGAGATTTTGTTCGTACGTATTATATATGTGCGTTAGGTCCAAACAGCATATTTATTTTAAAGATTGCAACTTTCTCTTGTGTAAATAGTTCTTATGTGAATGTGTTTCGTAGACAAGTTCCGTATTTTGGCTACTTTTGACTGTACAAAGACCCCTAAAAATAAGCTACTGTTTTTATATTTGTACATTAATTTTATATTTTATTGGCAACAGCTCACATCCGCTTTCACGCTTCGTAGATGATCATGTGAAAGCATTTGACGATACATTGTTAGACACAATATACTTCTGGATCTGGCACCATTGCTGAATCTCAAGTGTGAAATGTTCATGAGGTCGTATAATTCCCCTGCGATGCAGTATAAAATGTTCAAGGGCTACGCAGCGTGTGATGATTTTAACTTCAGTACCGTCATGACGTAACAGAATGACGTATTTTTCAATGGCTAAACCTTATTGTATAAATCTTGGACAGAAGATCGTTTTCTACTTCTGAACTGCTTGGGTGCCGGTAATTGTGTCGGCGCCAACAAGCAATTATCATGAACACGCGCAAGGAAAAAGAATGATTCACTTTTCTAACCTAACCAAGGAAAACGTCATCTTATTAGCTTTATTAGTTATTCAGCTAATTAGGATGATGTTCAATTCTTTGTGAGTTTATTTTTCCTGCAACGAAAGGAAATGAGAAACCATCTTCTAACATCCATTCCACGTAACTTGTCTCGCTTCGCGTGAGATTATAGTGATTGCGAGGCGGAATTTCACACAATAATGGCCCAACTAAGCAAACATGTCAGTCATTATTACGTGGACCACCAGCATGGCGCTAAGTGGTCAGGAGGGACTCGCAGACAAAAGAAGGTCGCGGTGTCAATTATGTTTAAGTTAATGAGACCTTGATGCGGTATGCATTGTAGGACTATACGGCAGGAGCAGAATGTTCTAGTTATTTTGAATTGTACATTAAAACGGCAAAGACAGGCACATATCTATAGTCGTTTTCACGTTCAGAAGACACAATGGGCTCTTATGGACAATGCTTTTCTTATGGGAAAATACGAGCGCGCTGTAGTGAAATTTCTCGATTTACAAATTTAGCTTACGTAAAATCGGTACCTGCAGTTTTGCAGGAAATTTTGTAGAGAATACGATGGTGAACACAAAAAACTATTAACTTGCTTACATATTTTTAGATAAATTAAAAACTCAAATTTTCTGTGAAAACAAAATTTTTACATTGTTTTCATTCCTAACGTTGAAACATGCCGTAAAATTGAAGCATTCATTATGAAAAAAATTGACACGGTTTTCTAATTGTCATAGGTGATGGTGGTGCTCAGAATTTATCAATACTTCAAAGCATATTCGCATTAAAAATATTAAAATAAAGTATGTGGAGATTTTTTATATTCGTGCAGTAAAAAATGTCGTCGCTGGCCATTTTTTGTTCTATAATTCCAAGTAAAAACTTCCAGCGACAAAGTTGTGGAGTAAATAACGAAATTATTTTTTATAACCACTAAAGGTTCCCAGAAATATTACTTCCATACATTTGGAGTTTCTTTTTAACCCGAACCGCGCGCGAAGTAAGGGGACGTTGTCTGGCCATCTTGAGCTGACTCACCGCAGCATTCCGGCTAATCACCACCAAGTTTTCGAGTTGTTATTTTATTTCCATTCAGTAAAAATATTAACTTCATGCAGTTTGTTATAATATAATTGCAATTACTTTAATTCAATAATTGACAATTATTTCCAATGCTGCTGTTGTAAGCAACATTAGTGATGTCGCGAATACACGTTGTTTTTTGTTACATTACTGTCAACATTAATACTGAAATGAAGATCACCTTTCAGTTTCCAAGGTACACATAAATTGATAGACAATATTGAATTTATATATATATATATATATATATATGTAACACATTACCATATCTCAATGTTATTCTATGAAATAATTACAGAGAATATTGAATGTGTATTAAATTAAATCTAATGGGAAAATGACATGGTAATGAACTGTAATGTTCACAGTATAATATTAATATTAATAATTACATATAATTATCATTATATGTACAAAATATGTAACACCTTCATTGTGAAGGAAGCTCATCATTTCTCGGCGACATGAGCTAGCGCTGTATTGGCAACACTGTGCTGTTTCTCCATAAGCGCCGTTGTGTCTTCTGAACGTGAAAACAACTTTAGAAATATATATATAAATATATATATATATATAATGTATGTATGTTACTTTCTAGCATTCTTAAACCCGAAGGTTTATGGTTGCAGGAACACAAGCATTCCATCTGTCCCTATCCTAAGCAAGATTTATCCAATCTATTCCATCCTTACCGATTTTCTTTAGGTCCATCTCAACGTTATCCCTCCATCTTCGTCTTGGCCTTCCTCCAGGTCTCTTACCATCAGGTTTCCCAACAAAAATCCTATGAACTCTTCTTTCCCCTCCCATTCGTGCCACATGGCCTGTCCATCTAAGTCATCTTGAATTTTAATTATTCTAACAATATCTGGACATAATACTTCTTGTTGTTGCCTTCAGCTGACATTACAACAACTTTTAGATACACTTGCAGTGGCGGCGATTAGGGAGAGCTGTTTGGGGGGGGGCAGTTGCCACTTTACGCCACTTTTGCCCCCGCACTACGCTAAATCATATCTACAAAGGGAAATATACTGTCTTTGCCCCCCACCTCAGTTTTGGCACCTTGTCCTCCCGGTTTTAGAACCCAATCGCCGCCGCTGTACACGTACATTTATTTACATTTTAACATACAATTTTACCGGAATGAAACATGTTGGAAATAGAAATTTTAATTCTATTAATTCTCTTAGGCAATTTCCAGACCGGATCGACAAGCGACACATGTCACTCGGGAACGAGCCAATCAATAGAAACGTTTCACACCGAAGCGGCAATACAGGACTGTGATCGGTTGGTGATATCCTCAAGCGACACGTGCCGTGTGCCGTTTATCACTTCAATGATAAATCTCCCTAATGAATGCATATCTTTTTCATGTTTTTGATCTTTGGACAAATATATGATTTGTTTCTTCTTGGGGTGCTCCGCAAGAACATTAAAGGGATTTTACTGTTTTTAATTTATGTAGGTCATAATTTGTTCTTATACGGAAGAGGTGGGGTTACACTCTTTAACCGTCTCACATATAATAATAATAGTACTACTACTAGTAGTAGTAATGATCAGGGGTAGAAAAATATAGAAAATTTCCACCTGGCCCCTGAATTGTCAAATTCAGTTCTAAAAAAATATATTTTTCCAATATTTCGAGTTTGCTTATGGAAATTTTCATTATATTTTTTTCAAAATAACGAGCACTGTATGTGTTTTTTTAATATTTGTGTGTTTTCTGTATCAGAATAATGAACATGCCTACCTATAGAAATTAAGAGCCGAATTTTAAAATCTGTGGAGATAGAGTAGAGTTGGCCATATATTACAATGTATTGCAGAGTTATTCATGCTGTTAAAAGTCGACGCGCTAGCTACGTTAACGACCGGCTGGCTTTGAAGTCCACGGAGCGCGCCCACCAGCTGTAACAATCACATTCAACGCACAGTGTTGCCACACATCTATTCTCCACATCTACTCTACGCCACCTTGTCCCTCCCCTTCTCACGGTCTTCACATTGAAGCTGCAAAGTACGGCAACAGCGTATCCGCAGTCATGTGACTGAGACTCCACGTGGAGTAGACGAGCAGAATGACGGCTGCGCCCATTGGCTGAAGGTTGAGTGTGATTGGACGAAAACAACTCGCCCGCTATTTGTCCCCACCCACGTTTGTGGCGGCGGCTTTCTTCAGTTCTTCGTCGTTAACGAAGTAAATATGTATACAAGGATTGGCTGCTATTTATGTATTCGGAACTGGCAACACTAATGTTGCTACGTAACATCTAATACATACATCGTAAACTTGGACATTTCTATGGTATATGTACCCTACAACGTTGTGCTTACGGATGCTATTTTTGTTTGTTACAGAGACTTGAAAATTTCATCGGAGGCCAACAATCGAATTAACTCGAGAACATTTTCGAGCAATGATTTTCTACGACTTTCGACGTGGATTATCTCAACAACAGTGCATCGATCAACTCACTTCGACTTTTGGCAATGAAGCACCACCATCTAAAAGCACTGTATATCACTGGTTTTGTGAATTCAATCGTGGCAGTCGCTCACGGACGAATCTAAAGAAGGCCGTCCAAAATCGATTGTTGTGCCAGAAAACATTGATGCTGTGCGATAACTAATAATTCAAGATCGTCATGTGATATATCGTGAGATTGAGGCATCCCTGGACATTAGTATGACTAGCATACATAAGATATTGCATGAACATTTAGCCGTGAAGAAGATTTGTTCGCGTTGGATCCCGCATAATTTGACAATCGCTCAAAAAAGGCTCGTGTCGATTGGTGCAAACAAATACTCACTAAATACAATCACGGTGCTTCAAAAGCAGTGTATAATATCTACACAGGTGACGAATCTTGGATCTATGCATATGAGCTCGAAAAAACAGCAGTCGACGGTGTGGGTGTTTCAAGATGAGCCAAACCCAACAAAAGTTGTTCGTGCAAGAAGCACTTCGAAGCAAATGGTCGCCTGTTTTTTTTTGGGAAAAATGGACATGTGGCTACAGTGCCACTAGAGAATCGTAGAACCGTCAATTCTGAATGGTACGCAACTATTTGTTTGCCAGAAGTCTTTGGGGAAATCAGAAAAACAACCAGCGACGCAGAATCATTCTTCACCATGACAATGCGAGTTGTCACACATCGGTCGAAAGAACTCAGTATTTGACAGGTGAAAACATTGAATTGATGAGTCATCCGCCGTATAGCCCTGATTTAGCACCCAATGATTTCTTTTTGTTCCCTTACGTAAAGAATAAGCTACGTGGTCAACGATTTTCGACGTCAGAAGAAACGATTGATGCGTTCAAAATGCATGTTTTCGAGATACCTCAATCGCAGTGGACAAAGTGCTATGAGAATTGGTTCAAAAGTGCATCGATCATCATGGAGAATATTTTGAAAAATAATAAAACCATTTTCAATGATACATATTTTTTTGTTTGTTATTCCGGATAAATAAATAGCAACCCTCGTACTATACTCTCTCCCGGTTATCTACAGAGCAAGGCCGCGCATAGCAGTAGAGAGGGGGGATCGAATGAGCGGAGCGGCTGGAAACTGCAGTTGCTTTCTCCCCTCATTGCAATCCCATTCCCTCTGACGCGTTCATTAATGGAGCCGTCTCGCGTCACTACTTGCGCAGACTTGTTTTCGTTAGCCTGCTCCACAGATAGCTGGGACAGAGTATAGTTCAGCCTTCTTAAAGGAAGGCCCCTCCGACACAAGAATTTTTTAAATCCAATATTGTATTAATTAATAAATTAATAGTTTCGAGAACGTGCAGTTTTAACTTAGTTGGGTTTATGGCTTTCTTAAACCATATCATCTATATATATAAAAATGGATGTGTGTGTGTGTGTGTGTGTGTGTGTGTGTGTGCTTTTGCAGATGCTACCTTATGGGGACACTCGTCAGTTCTGAATCCACCTTGTGGGGACCGCACCGACTTGTGGGGACCAAAATCCGGTCCCCACAAGGAAATCGTTACGAAAATACATTTAGAAGCCTCGGATCACTGCCCTTGAATTTTTGAGGAACGATAATGGAATTACCTAATAGGAAATACATGCAAGAACCTGATGGATAGCATCCTTACTTGGGAAAATTTGTTTTTCACGTGTCCCCATAGGGTGGCAAATTTCAATGCAACGTGTGGGATGAGCTTACTATTTTCCACACCAGGTGGCAGAAAAATCGCGTCCGCGTTACACACCCACACGCTCTGGTTTTATCGCCCTTGTCGGTACCCGGGGGGAAGTGGAGTAAGGGGGGAGGTTTCGGCTGGTGGTGCGGTGAGAGGGGGAGCGCATACACACGATTTCTTTCCGCGCAGACCTTGTGGGTACCGGAGAATCACCTCCCGGTCAAAGGCCAAGATATACAAGGTGTATCGGCGCTCGTCAGGAGAGGTTGAGACAGTGTCTGGCTGAAGGTCACTTTTTACCCCACAGCTTTCTGGAATTCGATTTCTGAAATACTTTTAATTCTTATTAAAATTCTAAATCTATGTTTCGCAACCGGTGTTCCTCCACAAGGTCACAGGTGTGCTGCGAACTTTTGTCTGTAGTAACAAATTGAATGTAAATTATTTAATCTGACTACCATGCGAGAGACCCGGGTTCGATCCCCAGCGGGGGAGAACCTGTATATTTTCCACCTGTTCAAGCGGTTCTGGCGCCCACCCAGCGTCGTATAAAGTGGGCACCTGGAGAAAACTTTTGGCGAAAGAAGGCGGCCATGGACGTGGTGCTGATCACTTCACCCCCACCTTCGACCGTGATCAAGAAAGTGTAGGGTCCAAACTCCACACCCACTTTACTCCTTCATGGCATGGTGCAATGCACAGGGGAGCACTTGACTTTTTACTTTACACATTTGTTTTCTTAAGTTTGTATTTGTCATTGCCATGACTTAAATAAGACGCCCCTAAATGGCAAGGGTCAGTTTGTTTTTACAAATACATAATCTCTACAGGCGTTTCGGATCCATATAATCAGCTGCATGAATCGTTTCAATAATAATAATAATAATAATAATAATACCAAAAGTACCTATGAGTGCAGTGAATTGGATTATTATTATTAGTAGTAGTAGTAGTAGTAGTAGTAGTAGTAGTAGTAGTAGTAGTAGTAGTAGTAGTATTTTTAACTGATTATATTGTAACTCATTCCTAAACTTTTAATTTATATCAAGAGTGCCGTAATGTATTTTTTTTTAGATAAATAAATTTTATGATGTGCCGTGTTCAGTACTGGATAATTTATGGTTTTCTGCGAGGACAAGAAGGTTGCGGAACATTGCTCAAACTTTACTTTTACAGATGACTGAGTATTTTGATGGGTTTAGAATTATCAGAAGGAAAAAGGGGGGACCACCATACTTTCGGAGGTATTTTCTTACGCCCTGGTACCTGAAAATTAATTCACGGCGTGAGTTCCGCGATTTTTCTTTTACGGATTCCTTCTTTCATTCATCCTTTATTTTCCTTATTTTTTTCTTTACAGTAATTCACTGTGACATTGGCATGAAGAACCAAATTTGTTCGGTTTCCCTGAACAACGTTGGTTTTACAGCATTCTACGAGGAGATAAGAGATTAAAATAAACGTTAATAATAGTAGAAGGTAAATGTGTGTTAGTGTTCAACATTAATAATATTTATGAATACAGATACAAAATCACAAGAGTGTGTAATTGGTTTGGTAATGTTTTGTTAGGATAGGTTATATTGTGTGTCGCGTGCCTTAATGTTAGTGTTAATGTCAGAAGGAAGTCATGAGCTAAAAAGACGTCCGTTAAAAGTGTAAAGTTAGAGAGGCCCTATCACGGGTAAATACATGTTGTTTAGTTATTTTTCCCACTTATTTCTCCTTGATTCAATCTCGATAGCGAGAAAAGATTAAGATTCAGTTGAAGTGAAGAAACTTCTATTGGTACTTAATTACTGCGATGTGTAGGGAGTAATAACCACAGACTAAAAAACGAGGGAAGAACAACGTCAATACCTATTTTTTTCTTTGTTTCTTGACTGTAAACTTACTGCTCTCTAGGACACAGTCTATATATTATGCAAGTTCTGTCCCAAAAGTAATTAGACCAATTCTGAAAATATCGTTTTGTTGAAGGTACTGGCAGGGACGGCGACAGGGGTGGGCACGGGTGGGCAAGCGCCCACCCAAAAATTCCTGTGCCCACCCGATTGCCCACCCAATCAAATTCAATAAGTACAAATACTTGGGGATATATGAAAATACGTGTATTCTGTTGTTCATAACATGTATAGTTTACTTATGAATATTGTCTATGTTAGAAATGTTCACATATTATCAATGCATAGAAAGCCAATTTTGTAATTTGGAAGTGAAAGTAATTACTAGAGCTATTGAAACAAAAACTGTGATCAAATGAATACTTCTATGATTAAAAGCAGCTAATAGGCTTAGGAGGCTAAAAATTTTGCAGCTTATGATCAAGATTAGATCAGAATTTAGGGTGAACTTGAGGACTGCAGCTCCGGGCCTCCACATACGTATATAAATCCCGGCATGGGTATGGTTAAAATAATCTCTAAATAAACAAATAAGAACATTATCTTAGCGTTACTTCCTCCGGCAACACAATAAATTATTTGGACTTTTTAAATATAATTATTATTAGAATAATTTAATCAAGAAGACTTAGATGGGCAGGCCATGTAACACGAATGGCAGAGGAAAGAATAGTTTACAGGACTCTTGTTGGGAGACCTCATGGTAAGAGACCAGTAGGAAAGCCAGACGAGGATTAAGGGATGCTGTAGCCATAAACCTTTGGGGTTAAGTATGCAAGAGAGTATAATATAGTTTTAATTAGCTCTGCATTGAAATTCCAGAAGTGTCCCTTTTTTTATTTCATTACAATTTTTATATACTTGTCATCTTCAAATATCAATATGGTATGCGAGATATCAACTTCATATTAGTTCTACTAATAAGAAGGAATCACAATAATTACTACAATACCAAAGTGAATAAATTTTAATAAACCAGTTATGTATGGAAAAAGCTACAGAATTATTCAATTGCTAATGAATGGCTTGTCCTATTTAGAAATCCTGGTTCCACACATAAATTTTGCCACATTAATCAGCCGAAAATGTCAACAGAAAATGTAGATGCAGCTGAAGTAAAGAAGAGAAAGTTATGTCAAGAACTATCCAGAAGACGATTTTGTTAGTTTGCTTTTAAGCCCACTTTTATGCTCAGATAGGCTAATCGAGACTAAACCTACAGTTTAACGTGTAGTCCGAACCAGTGTGCATTGTGCTTCCACCAGAGGAGGGGGAGTCGAACACAGGACATCTTCATTATAATGCAACAGCGTAATGCCATTGGGGAAAAAAATACAGAAAGAACTCGCACCAAACGTGTCATTTTATCACCACAGAAGATGCGTCCATTTTAAGAGGGTGATTGCCTGAGACTAATATTTTAGACATTCGGAAAACAACGTCATTGTTCACAGAATTAGCTGCCTTGATCCACTAATGAAACTTTGTGCAATTGAAGCTACCACCTCAACTTTCTAAGAAGTTTGAACTAACGAAACTCCATTTTTGGAAGAGTAAGTTGTGGTTGATTTGTTTTAAGTCATTTTTCTGCTAATTTTGATAATGACGATGATCAATGGTGATTAGATAAAAGTAACAAAGGGCGAAAAAAAAACACATGCTGACACTCAAAATGCTAACCCTCATAAATTATTACTTTGACTGTGGTTCCAAGCAAGGCAGGTTTAAGACGAAATTGGGCCTGATGCTTGAAATCTTCGGTGAACAATAAACACAACGACGTTATAGTTACGTAACAGCGCAAAGAATAATAGCAACTGTATAATAAGTAACGCTGTGTCTAGGCGTCCGAAATTAGGGCTCCAAATTTCATTCTAAGATTTATTTTCAGGTTAACATAGCAAAAGAAAAATGTTCAGCTTTCGGAAAATTCTCGTCTGTTTTCATCTGAGCCTATTTCAGGAATGTGCCTAATGCTGCAGCATCAGTAGCACCCACCTTAATCCGGCCCTGGTTCCAAGCGCCAGGGACTCTTGCCCTGAAAGATTAGTTTCCAGGGTATGCTGCACTGGATCGAGGTTGCCATTCTAGTGTGTTCAAAATGGTCATGCCATACAACCCAAGTCATCTATGAAAAATAGATGAATTATTACTGGTACGGTGATCAACTTCGATGAATTCCTTGTGTCCTAAATCATTTTGTTACCTCAAAAAATATGTTCATGTAACCATACGTGTATTGCTTCTCTCGCATTAGTAACATGACAGTTCAGAAAACGAATAACAACTTAGCTAATAACCACTTCAGTTCTGAACAGATTTTTCAATCTTATTTGTTTATTACTTATATGAGTGATATTTTGTCAAAATAGCCTTTCAATAGCATAGGAATACTTCATGGACAATGAACAAATAATAGGTTTTCCGTGTGTGTTTTAAATCATTCCTAATAAGATGTTCATTTTAATCCAAACATTCAGTGGCGGCGATTAGAAGGAGCGGGAAGGGGGGGGGGATGCACTTCGCCCCGCCACATTTTGCCACTTTTGCTCCTGCACTATGGCCTCTTTATGCTAAGCCTTTTCTACCAAGAAAAAGTATATTGTCCTTGCCCCTCAAATGTTGGCACCAATCGCCGCTACTACAGAGCATTCATTCCCTGACATTCGCTATGAGACTTGGCGGCAAGCGGTCCGGCATCAGGGCTTCTTTCCCGGTGAACGGGGTCCGCGACAGTCGCACGCTACAGTCTGTTTTTTTCGCTCTCTTTCCCTTTCTGTGGACGTTTCAGACTGACGCCAGTATAATCCTCCCTCGGAAGTTGTGTTGTGTCGTGTCCGTGTGTTGAAGATTGTGGCTTAATATGGCACCACAAAAGTTTACATTTTGTCGAGTGTTACTTCGGAAAGAGATTGTGGAGAAGTGCGACGACGTTTTGCAACGAAATTTCCTGGTGTTCCCGTTCCACATAGGACCACTATATTTTACCTCGTAAAAAAAGTTTAGTGTAACAGGGTCAGTTTTGAATAAAAGTGGAAAGAAAAATGGGGAAATCTAAAAAATAAAGTATACAAAGACAATCCGCACACCATCCGTGAGTTAAAATGGAGTATTGTACGCGTACGAGAAATCGGGAGAATTACAGTAAACGAACTTACACGTGTAAATGTCAATTTCCTTTGAAGATGCCAGGAAAGTGTTGCAGCAGAGGGACATCATTTTCAACATCTTCTGTAGTCAAGGTTAGTACACAATATGAAAACTGTAATTTTAATAGCCGACTCTAGTGACTGTTGCGGACCCGTTCGCCGGGAAAGACAAGCGCTGACGCCGGGTTGCTTGCCCGCCGAGTCTCATAGGGAATGTCAGGGAATGCTCTGTAGACAAAAATAAAGAAAGATTTGTCAGTTGTATAAACCTTGTAAGCTAAGAAAAGTGACCCCCAAGGAGTAAGAAAACTCCTTCAGTCAAAAACTCATACGATGAAAATACTATGCTCAGGAACATGCATTTAAATTATGAGAAACTTCACGATTCTCTACCATCGCACTTTCTATCACTGTCGCCGAATACATAAAATCAAATGTGCGCCTTGTATTTGCAACACAAGCTTAAACCTAATTCACATATATTTCACTGTATTAACATGCATGAAAGAATGTGATTAGAATGTATGGCTGCGCATGAGTAAACACTTCCTTGAAATAATTTTGTCAATCAGAGACAAAAGGAATGGAAATGGAACAAGATGCGAGAATAGATTAGAAAAGATAAAGAGGAAAACAAGAAAAGGAAGGGGAAAAGAAAGAGGAAAGTCGGGAGTGTAAGAGAGAGGGGGATACATACGTCTTACATACACATATATACTATATGGTCTTACATTTATACTGCCCACCCTAATCTATCAATATGGTGCTTCTGCCCACCCGGTCGAAAATTTCTGGCGCCGTCCCTGGGTACTGGTGTGTTTAAGGGGGCTATCGAATTTGAACCTTCTCAGAACATTCCAATTTATGTGATTTAAAAATATAAATAGAATTTATATTTTTTCACATATGCCTTTTTGAATGTAACAATGCCATGGTACGTTTAATATTGTTGCCAAGTTGCTCGATGACTTAGAGACAGTCAAAGACGACAGTTGCTACCACTAAGTTATACAGATACCTGTACCCTGCACCGTCCCGTTTCAATTTATTCATTATTGTTGCAGCCTACTAGGAAGGAATCCTTGATTCTTCAAACTGTTATGGGTTTTCAGCGACGCATTTATGTGAGGCAACCATAGGCGTAACTTAGTAGGCGCATAGGAGCAATTGCTCCCAATTTTTTTGGTTTATCACGAGATAATGGTACTTTTGTTAACTCCTGAAACCCGAGGATTAAAGTAATCAGTAATTTTATGATTTTGCAAATGTAACACCTATTTATCAAAATATTCCTGGATGATATTTCTATGAGCTGCAAAAAAAAAAAAAAAAAATTCTCCTCCCCCCCCCCCCCCGGAGTTAAGCTCCAAATTTTTATACTATATTCTGAGCATACGAAACAAACATTGAATATTTCATTCTGTAAAATAACGTAAAGTTTTATGGTTGACGTAAAAGTGTGGAAGAAATCGAAGGAAAACTAAATTTAGATAAATAAAAAAATTTAGATAAATAACATCATAAAATCGGATCGTCTTAACGTGAACGAAATTAAATAACGTCTATTTCTGCCATGAATTCAATGGCGCTTCCAGAAAATTAGTAAGAAGCCTACTGCTGCTTTTTCACTCTTGCAGATGTATTTTCCCAGTATTTCATATTATTTTTGACCGAACCGAGCGGAAGTTTACGTCCACTTTATGCCCGATCTGACCGAACTGGAGCTACAAATTCAAAGTGCGACAAGGACAACTTGAAACGTGACCCCATAAGAAATCAAATCCTGGAACCTATATTTACAAGACCAACGTCCTATCGGCGAAGCCCCTACGTAAATTCCTCAGTGTATGTGTCAATAAAATAGAGTAAGTTAGTTAGCATATATTTTTAACCGTGTTTGGAATTACAGTTTAATGTGGAATCGGTCCCGGGGAACCTTGATTGC
This sequence comes from Lepisma saccharinum, assembly GCF_977018435.1. Lineage (NCBI taxonomy): Eukaryota > Metazoa > Arthropoda > Insecta > Zygentoma > Lepismatidae > Lepisma > Lepisma saccharinum. Next base: position 17,025,958 of record NC_139249.1, on the reverse strand, counting down.
AGCTTTAACCACTCGCTATCAGTTGTATTACGTTTTTCATTTTTCTCGGTAAAGGATATACGTATTTATATTTGGGTGGTCACTGCTTCACATCTCACGACATCCTAAAGAGTTATCGTTGTCTTGTTGAGTCTATTCAGGCGACTGCCGAGATAGTGCCGCTGACGCTTTATTCCCTGTCCTTCATTTTCACTTTTTATACACCGTTATCCTCTCGTCTCTGTTCAGTTAATTGTGAGGCCTCCTCGATGGCGCAGTGGCAGAGTCGTCGCCTTGTCATCATGGGGTCCCTGGCACATAGTGGTTCGGATCCCACTTTAAACTGTAGATCCAGTCCCGATTGGCGTAACTGTGCATAAAGTTGACTTAAAGCACCAAATCAATCAATCAATCAATCAATTCAGCTAATTGTGCATATAAGCAATGATGAGTAAATAAACAAGCACCCAATCACAAAAAAAGATCCTTCAATTTTCCGCTTCTCATTAACTTCATTCATAGTTTCCAAAAACCTTTCAGCAAGAAGGGAATAAAAAAAGCGTACGTCGTTCCCCGTGACGTAAGCATATCATAATCAGCTGCCTTGTGACTTGAGAAGGAACGGAGAAACGTGACAGGTTAGAAGTTCAGATTGCAATGCCTTGATTCGTGATACCCACACACATGCTTGGAACCTAATGTCTCGTGTTTCGTTGTTGATAAAAACACAGCAGCCCCAGAGAACATTTGTGGAAGTTGCTCACAGCATGTCCACTGCTCCATTTCGACCTTGAGTTCCTTCGCTGGAATCACTTTGAACTGCATCGTGTGATGTAGGTATATTGGAAGTCAAACGTCCAATCTTGTGAACGTCGAAATACATACATCTTTATTATAAAGTTGATATTACAAAATATATGCTACGAATGATGTGATAAAAAATTAATGGAAGTTATTTTCCTCAGGACGTCTAACTGCCAAGCGGGTGACCAGGGTTCGATTTCCGGGTGGGGCTTGATATACTCTCGGAATTTTTCCCGGCCTTGTCCCCGCATAAAGCGGGTCTGGGCTCACACAGTTTCAAATCTATTGCTACCTGGGGCCAACCCTGAGGGGTAAATTCGGCGGCAGCGTGCTGCTGATCACATCACCTCCAAATGGCCGAGATCGAGTTCGAGAATATGAGGGGTCCTATACCTATATCCCATAAATGTGCCTTTATGGCACGGTGCTATCTGCACGGGGAACTTTACCTTTTACCTCACATTTATCACAATAAACAAGCTATGTTTAATATAGGTATATTAAAAAATGTAGTTCTGACTGGGTAAAGGCTGTGTAATATCCCACTTTATTTTTCATGATTTTCTGTAACGTTACTAAACACGATATTTATTGCCATATTATTTTTATATTATATATTTGGATTATCTTATATTCCTTTTAGGAAACTGATTAGCGAATGTGTAAAGTGTTTCTCTCCAAGTCCATCAGCCCGTATGAACGATCAGTGTCTCAAAACTACAAATTCAAAAATCTGATAGACCTAACAGATAGTAGGTAAACACATCCATCTCTATCGGACCGTCCGTCTGTCTGGCTGTGAGGGACAAGAGTAGATGCGAGTTGAGACATGCATATCACAGAATCTGTTGACGCTACATCCGCAAAAATAAACACAATTTTACGACAAAGAAAATTCTAAACAATCCCGGTATACTTTATCTCCAATCCAATCCAAAAGTCGGAAACCGCACATATATTTTCTCCAGATATTTTATATTTATTTACTTATTTAAAGTGGTGACGTGCATACATTTTGTGCATTTGTATATGTGCATTACATATATCTGTGCATAACATAAATTGTTTCACTAATTCCTATACAGACGAACCCCTCACCGCTTTCCCCAATGAGCCAGTAGGACTCTTTTGAATGATTGAAATGACAGACTGTTTATATCAACGCTCGGATCATTTGCTACGTCTTCATTATAAGTTTTACCCATTTTCCACATCGGAGATATATTTACATAATTTGTTCTAGATTTTGGTACATGAAACAAACCGGGTTTCGGTCTGCTTCTCATTTGAGGTACATGATATTGTAATGCAGATACTAACCCCATAGAGTCTATTTTGTTATTTGCAATTTTATATACGTGCTCATCAAATTAAGATTAAACTTTTCTTCAATTTTTTCAATGTTAAACTGCGATACAAGCTCAGAGTATGGATTGAATTTAGGATATACTTTCTCTTCTCTATACTTTATGAACCTCAAGAACTTTGACTGAATCATTTCTATTTCCCTCCTATGTTTTTTTTTTTTGTCCAAGGGCTGCCATATTACCGATGCATATTCTACGAGTGAGCTTACTAGGGAGACATACAAAAATTATTAATATTGATGTACTTTCTAGATCTTCCCCACATATTTTTATCAATCCTAATTTCTTATATGCTTGGTTAACGATATGATGCATATGCTCTTTAAAACATAGATTTGCGTCATACGTGACACCAAGATCCGTGAATTTAGTGACCTTAGCTATTTGTTTTCCTTCCATCTGACACTGGAAGTTTATTTTTATTTCAGCGTTTGTTATAGACATTACCTGACATGTATCAAGATTAAATGAAAGTCTATTATTTTCGCCCCATTGTAGTAATCTATTTACGTCTGCCTGCAAGTCAAGGCTGTCTTCGTCAGAGCAAATTGTTCTAAATATTTTTACATCGTCAGCAAATATAAGTCAACGTGATTTCGTAATAATTTTCGGGAGGTCATTAATAAAGAGTAAGAAAATGAGTGGGCCCAAATTGGATCCCTGCGGCACCCCAGAAGGCGTAGGGTATTCCCGAGATATGTATCCTCTATAATTGACAAATTGCTTTCGGTCCATTAGGTAAGATTTTAGCAGCATAATTACTTGTCAGAAATATTAAAATACGATAGCTTCTGAAGTAAAATGTCAAGATTTACCGAATCGAACGCCTTGGCCAGGTCAGCATAGAATACATCTATCTACCTGTCTCCTTTCGTCTAATTCATAAGCTACAAAATATGCAAATTCGGCAAGGTTTGGGATTGTCTACCTCCGCGATATAAAACCATGTTACATGGGAGATATAGCCGGTCGTACGTTGGCCATTATTCTGTCGTACAGTATTTGTTCAAACACTTTGCAAAAAAACTGAGAGAATTTACACTGGCCTAAAGCAATCAACGTTCTTTGCATTTGCCTTTTTTTGGGAAGGGATTAACTTTAGTGATTTTCCATTTTGATGGGAAGTTGTGATGTTCTAAAATGTTATTGAATATTATACTCAATGCTCTTATTAGCAGTTCAGCGCACCCCTTGACCACATAGGGAGGAATGATGTCCATCCTCGCTGCTTTTTGGGTTTCAACATTTTAATTGCTTCCTCGATATCGTTCAATTCGATATGCGATATAGCGAGTTGGGAAAGCACTCCAATTTCGCACTTATCTGATTCAACTATAGAGTACTGTGAAGCATCTTTGTACACCGATAGGAAGTAGGTAGTAAATGCATTTACAATATCGTGTCAATTGTGTAAGATTTCATTGTTGTATTCAAAAGTATCACTACCTGAATCCCTCTGTTTATTTCTAATATAAGTCCATACATTATTTACATCTATCCCTATGTTTTCCTCCGTCTCACGGATGTACACTATGTACGCTGCTGTTAGCCCTTTCTTTTTTTTCCTAAGATTCTTGTATTTCCCTTCATGATACTCTGCGTTGCAATGACCTTTTCCCACTTTTTGTAATGACATAATTTTGACATTATTTTCCTAATAATGTCACCATTGAACCACACAGGATATTTAGGTACCTTGATGCGTTTCAGTGGTACGCAGTCATTCAAAATATTATATAAAATATCATAAAACGTATTAGTTAGTGTATTGACATCCTCAATATCGCATAGATTTACCCAGTCATAGTCTGTTAATTTTCGATATAAAGACTCGAAGTTCGCTTTTTTTAAGTTTTATTGAATATTTACATTTTCTGTTCGAGTTGAAACATCGACCATTAATGTAGCCATATGCGGTATTAGGAGATAAAGTGCTTCATCTCTGAGGCATGTTAGATACCCCGTCCTCCATATTGGATTCGACATATTTCATTTAACCTTTATTCAATTGGGAATAGGGATAAGTAACACATCAAACATCTTTGACAGTTTTCGAGTTCAGGAGAACCATTATTAAGTACGTAATTTTATATTATGCAGACACTCAAAAACGAATAAAAATCCCTTAAAAAGGATTTCAAAATGTAATATTTCAGAAAATTTCACGTTATTTCGGTACGACACATGATCCCCTTTCGAATTAAAAAATAATAAGCGGATTTGAAGTTGGAGCGGGTATTCTTGTTGCACTCTTTAGTCCAAGACATAATGGTAATGATATTATTGGTTTAACGTTATGCGTTGTCATGAAATTGGCTGGTTCCATGTTTTTGCCTGTTTATACGTCGGTACTTTTTGACACCCCGTAACTTCGAAAGTAATACAGATATCTTAAAACCGGATTTCACCATTCAATTTTTCAGAAAATTTTACATGAATTTGATATGTCATTTGCCTATTCCCATTTTTAAAAAAAGAAGAAAAACTTTCTATCCACTTTCATCAATTCATTCTCATTGTGTTGCGATTAACCTAGAGAGGTAGAAAAATATCGTAGAATAAGAAAACAGGAGAAGAAAGTAAGGTATGGACACATAGACTCCTACATACTGCACGTGATTGCATTCACGGTTTATAATATCTGTATAAATTATATGGGTGTTTCTCTTTCGACTTTCGAATCACCCTGAATTTTAAAGTGGTGACGTGACCGAAACTGTTCGAGAACCAACCGGACGCGTTATTAAAAATCTCTATTGGGTCTTTCATTTGATTGTTGTAGTCATTCACGAAATAATTGGATAGATAGTCAAAAACCATACAATAGAAGCGTAGATGGGTAGACCTATCAAATACTAGCATGGAGCGGTATAAAGTATCTGGATGTGAGTATCCGTCTGTTTATGGGAGGCAATGAATCGAAAGTCAACAATGAAAATATTCTTATACTTAAATATCTTGGACTCAATTAAAGCTACGAACGTGTAATTTGATAGATATTTTAAATAGCAACTTCCATGGGCGTAACTTGAGACCTAACTTGGGGGGGGGGCAGGATCGAATTTTTTTCATCCCATAACTACTGTATTTGTAAAATTATAAAGTTATATTAATATAAAATCAATTTTTAATTAAACTTTTAAAACCATTAATTATTTATTGGAAAATTAACAAGCCGAATAGAAATTTTAAACACACAGCAAACTTTTGTTGTTATACTTAATTTAAACTTAGTAGATAAAAGAGCATTCTTCTTTCTGGTTGCAAATATTAGTCCTTGGGGCTTGTTTTAAGGTGGCCTTCCCCACCTGAAAATACTTGTTTCAAATGGTACATGTTAGAAATTTTTATATTGAAGGAGTTAAGGTCAAACTGTTTCAACAGTGAATAGATGATGATTATGCACATTCGCTGATGCCAGAATTATTTAATATATTGCAAACTGTCCGCATTTAAATATTCAATTTAATATTTTTTATATTTAAAGTAACATCTGGTTATTCACGTGGGAATTTACAAATACAATTGTTGTCAATATTCTTTAAACTGTAATCAAGGGTCCCAGGTTCGATACCTGGTGGAGGCCCATAGTGATTCGGATTCCACTTTAAACTGTAGGTCCAGTCCCGATTATCCTATTAGTGTATAAAGTGAGGTTAGAACAACAACTTAACAAGATAATTTATACGTCACAAAGCATGAAACTTTTCAGATTCGTTGACTTTCTGCTATACTCTGTGCACGTCCCAGCACTTGAGCCGTAGAGAAATATCGACTTGTATGGAAATTTTCACTCTTATATCTTCCACGATTTCATGTCATTTCCGGTGGCCGTGAAGAGCAGGACTTCCTCCATGCCGTAAGGACCACACAGTATTTCCAAAGCCCTTAAATACCTACTTTATAAATTAGACATTTAACCAATGTAGTTCTCTTTCTAAATTTTGTAGTATTTTCTGTGAGAGGGCGCGATAGTTCGCTCTTTGTATTTCTGCCATTTTAAAGAATAAGAATCGGAGCTCAAGCATGTATATACGATGACGTCCAAAGTGTACCTGGAGAGGGAAAGGGGTGATTCTGAATTATTTATCATCATTTTTTTACCCCTGTATCCTCTTTAAATAATAATATTTTTCAAGAAAACTGGCCATGTGCTTTGGCCAGAATTTCAGGCCTTTGAAAAATCTGTGTCATGGTGTGCAAAGTATGCAGTCCGGTGTGAGGTTGTTTGCATGAAATTAGTTTCATCTAGCACAGTTAGCACAGTATAGTAACTATTTTTTAGCGTGTAAAACAAGTCGTGTTATTTTACAATTTGTTTGCAGCAAGTTTTGTCACTCATGTGTAGTAGTTAATACCTCTAGTGCATAATGGTTCTATTATTGCACAAGAAAACTATAAATGAGCCCAGCAACTCATCAATTCCTCCTCTGTAAACGATATATATTCTTCAAATACAAGTGATAGAAATGCAATAGTTTGGGCTATCTATGTTGAAAAATAATGGTACCCAGCCACGCAAGAAATGTGGGCTTTAGACGGGAATTCCTTCAGTATTTGGAATCATGTGAGACGTGGCATCCCCAAGAGTATCCGTGAGGTCATAAACATATATAGACCATAATACAATTTCGAAGGTGTTTTTATGCATAGCCTATTTCGATCTTTATATAGCATATAAATCCGATCCGCCACATACCACATATAGCACACAAGTATGAGTGAAGCTTCTAGTTCTAATGAAGCTTCAGGCCTTCCGGATGGCGCAGTGGTAGCGTCCTCGCCTTGTAATCAAGGGGTCCCGGGTTCGATACCCGGTGGAGGTACAAAGTGGTTCGGATCCCACTTTAAACTGTAGGTCTAGTCACGATTAGCCTTACTGTGCATAAAGTGGACTTAAAACACAAAATCAATCTAATGAAGCTTCAGTTTCCTTTCTTGACGAGTTGCGTCCGAGTAAAATTCATTTATAATTTTGGACCTATTAATATCATTCGTTTGTTAAATATACAAAACAGCAATAAGGCGAAGTATTTAATGCCCAGTAGTTTTGAGTATACAGTGTATTGGTCCTGAGCCTTCGAGGGCAAGAAAGAATGCTCACAGCATCCTGAACTCACGGAGGTTGTCAATAATGTTTTGAACAGTTCATTTCAAATTTGGAAATGTTCTCGTAATGTTGTTCCTCACACACAAGAAAGATCTAGGTTGAAACTCATGATCAGTGTTCTTATATTCACACATATCTGACAGCACATTGAGTTCTGAACTATTTTCTGTCTCTGACATTTTATGTGTGGAATATACCTCTCTTTCACTCAACACCTGATTTTTTTTTTGGGGAGGTGCGGTTGCCCGCCCTTGCCCCCGCCAAGTTATGCCTATGGCAACTTCTCTCGGCAAAATGTTCTCAAATGGTTTGTCTGTTTGTAGGTGAGGGTAAACAATTTGACAACATATACCTGTCGATTGCTCAGAAATAATTGCAAATTGGATTGAATGTAGTCTTAAGTCTAGTATTATGGAATAATTGACATGTCGATAACATTGTTTGTCTGTCAATGTGAGTTCAACTATGGATATACTACTTTCTGATTAGTACACATAGCATAGAGCATTCGCAGTTACACTGTAAACACCGCTCTAACTTCTTTTTACATATCTACGACGTGACATAAGCATGAATCATGAACTCATGAAATAAGTGGAGGGATTTTCGCACCTGCATGCTTTACTTAGAATTTCAACCTGAGGTCCATAACGCTATGCTTGATCATTTTTACGTACACTGCTGTTATCCTCTAATCAACCAGCCCGAATAATGAAGCAAATTTGCATGTGAAAATTTAAAACTGTGGGTTAACTTTATTCATGTATTATAATTATGGGCGGAAAATACATAAAATGTGATCTCCATAGTTCGCTTTTATTCATCGTACCTTCATCAACTATTTGTTTCGTTAACGGTAATGTCGAAGTTGCCAAATTCCGAACATAACTGTGGTACAACTTGCTGCACATGGAAGAAAAATATTATTTAAAGTTCTATGTAAAATGAAATACACTAACCGTCGGAGTGGTCAGCGCCAGGGGCTTGAGTATTCTTTCTGAGTATCACTTAATCAATTTCGTCTAATCATCACTCATCCTCATCTTCGCGACTATCCAAAAGTGGCAGAAATTCGAAGTAAAATAAACCAAATCAATCAATCAATCAATGAAATATACTAACTTGAAGTTTACAAAATATATTTACATGTAACTCGTACAAAATCAATTTACAATCAATTGATGGAAATATATTTGTTAATTTGCGGTGACTAGAAGACAGTAAAAAGTTCTACTAATTCTTGACTTTGGTCGTTGAGATGTTCTTAAAACGTGCTCATTAAAATTTCCGAAAGCAGATATTTTGATGCATTAAGGAAGATTCAGGCCAAAGCAGATTTCAGAAGAATAAGTAAACAAGAAACGAACATTAAGAAGCAAGTGTGACCTTCCACACCGGGGCGACGCAATAAGCAGCTCAGTTGCCTGTAGATTGGGCGACTCTCGGAAAGGTTCGTTTTTTTCTATAGTCTAGTTGCACCGTTCACGTGCAGTGAATGCTGTTTTGAAGATTGCAAAGAAGATCCAGGTGTTGTATCCCTTGCATTTTGTTGCTTTGGTACGAAACCCTCTGTTGCTTCAAGCAACTTGCTTGTCTCCTGTACGTACTTGATATTTGTATCTTTTGTGTGAAATCTTCGTAACATAAATGTCATAGCCAAGAAAAACCTCGGAGCACTTGTATTGGTCGGATTGATCATTACTGGTTTTGGAAATATGTTAATTAATTGCTGGCCAGCTACAAGGTGTAGGGTAAAGTAATATGTTTTTCATGTGTGTACTTTTATGTTATTACTGGATATAAGTGTATGTGCTCATTGGATTGTGCTTTACTGGATATTAGATTCCCCTGTTTTTTATCACCCCAGTGGGGGAGATGTCTTTCCAAAGACCGTTACAGTGGAATTTCCCAACGCTACGTGGTCCACGTCCACGGACATTTACCCAGACTATAAAAAAGCCAAATAGGCTTTTATAGAAAACAGTGTTTCCCCATCTTTCGACGACGAGGAATGTCTCCTTGAGTTTAGTCCACTTTTGGTGGCTAGACTATTATAAGAGTGTAGCATTTGGTTTAGGCCAACCCCTGTTTGCTGTCCCAAGCCCCCTTTAGAAAAGTTTTGAATATTTGGCTATTTCCGTATTGAATAATTGATGCCCAGAAGAAAGAGTAAAGGCGTGAGGAAACGCATTTGTAATGAACGGAATATAATTTAAGCTGAGGGTAGGCCCGCAGAGATAGTTTTGCTAACTCTGCGGTAAAGGAAGTGCCGATGGTGTAAGCCATAGGTGCGCAATTATATTGATTTATAGCTCTGTTAATTTGGTGTATGCAAGACACACATGGAAACGATATGTAAATATGTATATATATAACAACGTATAATAAACAATATAATCCTACTAGAAATGTTGTTGCTGTTGTTGATTGGGTGTTTTAAGTCCACTTTATGCACAGTAAGGCTAATTGGGACTGGACCTACAGTTTAAAGTGGGATCCGAACCACTGTGTACCTCCACCGGGTATCGAACCCGGGACCCCTTGATTACAAGGCGACGACGCTACCACTGCGCCATCGAGGAGACCCTACTAGAAATGTTATGATTTGCTGAATTAACTCTAAGAACTACAGTACTGTCCATTTTAAACCAGTTGTTTATTCACTTGATGTACATGCGTAACGAACCAGGGACTAAAAATATAAATTGTTATGTGAAACCCCCCTTTCGTATTTCCGGCTCAAATATAATCTGCTCGCTTGGCACCCAGGGTGAGGTGAAAGGAGAGATTTGAAGGATTAAAGGAGGAAGTAATCCAGAGGGCCGGATAGAAACCAGGGACTGGGGACTAACCTTTCAAAGGGGGGGGGGGGGTGCACTTTCACACACTGATCCTAGGTTTGAATCTTGGGTAATCGATGTGTGTTTGTTCCGTCATTTGTCTCATCAATTCATTCTTCATCCTCATTGTATTGTGATTAACCTAGACAGGTAGAAAAAGGACGTAAAATAACAAAACAGAAGAAAGTAAGGTATGGACAACAACGTTCCTCCGAATAGAGGAAACATTTTATTTTGAAAATATCAAAGAGCTTCTGTCAACATTACAGTGTCGCCGAGAAAGATAGAAGAAAAACGGGGGACCGAAATATTTTTTTAGGAATAGTCAAATTTTATTCCCATTAAATATCGCATACAAAATGCATACTTGAGGTAAAAGTTGGTTAAATGACAATTTTTCTTGTAGGGACAATTTTTCTTGTAGGCTAAGGTATGTTCATGTACGCATGTGTCAAGCATGTGTACGACCGTGAGGTGCCGCTCCTCCACCCTTGTATTCCTCAAATCCTCAATTGTTTGTTATCATTGTAGTGAACAAAGTTGCAAAATTGTAATCACCAGGGTCGTAACGAGTAGTTTCATTGTGAAGCAATTAATCTTCGTTTTTAAAATATGTTCTAGATTTGTGTTTGAACAAGTTGGAGCTAGGGTTGCACTTATAATGTTCTCCATGGGTATCGAGGCATTTAATAATGCCCTGAGTTGTCCTGAAGCACAGCTTCGAACGACATTATGCGGGTGTGTCTACGAAAACCAATCCAGTCAGCAAATCAACCATCAGCTTGTAGATCCACTGTTTAAAATAATAGCTTATACCACTCGCTTATAGCAAGAAACTGAATGTGTAGATATTTGTGCGACATGAAAGCACTGTTTCTGTTGTTGTGGCAATGTTTGTACAATTCAAGATATCGCCAGAGGTTAGAGTAGTTACGCCAGAGGTTAGAGTAAGTTTAACTTATTGAAACAAGTTCGCCACTTCTACCCAGTAGAGGCACATAATGGTTTGGATCCCAAATTAAACTGTAGGTCCAGCCCCGATTAGCCTTATTGTGCATAAAGTGGACTTAAACACCAAATCAATAAATCAATCAAGTTCGTTACTTCGCCGAAAGAAAAACTAAACATCTCTCAACTTACAGCATTTTGTAATCGCGCAAAATAGCGAAAATCCATTTTCCTCCCGCCTTATCGAAGGCTATGACCCAATTTTACTCAAATGAATTATCACTCTAGTCCTCAAAGGTATACAGCGACTGTAAAAAAATCTGCCTAAAAGCTCTAAATTTACAGTAATTGCCATCTTAGCAGAGTTGTAAGTTTTCTATTTTGTTCCCGCTCCCCTCCCCCCACCACCTATGCACTCAAAAGTAAATTTCTTACTGGCAAATTCTACATCTATTGTTTTTTGAATTTCGATGATTAAGCTCTGAATATTTAGTTTCTACAGAGCGTTGCAAATGTCAAAAAATGGGTAAATAGTGAATATGCATAAATATTTACATACATAAATAAATACATACATACATATGTACATATAGGTAGGTATATGCATGGATGTAAGGTTCAAGTGACGGTTACATCCAATGGCTGGAAGCCCTCTGTTATGCTAAATGAAATGCTGTATGTGTCATCAGGAAAGCAGGTCAATATTTCTGCTAAACCTCTCTTTTTGTTGTTGGTGTTGTTGTTTCCTCACTATCATTTCAAGCTTATTTCTTAAAAAATAAAATAATGCGGGTTCAACCTTACTTTACCCATCTTTGCACACCACTAGGTTTCGTGCGAATTCTTATCTTGTCTTTACAGTTACACAATATTTCACACGCATTTGTTTATGAGAGCTGTGAATTCGTGACAGGCCAGAAGTCGCTAGCAATGCTATGAAGAAAGCACAAATTCCCTTGCTCCTCCAATGTTTGTTTTGATCTGATGAGCCTACAAAACACTAGGCCCCATCTCACAAACAAGGGTGTTCTAGGAATAACCAAAGAGACCCGGGAATTATGAAACATACATTGTTTACATGAATGTAAAATTAAGTACATGTCTGTAAGTAACTCTCAAAGTATCTTGATACAAAGTTTCGTTGCAGTTTGTGTCGTTCATTACAAACAGACGTTTATTATTATTATTGTTATTATTATTTTAGGCTCACCCTGACTCAAAAAAATTAGTACCTTGGGGTAATCCTCGGGAGTAAGGGCGGCCGGAGTGTGGTGCTGAACACATCACCTCCAAAATGGCCGAGATCAAGAATATGTGCTCCCACCTCCCCTAAATTTGCCTCATGCACGGTGCTATATGCGCGGGAAACTTTACATTTTACCTATTATTATTATTATTATTATTAAAAATGTGAGATATCTATATGCTCTTTGTGGTATGAGTTATTTCTTCGTTATTTTACGTCGCTTTTCGTTGGTTCGATGTGGTCTACAGACTGGGTATTGTTTGTCTCTTTCAGTTCGGAATAAACATAACTTGATACGGAAAGCATTGGGTCGCCCACGTCGTCTTCGTGACCGCGTACGTGACTTCATATGTTTAGAAAACAAATTCAGATTGTTTCCACTTGACCTTGGAAGGGGCGGACTATAATTGTGTTTTGGTTCCATAAAGAATGCAGCGTGCTGTAGAAAATAATTTCTCTTTCAATAGGTCGCCGCAGCATGGGATGAAAGGGAATACTTCCACAACTAGTGTTCAGCTTCAAGGTCTGCATTTCCCTCAGTAATAAACAGATAAGGAAAGAAAAAGGGGGAACCCCTGAAGACGCCCAACCTCCACCCTCATACGTTCAGGGGTAGGTGCTTATTGCCCTGTGCCTTTAACATAAAGAAGGGCGTCAGATCAGCGGAATTTCGGTTCCCCCGTTTTTCTCTTCCTGCTTCTTTATTGATGGTTTCAATTATATGTATGTACGAGCAGTAGCGTACGCAGGATTTCATCAAGGGGGGTGTTATTTAGTGAACTTTCTACAAATTCACATTACCATTGTTTTATTATACTTTAATTAATAATAATAATAAATTAATTAATAATTATTATAATTAATTAATTAATTAGTTTACTTACTACTAATAATTACTACTAATGCAGCTGCTATTTATGAAAGAAATACAAAAAAATTACATTTCTTTTGTTTCTTTGTTACAAAATAATTGTCTAGTCAACGGTTGTATATGATAAGTGAGACATTTTAAGTGTGAAGAAAATCCATAAAAACAAGCAAATATATTAAATTTATTGAAATAATCGAAATATGAAACTCATTCAAGGAGCCGCGCTGGTCTAGTCTGACAACTTCTTGGGATATCCGAGTTCGATTCCCGAAATTGGTTGGAATTTATCCAGCCTTGTCTCCGCACCCAGCCTCATAGCAATGGGTACCTGAGAGCAACCCTGGGGGATGAAGGCTGCCGGAGCATGGTGCTGATCACATCACCTGCAAAATAGTTCGAGATCGAGAATCTTTGGGGCCCACCACACCACTACGTGTGTCTTCATGGCACGGTACTATATGCACGGGGGAATTTACATTACCTTTACCTATGAAACTCGCCCAGGATGATGATGATGATGAAGCGCGAGAATACATGTTGCCAAATTCCACTGAGTCTATGTTTTCGTTGAAAAGTACGTTTATAGACATTCCAACACATTTATCACTTCTAGGTGATTCACAAAGCACTTCTTCAACATTATTTAATGATGTGGATGTAGACTCAGCATCACTTGAGAGTTCACAAGGGGATGTGAAATCAGTAAAGGGAAGAACGTTTGCAATAAGGTCGGCACACTGCGACGAAGCAAGGAATTTTCACAATTCTCGCGAGAGTCACTGCGCGACTTTTTGCAAAAAAAAAAATAATGCAAAAGAACTTTGCGGCCGCTTAGATTGTGTTTGCAATGTTGTGTTTTTCTTCATGCTGCATGGGAATAATAATTCAAATTATTATTATTATTATTATTATTATTATTACTGTCGCAGATCTTTGACTGTGATAAATTAGCCATTTTTAATTTTTTCTACAGCATTTTCCATAATATTTCAAAAGCTCAAGGGGGGGGTTTAAACCCGGTAACCCCCCCCTTGCGTACGCCACTGTGTACGAGGCACTAAAGTTAAATCTAGTTAACTTCTCATGGATATAGAGAACCAAGATTGTTCCGGCGTTCTAGAAACGAACTTGGTTGTAAGATCTTACTTGCTAGTAATTGAATTAAATTAATGGCATCTGCATTGTTAGTAATGAAAACCGCGGTAGCTCAGCTAGCGTCTAACTACCATGCGAGAGACCCGGGATTATTTCCACCTGTTCAAGCGGCTCTGGCGCCCGCCCAGCGTCGTATAAAGTGGGTACGTGGAGGATGCTCTGGGAAATAAAGGCGGCCCCACCTTCGGCCGTGATCAAGAAAGTGTGGGGCCCTAACTCCACACCCCGTATACGCCTTCATAGCTTGGTGCAAAGCACGGGGGAACACTTTACTTTTTATGTTAGTAATGAAACAAAGGTTGGGGAGCGGGGAGAATGTGTTAAGACAGAGAGGAAAAAGAGTGGTATTTTAGGAAGGTTATTAATTAAATGAGTTAAGTAGTGTGCAAATTAAGCGAAGGGGGTGCCGGTGATTTCCCCACCACAATAAATTTTATCCCCTGCAAAAGAAAATTATTTTTATCCCTGCCAGAAGTGTTTTTATGCCTTTAAAGAAAAATTGAATTGAAATGATATATTATTCCATGTCTTAACTATGAAAAATAATTTGTCCCTTAATGGTCCAGTCATAAGATTTCCCTGCCCCAAAGTATGCACGAAATTGACAACCTCACCGTGCCGACACAACAGAAACTCAAATTTTCGTGGCATAGTGCTGATATTTTACATTTATTAAATTGTTCACAAGAAACTTGTAAGATTGGCATTAAGTATGAACTTGGCAATATACAGTTTTTTCGTGTATGAGTTTGGGTTTACTTAGAATCAGGGGGGCCGCCAGGAGGTGGGGAAGGATGCTTCATCACCCCTTCATTTTCTTCCTCACGCCGTCCACCATCCCTTGTTCAATTTGTTAAACCATGTCATATTCAGCGTAGAAAGGTTTTGAAGTGAGATCGGTATTACTGCATACAACAGGCAAGTCATCGATCTTAATCTGACATCAGGCACGTCTCCAAAGGGGGAGGGCTTTGGGGGCTCGAGCCCCTCTGAAAATTTTCTGTTTACACTAGATAAAATGAGGCTTTTAATTTCTTGAATAATGTGATCATAATTTGAGAGTTATAATTATCGAGACAAGACAGAGAATGTTCTATTACTCTCTTATTGTTAATAGCACGTATCCATGGTGGGGATCGGAAATTTTTCAATTTACTTTAGAAAAAAATAGGTTTTTGTCTTCTTGAATAATGGGACGATGACTTAAAGAGAGAAATAATTATCAAGGCAAGACGAAGAATGTTCTATAACCCTGTTGTTCATAATATTGCACATAAACTTTTCTTGCGCTTTCGGTGTTGTCGCAGCAAACTTGAGCACTATGGAAAAACTTGTCAGCATTTGAAAGCTGCACAACAAAGGTATCGCCACAAGTAGGACGATTCGTTGTAATTTTTAATCTCTGGAAAGCGCGAGAGGGAACGTTCTTGAATAAGAGAAGGAGTCGAACTACTACTGGGTATATTAACGAACCGTTTTCCTGCTGAACGTTCTAGAATATGACAATATTCAATTTCCCGGTTGATCTGTACAATAGAATCGGTTAATGAGACTTCAGAGATAAGTGTAACAACTCATACAGTCGATTAGTGATCAGTCAGTGTCCATTGGTGGCTTTATAAGATCTAGTGATTTGAAAATGAAAAGTAACGAAGTCTACTTCTAGTTCCAGTTCGGGTCCAAAGAAGGACACAATGACGACAGCGGAACTTCCAGAGTCTCAGTGTAGTGCTAATTCAGGTCGAGAGCCGAAGAGATCGAAGGTCTCTTTCTCTAAAGTTAATATTTCAGCAATACCGGGTATTGGAGCAGTTTATTAAGAAAGAAATAAACTGCACAAATCAACTGAAAAACAAAGTTCTGATTGATGATTTAGTTGTGCCCGGACCAAATTCCGTGTATGCAGTTTGTAACCTTATATAATAGAAAAATGCATATGCATGTGTGAACCTACAACATATGGTGATATTTCAGATATTGGCTTTGTTATACTTGTTACCCAGCAAGCCTTGATGAGTTACTAAGAGTCTCATGTTCCCGACAAAAGGAGTAGCGGACTAACTTTGTGACGACTGGTGTCCAACTGGAGGATATTGCAACATCGCGCTACGACGCCAGGGGTTCCGGTTTCGAATACCGGCCTATGCATGGATGTTTTTGAGTGTACATTCATCAATTTCATCATATCGTCACTTATCCCCATATTCGCAAATTAGCCAAAAGTGGCACAAAAAACTAGTAAAATAAAGCAATTCAATCAATCTTCTAAAGTCTTGAAGATCCAAGTCACAAGGATGGAAAATTAGGGCTGTTTTAAGGTTAGGTGCGAAGGCAGGTGACAACACCCTAAAGGATCATATACAAACCTGCGGGAAGAACGATATTACTTAAGTCTCCAATACGAAATGATAAAAACTTCTGGTGAGTTCATTATAAATAATGTGTCCGAGATAAAGAGTGGTATCCCCAGAATTTTCGGAAGGGAGAGGAGTTATGAATACTATTTTTGGTGGTCAGTCCTCATTTTGCCATATTTGTCTGTCTTTGACGTTTTTTTTTTTTTTTAAGGAATACTTTGTCAAATGGGGTTATGACCCCACCAACCCTCCCTTGGGCACGTCACTGTAGACAAGTATTTGATCACATTGGGAGACGAAACATTAGATGTGTTGGGAACTGTGCATTAATTGTTTCTCGATCCGGCTATATTCGAGAAAACTTCCTTTGTTTCGTACCGATATATGACAAGACTGAGGAAGCTGTGATAGGCATCTTTAAACAGCCGCCCCTCGTGGAGGAGTGCTTATCACATAGCGCTACGAGGCCAGGGGTACCGGGTTCAAATCCCGGCCTGGACATGGATGTTTTTTGAGTGTCCATTCATCAATTTCATAATATCATCACTCATCCCAATCTCCGCAAATTAGCCAAAAGTGGCACAAAAGCCGAAGTAAAATAAAGCAGATCAATGAATCAATCACAATTTTGAACACTTGCGAGTGCCTGAATATGGACAATTTGGTGGGTTTCGGCTTTTATAAGAGCTGCAAACATGGGAGGACAAGACACATTAGTGGTGTTCTGGTTCGAATCAGAGAGAAATATTCGAGAACTGCCTGCGTTCAGTTCGAAGCCCACAGTTTGAATCTCGCTTAGTCGAGTGGATTGCTCATTCCGTGCATGTGTAACACCTTCGTAAAAACACTCACAGATACCACAGATGTTTTGATGCCTGGTGAGAAGAAATGGACAAACGCACATACTCAGATGGTTCCGGCACACAATGTTAATGCTTGGAAACAGAGGAGTCGTGTGGTAAAAAATGTTCGGATTTCACGTTCTAATTAAAATGGCAACCTTAAACAGGCGACGATTTAAGGGATAGTTGCTCCCCATTTTTTTGCTTCCTCACTATGGCCTCATAATGGTAAGCCTTGTCTACGAAGAGAAAGTAAAGTTTCCTTGCACCGCCCCTTACCCCAGGTTTTGGAACCCAATAGCCACCATTGGCCTTAAACATGCAATTCTGAGGTTCTATCTATACCTCTTAAAAATATGTTGTTAGTGTAAGACTGTTTGCTTGTATAGAGTCAATTGTTTTTATGAGCCATTGTTGCTTTCCATTGTTATGCGGCAATAAAGAGGGTCCAAAAAAGAGGTTCCGACTGTATTTTTACTTATTTCGGCCCGTAATATCTTGGTTAAACAACACTACCCATTTTTTTACTCTGCATGGAAGCTCACTATTAGCACTCACTGAAATAGCACATAACTTGGATATCGCTGTTAGTAGATATAACCCTTTAAATACTAAATTATTGCAAAATCCGCAACTTTAGAATTAGGCTTTTCTCAAAACAGCAAAACGGAAGAGTAAAACTTGGTATGCAAAGGTTTTTTTTTTTTCGTTTTTTTCTTTGTATTGAAGACTCGTAGTGGCGCTGTCGGCCACCAGAAAGCAGTTTAGTAGCAGTGAGGAAAATGGCTACCACTGGACAGCAGAAAGTGTTCTGTATTCTCGTTCAGCTGCATTTCCGAACAAGATTTGTGGTTTAACCGCCTTCTGCAAGTCAATTAGAAAATGCTACAACATTGGTGGAATTGCGTGAGCGCATCACTGCAGCCATAGCCGACGTGGACCCTGACATGCTAGGAAGAGTGTGGCAGGAACTTGATTATAGACTAGATGTGTGTCGTGTAACACGTGGATCACACAGAGAACATTTATAATACGCCAGGAAAAACATTTTGGGTTTTTCAATCTGTGTGTGTAATATCAGTCATTTACGTATCATTACAATGAAATAAATAGACACTGAAATCGGGAACATCATTTTTTGACTTACGTTGTATGTACTCACACATGGAAATAAAAAATCATTGGGGCCTCGTCCTATTTTTGAGGGGAAAACATCAAAATGTTAAGAAATGTCAAATTAATTATCACACTTCCTTCCCTATCAGAAAGAGGAACAGACCTTTCTCCTCCCCTTCTATGTTCCAAATGGAACAGTTCCTGTCTTGAAAAGTTGTGAAGGAGTTTCAGTTTTTCTTTCTTTGATGAGTAGCGTAGTGGTAATGCCACCTCTTTGTAATCAAAGGTCTCCGGGTTTAATGCAAAGTGGAGGTACAAGTTGTTCGGATTCCACTTTAAACTCCAAGTCCACAGTCCCGAAAAGCTTTTATGTGCATAAAGTGGGTTTAAAAATAAAACTCTAACGAACTCTACATACAGTGGCATACCAAGGACTTTCGTTAGCCATCTTTTTGCCACCTTTTCCTGCTTTAGACATTCTTTTTACTGTTCCAAAGAGGGACTATGATTCCCTACACCAGAAATGCCCATCCCCCTCAAGGCCCTGAACGCAGTCCCCCAAATCAAGAATTTCAAGGCAGCAAGCATAAGGATTATAGGCCAAAATTCATAACTAAATTCGATCATCATAACCCCCCAATATTATTTTGATAAATATAGTAACTGATTTTAATTTGGATGCAATAGCCTGTCAAGTGGTCGATAGTTATATCTTAAAATGTATATTTTCGACACGCAGAAAGCTAGCACATTGAGTTTTTAGATAATTTGAAATGTCAGGAAATAAATTATGTTCATGCAGTGTTTCTGGACGGGGAATAGATGTTAAAAAGCCCACAACTTAATGATAAGATAGAAAAATCTAACTGGGCACACCACTTGCATACGCATGATTTTTCTTTTCGGAGGCGGCCGGAATTGTAAAGGTAGATATTACATAGCTGCTTCACTTTGTTCTGGGAGAAGACGGGATATAAAATATTTCATAAATATTATTTTCTTGCCTTCCTTTTTAAAGTTGTTCAAAGACAAATATCGGGGGGTCGTTTTAAGGGGAGTTTGCTTTTATCATTTTGCCCTTTCCAGAGTTTTTTACTGCTTTCATTTTAAAAAAATAATTTTCTCAAAATTTCAGAATTTCAAATTTTCTCAAAAATTCATAGGTAATTGTGGAGCTGCAGCACCATCATCTCCCCCAACCCCTACCCTGCGTACACCAGTGGGGCAAACCAAATATTCATGCTGCAGTTGTCTTAACCAAAACTTGTTTGTTCGTATGACTGATTCAATTATCATTTCATACACAGAGCTGTTGATACTGAAAATAGAATTTGTTGCCTCCTGCAACAAATTTTCCTCTTAAGCTTAGAGTATTTCAAAGTAAAAAAAAATCTGGATTATATCTCACATGTAAAATTCACTTTCTGCGACAAGTTTGATATGCACATCTTACATTACATATTTTTCTGTTGTATCGGGTTCTTTACAATGCGTTAGTAGATATGTAGTATATTTAGTACAATTATGACAGCACACGTAACAGACAATACAGTAGTCTTTTTAATAGAACTAATTCCTTAAAATGGTGCACCTGCAGGAAGAAATGGCACGGGCCAAGTCCTGTGAATAGGCTGGATGGGGAATAAATTCGAAGCAAAATTAGTGCAATTTTGCCTTTGGGACGCTCCATTTGTGGGATGGCCAGTTTTTCTGTTGCAAAAGCACTTTTTGGGCTTTTAAGAAAGTGATTCACCTAATGAACTGCGATATCATCTCCTAAATTTATATAAATATTCAATCAACACCAAGAATATTGGTCGTGTCTGGCAATGTAGCAGCCGACCTTCGTGGCGGTGTGATTAGCACAGCGCGCTACTACGCCAGGGACCACGGGTTTGAATTTCGGGTTGGGCATGAGTGTTATTTGTGAGTGTTCCTTCATCAATTTTATCATATCATCACTCATTCTCATCGTCGCGATCAGCCCAAAGTGAAAGAAAAGCGACGCTAAATAACAAAAAGGAAATCAAATCGTAATGTAGCTACAGTATAATCCATCACAATCATCTTATCAAGACCCAAACAGGGATAATTGCGAGCGAAGCTAGCGGGAAAATTTTTATATCTATTTATTTGCATACTTACAAGAATATTACATTAATTTAATTTTGCGTCAATACTTTCAAAGGATGCCGTGCTATTTACTCTTTCCCAACTTATTCTCCATTTGCTCATGGACGCCAAAAACGAAAAGGGTACATCACTAAGAAATGGGGTGGAAAAGTGGTACAATATGAAGTAAATGGTAAGACACGAACTACAATAATCTTTTCGTATATAATATCACAAAATGTGAACGTTTTTTTTTTTTTTGTGACCTCCAGAGCTCTATGCCCCTTTTCTTCAATCCGCTGTTTTACACTGTGCGAAGCACTGAAAGCAAATCGAGCAAGAAAATAATGAGGGCATTAATTAAGAAACTGGCAATAATACTAATTTAACAAGGAGTAAATATTTGCACACGGTGCCGCGACCTTTACTCCATCCAAATTGTTCTCTTATTGTTTCTTCAGCACCCACTTTGTCGTCTCTGAGCTCGTGGCGCCACCGTACCTAATGCTATGTCAAACCATCTCTCTCACCTTCATTATCCTAAAGTGGCAGAAAAGTAACGTAAAATAAGGAATAGTTACATGTGGATTTCTTATTTAGTAGTCGGTGCTCTATTTTACTTCACTACATTTTCATGCATCAGATGTTTGTTTTAGGAGAGAAGGGCGGATGACTATGACACCCGCCGCCACGCCGCTTAGCGAATAATCCAGAGTAAAATCCACTTTATACATATGATCATCAAATGGTATGGTGTCTAAATAATGATCACCATACGAATTTTATGCCAAAGCGCTAAATATTGATTGCCCCCCTCCCCGAACTTCAAAGTTCGATCCCCCTTACAATGGAAATTCTGTGCCAATCTAAAACTTAACATTACTATCCAATGTATGCCCTCGAAGCAACGTTGGAAGCCAACTCGAATTTTACCTGACTGGTAACCCGAGAACACTTGTTCGAATTGTGCATATTTGTTTAAATATTTAAAAAATATGTAGGATACATGTATTCCATTCAGACTTTTGTTATATTAGGATATTCTAGTTAACGATTTCCTTGCTTATTTTGTTCAAGGACTCTTGAAGAAAATTGTCCACGGGGGAGGAAGGGGGCTGGAATTAATGGGAAACCAGAAAGCAGCAACAGCGAAAGACACGAATCAGAAAACATAAACAGAAGCTTGTTAGAATAACGAAAGAATACGAAACAGAAAATATAGTTGGGAAAGTCTATTGTAAACGCAGAGTATGTACACTGAAACAGAAAGAGCTTTCAACAAACGCCGACAGTGAAGTGGCTAATGTTGTCACTTTCTAACCAAGGTCCTTGATTCGACCCTCGGTGGAGGGCGCATTTGTCCGGATCCCACTTTGACCTGTAGGTCTAGTCCCGATTAGCCTACATGAGGATAAAGTGGACTTAAAACATACAATGGACGTCCATCTCAGAACTGAAAATCTGCGTTTTACACGTAGGTAATATATCCATTAGTTATGATTGTTGACTACAAAAGTTAAGTGTAAGGCTCAGTCTATAAAATAGATATGTATATATATGTAATATGAAACACTATCCTGAAACATATTGTGCCTAAAATTATTTTCTAAAAAATATGTTTTTATGAGGCAGGAGCGACAATCACTGTGAAATGCTGTGTGATTTGTTGTTCACACAAAACGTTATTGTGCACCATTGAAATTTCTTGCTCATAGTAATGAGTTGGATTGTCTTACAGAGGAACTGTGCCAGTGTCTCCTGTTGAAACAAATGAAAACGTTATTTGTCGTGCTTTTTGCCAAACAACTGTTCTCACCAAGAATTTTTAAATGTTCATGTGTTGCTCAGTTGACCTCCTCTTTTTCATTCAGGGTCTTGTGCGAGTCGTATGTCGGAAATAGGAAGAATGAAGAAGAGTAAAAAATAATGAATTTGATAATCTATATTCATCACCAGATGTTATTAGAATTATTAAATAAAGACGATTTCGGTGGGCAGGTCATCAAGCACGAATGGGAGAAGAAAGAAAACTTACAGAATCCTGGTTGGGAAACCTAATTGTAGGAAACTTATAGAAAGGCCAAGACAAAGATGGAATGGCAATAAATAAGATGCTTATAAAGAAGCTGGTTAACAATGGAGAAACCTGAATTAATCTTACCCATTGTAGGAACGGATAAAAAAGTTTAGGTTGCTGTGACAATAAACTTTCCACTTTAGAGTTTAAGTTCGTGTTTTAAGTCCACTCTATGCACAGTATGGCTAGTCGGGACGGGAAATATAGTTTAAAGTGTGATCCGAACCATTATGTGCCTCAATCAGGTATCCAAACCGGAATCCCTCGATTACAAGGGGACGCTCGCACTTTCCGTTTTAGGAATGACAAAGAGTTAGTTAATATTTTCTAATTACTTTCACTTTCAAAACTTAAAGTTCAACAAATCTCGACTTCTGTGGAATAAAAGTCAGTGATATTTGTGTCAAGAAGTGTAACTCAACTGGTAATGTGAGTCCGAGGGACGTCAAGCCAACACGAGAGAGCGTAGAAATACGTCCAAAGTGCAAGCACCTAGCATAGGGTACATTCAAAGGGATTGCCATGGCAGTTTGTATCACAAAATGGTCGACAAATTAAGTTTCACTCGGGTCTGTCAGACACCTCGTTACCTTTCAACGTCTAAGGTAACGGATTCGTTATAATTCACGGGTTAAGCTTAACGCCCACTGAGACGTTGTTAAACGCAGCAACAGAACGCAACAGACGCGTTTCCGGCGTCTCAGCGTGCGATAACCTTTAAAATAACATGCAGACTTCTGGCATGGAAATTCCGTGCGTTTCCCTGTAGTGGGCGTTAAACCATTTGATTTCAATAGAAGCAGACAACAGAAGTTCTGTTGCTTTCTGTTGCCGCGTCTCAGTGGATGTTAACTTGAAGTTTCCACCGTCACTTGAGACAAATGCTGCGGAAATATTTCATTTCCTCTTATGTGTTTATCACATTTTCCATCACTCTCTTACTTTGTCACCACGGTTAACCAGCTAGTACAAATTGTCAATTTAAGTTGAATGAATTGAGCAAGGAAGAAGCTAGGAAACTGCTACATTTGAAACTTGTTTGAATTGTGTTACATCTTAATTTAGCATCGACATTCAATTATTCCCAGAGTTGTTTAATGTAAAATTGTAGTTGAGACATCTTGGAAATAGGGTCTGTAAGTTGGGTATGTTATGAATCCTCATGATAATATTTAATTCGGCTTCCCCGATGGCGCAGTGGTAGGGTTGTTCCCTTGTAATCAAGAAGTCCCTGGTTCGATACCCGGTGGAGGCATACAGTGGTGCATATCATAGTTTTAAACTGTAGGTTTAATCCCGATTAGCCTTACTGTGCTTAAAGTGGACTTAAAACATCAAATCAACCAAATCGACCTCTACGTAAACACACACAACAGGTGTGTTTCTGCTATGCCATTAACTTCATTCCTAGTTGATACTTCCTACCCTCACATCAGGTTAGCGTAAGGAAAACATTTCCCCTGACATAATCAATCCCAAAAACTCCTATCAAAATGAGAGCGCTTACATCATAGCTGACACGTAAGCAGTTTACACGTTTCCCTGCACCACCCACGCGACCCTAAATCTGTTGACCTTGAGTTTATTTGTCGACATCAAGTGACCCAGCAACGAAAGATTTAGCGCGAACGCAGCTCACGTATCGCCACTTTCATTCCGTTGCAGTGGCGCGACCACAAGGGGGAGGGGCAGGGGAGGCATTGCCCCAACCTTGGACGGAAATGAGTTCTTGGGGGGGCAAGGGGGGCAAACATTGACGGCCAAGTGTACCTGCAATTACCGCTCACAACTTGAAATTTTATGCAAATAAAAATACTTTTCTCAAAATTTTCTTCATCGCTTCGCTCACATTACCTGCTTTTCTTAGTCTTCAGTACCGTAGCTAGGGGGCGGCGGGAGTCTGCCCTGTGCGCCGAACGACTTGAAGGAAAATAAGTTGTAAAATTGATTGATTGGGTTGTGGTTTTAAGTCCATTTTACGCACAGAAATGCTAATCGGTACTAAACCTGCAGTTTAAAGTGGGATCCGAACCACTGTGCCATGTGCCTCCAGCTGGTATCAAGGTAACGATGTTATCATTATACCATCGAGGAGCAGGGGCGGCGCCAGAAATTTTCAACCGGGTGGGCAGAAGCTGTATATTCATAAATTAGGGTGGGCAGTATAAATCAAAGACCGTATATGAGTGTTCCATGAACTCATGCCCGTCCCCCCCTCCAACATATACAGGGTGTCCTAAAGCAACTTCAACAGCGGTTGGATGCTGGTAGATATATAAAAAAACAAGAAACTTTTCTTCATTCTCATAACCTCGAAAGTGCTTAGTTTCTGATCTATGAGCGCTGAAAATCTAACCTGTAAGTACAGTCCGTCAGTCACGGACACAATATAACAATCTCATTAACTTTCAATGCAATCATTACAACCCAGAAGTGTCCATGACTGGACGTATACAACCCAACTCACAAAACGATCGCTCTGACGTAACTTCCAGGGACGCGTAACAAGATTGCCACTTGAATTGAAAACAACTTTGGAGTCTTATCTGGCAAAATACAAAATAATAATTATACTTGCGATGTTGTTAGCATAGGTGCGTGCAGAATAATTTATTTGGGGGTCCCTTAAGAGAAGTTTCATTTACCTACCTGGACATGGCTAGCCTATAGTCGTAACTTCATGTTATTTTCACAGAAACTATTAAGTATATCAACATGAAAATTTAACATTATAGAATGAGCATTTGTTATCACTTTAGCACAGGTTTTACTATCACCGTGTCGATATTTTAATAATGAAAGTAAACAATTGAAAATGATAAATACAAGGCTATATCTCTACAGGTACTATCAGCTGAATTACTCTCACGAAGTACATCTGTAGGTTCAGTTTTACCATGTTTTCTAATGCACATTTACCTACTTCATAAAATATATTGCTGTACCTGGTCACTCGATAGTTAATGCCATATGTTACATATCATTTTAAACCGTAGAATTCAGATGTAAGCAAAAATCTGAAAATTGATACACTTGTCATTGAATGAGAAGTGAGAGAGCATTCATGAAAGTCTTATTGGAAATGTTAGAAGGTTGCATTAAGAAACAAGTCGGTCCTCGGGAAAATAATATTTACGGTCCGATATGTGGAGGGGCTCTGCGATTTATCAAGGGAAAAATAATTTATTTACTACGTGATTACTGATTACTATAGTAAAGGAATATCACATTGTTTTGTGGAGAGGGAGAGACTCAGAGAGAGAGAGAGAGAGAGAGAGAGAGAGAGAGAGAGAGAGAGAGAGAGAGAGAGAGAGAGAGCTGGTCATCTCAAATGAAACGAAATTCCTTATTTTTTTACCACTGATATTATTTTCATTATTTTAATGGTAGTTCAACATATTTTCTTTATTTTTTAGAAGACATTTGGTACCAGGTACCTTTGTCACCTCCGTGTGCACACCTATGCCTATAAGAAGTATTTACAAACTGGCCAAGACAAAGAATTTCCAACATATACGGACTGAAATTCAAGACACTTTATTCTAAAATGTCCCCGTCGTGTTTCGAGTGTCGTGCAGTACCAATAATCGTGAATCGCAAGATGCACTTACGACATGTTGATTAAATGGACGAACTGAGAAATGCAAACATAGTGTGTTCGCCAGCTTGTTTTGTTTCACACTCAGACTGTTATTTATTTATTTCTAAATGACTAATCGAGTCCCTCACATAATACGGGGGCAAACCCCTTACTGAAAATAATGAATTGTAAAAGCTCTTGCAATAAAATGAAAAATATCGTTTAAACATTAATTAATTCGCAGATTAAAACTAATACATAATAACTAAAATCAATCCGATCTGTATAAGGGTGTCACTACATCACGTGTGCATTCCGAGCGCCCAATACAGCTCAGCGTTTGACATAAGTATGAATAATGTCTTCTTAGCAAAATTTAAAAAAAAGCAAGAACCCGGTATAAATCAAATTCTTAGTTCATTCTGCATAATATTTACCTAAGCTAAAGAAGGACATTTTGGAAAAATATAATCGAAATGTAATAAATAAGTAAATAAATAAAATTGTATGTATTATGTTATGAAGCACAAAGTTCTAAAATTTTGTCCCTATTCTATGTTAGTTAACCACAAGAAAAATCACATGATTACGTAACTGATAGGGAAAATGTATCTGTAAGAAGATTTTTTGCCTCCCTGATGGCATAGTGGTAGACTCGTCGCCTTGTGATCAAGGGGTCTCGGGTTCAATAACCGGTGGAAGCACATAGTGGTTCGGACCCCGCTGTAAACTGTAGGTCCAGTCCCGATTGCCTATCTGTGCATAAAGTGGACTTAAAACAACAACTAGAGTAGTAGAGATGTGCGCTAGTGGATGTTTTCTTCGTGGGTGGTCCTTTATTTGCACGTACTTATAACTAATTTGCACGGATTTTAATTAATTCGCATGTACTTAGAATTTATTTGCAAGTACTTAGAATACTTTACATTTATGTATTTGCATGTTTATAACTTTTTTATGAATATATAATTATTTATTTTATGAAAAATATGTATATAGAAGGTAATTAGAGGTACTAAACGCTATACATATGTTTTTATATTCATTACTGCAAAGTATGTAATGTATCAATCGATAATAATTAATGTTTATAATATTGAAAATAAGTTTTCTATGGTTTATGAACCGCTATGAACGGTGGTAATGGGTGTAGGTACAGGTCCAATTACGATTGGAGACGGTCCCGGTACTCGAACCCGCGATATGTAATATTATTAATTAGTACTATGTAATAATGTATGTTATTATGGTATGAAACACGATGGTCTCAGACGCCAGACAGAATACTGTCTCAGAATCTCGACTCCGCTCTGATGCCAGACAGAGAGAATGAATTAATATTCCGCGCAGGTAGAGGAGAAAGGAATTTGGGGAGTGTGCGTTCAAGGTCAAATGACGTCACAACGCCAGGACAAAGAAGGAACCCAATTGACCAATCAGAGAACGCGTCGGTAGATTTTCAGAACCGGTTTTTTCAAGGTTAACCAGTACGCAATAACAGGGGAAAGCTATGCAATACTGTAGGGCAGGGGAGGGATTGAACCAGACAACAAAGGATGTCTGGAAATGGGCAGCAATGGTCAAATTTTTTGAAACTGCGCGTCGCTTGCATGCTACGACATGTTTCTGTCAAAGTATGCCAAGGTTACCGAGAACACTAGAACAAAGGATGATGGGAAGAAGTTCAAGGTGAACTAGAACGCAAGAACAAAGAGAACGAAGCGTAAGGGTTTATTATTTGTACTATGAATAAGGAAGAGCTCTCAGGGACTGGGCCTACAGTTTTCACTATTTGCTTTTATCACGGGGTATCGAACCTAGGACCCTTTGATTATTGATTTAGGTAGTAAATGTATGTTACTGTGTGTTATTTAACATAATATTGAGTTTATTTTTTACCAAACTTTGACTTTATGTCAAACATTTTCCCAGCTTATTCTTATTTTTACCAAAATAACACAATTCAATCTGTTCAGGAAAGATTTTTAGTTAGATTTTGGACTCGCAAAGACATTTTTTTTCAACTTTTAACTTATTATTTTACAACTTTACGTTAATTTTTACCAAAATAACACTATTTATACTATTCAGGCAACATTTTTTCATTAATTTTGGATTCACAAGACATTTTTTCAACTTTTAACTTATTATTTTACAATTTTATGTTATTTTTTTCCAAAATAACACTATTTATACTATTCAGGCAACATTTTTTCATTAATTTTGGATTCACAAAGACATTTTTTCAACTTTTAACTTATTATTTTACAATTTTATGTTAATTTTTACCAAAATAACACTATTTATACTATTTAGGCAAAATTTTTTCATTAAAGTTTGGACTCACAAAGACATTTTTTCAACTTTTAACTTATTATTTTACAACTTTATGTTAATTTTTACCAAAATAACACTATTTATACTATTCAGGCAACATTTTTTCATTAAATTTTGGATTCACAAAGACATTTTTTTTTCAAATTTTAACTTATTATTTTACAACTTTATGTTAATTTTTTACCAAAATAACACAATTTCATCTATTCAGGCAACATTTTTTCATTAAATTTTGGACTCACAAAGACATTTTTCAACTTTTAACTTATTATTTTACAATTTTATACCTATTTTTAACCTAAATAACACTTTGTACTATTCAGGCAACATTTTTTATTAAATTTTGGACTCACAAAGACATTTTTTCAACTTTTAACTTATTATTTTACAAATTGATATTACGTTTTTACAAAAATAACACTATTTGTACTATTCAGGAAAGACTTTTAGTTACATTTTCGACATACTAAGTGTGTGTTCTCAACTTCTGTTTATTAGGCTTATTATTACTCAAATAACACAATTTCAGCTGTTCAGGCAACATTTTTTATTAAATTTTGGACTCACAAAAATATTTTTTCAACTTTTAACTAATTATTTTACAACTTTATGTTAATTTTTTACCAAAATAACACTATTTATACTATTCAGGCAACATTTTTTCATTAAATTTTGGATTCACAAAGACATTATTTAAATTTTTAAATTATTTATTTTACAACTTTATGTTAATTTTTACCAAAATAACACTATTTATACTGTTCAGGCAACATTTTTTCATTAATTTTGGATTCACAGACATTTTTTCAACTTTTAACTTATTATTTTACAACTTTATGTTAATTTTTACCAAAATAACACTATTTATACTATTCAGGCAACATTTTTTCATTAAATTTTGGATTCACAAAGACATTTTTTTCAACTTTTAACTTATTATTTTACAATTTTATACCTATTTTTACCAAAATAACACTATTTATACTATTCAGGAAAGACTTTTAGTTATATTTTCGACACACAAAGTGTGTTTTTTCAACTTCTATCTGTTTATTTCACAAGTTTAGGCTTATTTTTACCAAAATAACACTATTTATACTATTCAGGAAAGACTTTTAGTTACATTTTCGACACACAAAGTGTGTTTTTTCAACTTCTATCTGTTTATTTCACAAGTTTAGGCTTATTTTTACCAAAATAACACTATTTATACTATTCAGGAAAGACTTTTAGTTACATTTTCGACACACAAAGTGTGTTTTTTCAACTTCTATCTGTTTATTTCACAAGTTTAGGCTTATTATTACCAAAATAACACAATTCAATCTGTTCAGGAAAGACTTTTAGTTCTCAACTGCTATCTGTTTATTTCACAAGTCTAGGCTTATTACTACCAAAATAACACAATTCAATCTGTTCAGGAAAGAATTGTAGTTACATTTTCGACACACTAAGTGTGTGTTCTCAACTTCTATTTGTTTATTTCACAAGTTTAGCCTAATATTACTCAAATAACACAATTTAATCCAGTCAGGTAGGATTTGTTATTATATTTTGGATGCACAAAGAGATGTTTTCAACTTTTTTACTGATTTTTTGCAGGGTATGTATTAATTTTTATTTATTTTGTTTTGTATTATATACACATTTACAAATTTTTAACTTAGAGTTTAGTATTTATTTAAATTTTTTCGAAAACACTAAAGAAAAAGTACTTTTAGCTAAAATGTAAGCCACAGAATATATATTATTATTATTATTATTATTATTATTAGGGTTTACTGATTTTTACTATGCTATTTTTGGCTCTGTATTTCTATATGTATTTATTTAGGTCAGGTTACGCCTGCTACGTAGGAAAGTTTGTTTATTTTAGAGTTTGCTGAGTATTTTGTTACTCTTATATACTAAGTTTTCTAAATATATCAGGTAGGGCTCCATCCATATACTTTTGCTTTTGCTGTTTGGAGATGTGATCAGCATCACTCTCCATCTGCTTTTTATTTTATGTACCCAATATTATTTTGAGGCTTAGTGAATTCTAGAGCCTATTTATGCAGGAGAGAGGGCTTGAAAATTTTGATCTCAGATAACCCACAACTATTTGTCAGAGTATTTTAAAGGATATTTTATATTTATTATGTGCCACTAGAATATCAAAGCTTGCTTAATTTTTATGTCTGTAACGCTGTTATTGTATTTCTAGCTAAGGCTTACTGGATAAGGTACACGAAATGTTTATCATTTCGACTATTTATTTTTATACGAGGCCAAATGTTTAGTGTAACGAAAATTATTGTGTGTCTATAAAGACTGAAATTCCTTTACCGATGGGTCCATAACTGGACGCTTACCAACATTGTTCCTTTTTTTTTTTTTTTAAATATAACTATTTATCAATATATTGACAATTCACAGGACAAGACGAAGTTCTCAGACGACTGACTATATGGACCATAGGCCCACTTGCTAAACTTTTTTCTATGCTAGAAGAATAATTTAGCCTTATAGCCTTTTTCAAGGTATTTTTGAAGTATTACTGGTTTTTGGGTGCATCAACATTTGGGTTATTTCCATTTGGTTTGTTATACGAGGCTACAATCACTATCTGAACACTGAAATTCTCTGATTGAAACTAAAAGCTTAGGCTGTAACTAGAGACTTAGTATGTATATCGATAATTTATAGGACAACACGAACTTTACAAAGGATTATAGGTGACGTAGGCCCACACGCCAGAGCTTGGTTAATCTGCAAGAAGCATTTACAGCTAATATTACGAGGAAATGGGGTTGATTTTTTACTGTTTCACAAGAATGCTATTTTTTATACACCCAATATTTGCTTTTTCAAGTAACTACATGTACCAGAAGCACTTACAGGTCAACTCTAACTAGACTTCGACTTATTCTATATCAGGTGCTAAATTTATAAAGAACTATGATTGTGTATATTTCTGAGGAAGTACGCAAAAGCAGATTACCCGATTAAAGTATCTGAAAAACAGATTTTTCTATGCAAGTATATTTTTATTGACTGGATTATTTAACAGATCAAACAGGAAGACTGCAAAATTCATTAAATGTAGTTCTATAGTATAGGTGGTTTCAGAGATATAAAAAAAAATATAAGATTTCGCTTTTTTTGCTTATGAGGCTAATCGCGACGCTAAGGGTAAATGGCGAGGAAATGTAACGGAGGAGAAACAGTCCCAAAAGTTATGTTCTGCATGTAAGTTAATACCACAGAGATATTACAGTAGGTGTAGGTTCTACCACCAGAACATTTCTATTATAATAATACTGGTTATGCTGTACTGTTAGCTAAAGATGCTGATAATTGAGAAACTTAAAAGCTTATTTGCAAAATTTTAGATAAATAATAATCTTTTAGACTGTAAACATATTTTATATCCATTCTGCAAAAGATCCGATGACAAAATTTAAAAATTGTAATCGCCCAGACAGGGACTCGAACCCTGGACAGATAGGTTAAAAGCCTAACGCTATACCAACTAAGCTATCTGGGCACAAGGTATTATTTTCTTGAAAAGTTAGTTATGTTAAGAAATATATTGAAACACTTGAGAACACTCTTGGTCTGGTTCGACAGAGAAGGAGACAACATTTCCAAATTTTTACAGACTAGGTGTATTTTTCCACTATAGAGGCCTTCACTATATGTAATTCGAAACGCTAAAGTTCAGCTAACTTCCAAAATTGAGGTAAAGATTGTGTTTGGCGAGATTAACAAGTTACAATTATATCCAGTTACGGACAAATAAAGCTAAAACTCTCAGATTTACTGTACTAGCCAAGTTTTAGTAACATTTTCCTTCACTATAGTACTAATACCAAAGAAATAGATATATTTTATTTATAATTTGACCAAATGTACTAGTATGTAATTCACAAAGTTAGGTAAAAAACAGTATTTTTTTAAATATTGTTGCTGCCTTCAAATTTTATGTTATTTAGCCACTAACAACTGGTTTACACTGTTTGACATCCTTTAAATAGCAAAAGAAGGAATTATTTGTTTAGTATTTATACTACTTTATATTTATTTAAGAAAACAATTCTACAGTTTAACTTAATTTTTAACAAATTGTTACTAATTTATATATCAAAGTTATGTTATTTAGAGTGTATGAAGGCGTATAAAGTTAATATTTGTACTTATCAGTGCAACTAACAATTATATTTTACACACAAAAGATAATGTATACAGTTAAATCACTTGAATCAGAGAATAATATTTTACAGTAATGGATTCATTCAGCACTAGTCAGTACTTTTATGCATCAGAAAGTTTTTTTTTTAAATTTTCTATTATGCATGCTATTTTGGGCTTTTCTTAAAATGTATTTCTAGGGCAAACTGGTTTAATTTTCTGCTTATAATGCAAAGTTGACATAGTTTTCGCACAATTCATTGTACATTTGTTATATTCTCTACTTACAATCCAAATATTATGCTTATTTAATGTATAACTAACTAACTCTCTAGCCTTCTTAAACCCTAATGTTCACGGCTGCAACAACACATGCTTTTCATCTGTCCCTGTCCTGAGCAAGATCTATATACTCCTTTCCTTCCCTACCAATTTCCTTTAGGTCCATCTCTACATTATCCCTCCATCTTTGTTTTGGTCTTCCTATTGGTCTTTTACCATCAGGTTTCCCAACAAGAATTCTGTATACTCTTCTTTCCTCTCCCATTTGTACCACATGATCTACACACCAGAGTCTTCTTGATTTAATTATTCTAATAATATCTGGACATGAATACAAATTATGTACTTCTAAATTATGTAATTTTCTCTACTTATCTGCCTCGTCATCTGTTTTAGGCCCAAATATTTTCCTAAGGATTTTATTTTCAAATACTCTCAATTTATGTTTCTAGCTTATACTGTAGCTATTATATCTTTTTCTATCAGCTTATTTTGAAATTAATATTATTAGGTATAGTCTTTGATTTATAACTATATTGCTTTTTTTATCAATTTATCTAAGAGTACATGCAGACAAACACATGTGTACACACTTTTATGTAAATAGATATGCCTTTTTTCAATATTTTAGTATGAAGATTGCACTTTAGCTATTTAAGCAAGGGTAGGAAAGGTAGGATTTCTGAGAATTTGTTGCAGGATTTTGTTGTCCAAGTATAGATGAGAACTGAGCTGGGAGACTGCTTTGAACCTTTTCATGAGAGTTTGCATGTGAACTGTATGGAAATTCAGCACTATTGACTGTGCATGCTTCTAA
Organism: Lepisma saccharinum; assembly: GCF_977018435.1. Classification (NCBI taxonomy): domain Eukaryota; kingdom Metazoa; phylum Arthropoda; class Insecta; order Zygentoma; family Lepismatidae; genus Lepisma; species Lepisma saccharinum. Next base: position 16,991,945 of record NC_139249.1, on the reverse strand, counting down.
GTTTTGCTGTTATTTTACATCAAGTCTGTGAGACTGTAGACAGTTTTTCCCTTTTCAAGTAGTTTTTATTGATTGTATTTGTATATGTTTTGGGGACTTAGCAGTTTTATGTTATGAGGCAGTTTGTTGTAGAATATTTTTACCGGATTGTTTTGAGATATTGAGTGTCTGCTGTTTTACTTGTAATTATTTTTCTTCTTGTGTTGTGTATTTGACTATATTTTGTCCAAGTTCGTAGTATTTAGAATAATTGTTATTGACTTGTAGATGTAGGGAGAAATAAACCTTTGCAAGATGCTTTATACTTTAGTCTGAACATTATTCTTAGTGTTCACTTTTGAAGCCTTAGTATTCTGGTAGTATTATTAATGTAGAGGTAAATTAGGCTAAAATGTAGGCATTTATCTGATAAATTATACTCACTTAGTTGTTTCAGCAGGTAGAAGTTGCATGATGGTTTACTGCTGATGATGTTAATTTGCTCTTCTTATGTACTACGCATGATGTAGCTTACTTGAGTAATTGGAATTTTCTACTGAAAAAAGGATTGCTTGTCTATTTTATTCCTATGTTGTTGAGTTTGTCCATAAGCAAGCCATGTTTTTACTCTATCCTATGCCTTGGAAGAATCTAGATATATTGTGTTTGCAGTTTTATGTTTCTCTAAGGTTTCAGCTATGTAGCTTTTTAAACTGTGCTATGGGTGTGACTATTGATTTCTCTTTCTGGATCCCATGTTGGTTTCTGTGTATTCCTCTTGCTGCTTGAATTTGATTTAGGTTGTTTGCTTTTTTTCTTAGATCTTTATTTGTTTATTTGTTCAGTATTTTTTATTTTTTTATATTCTTTTACATAAAAAAATTCAAAGTACATTGTTAAAATCAAAGTGTGTTAAAATTCAATTTTTCAAAGTTAAAGTATTAAAAATACAATTTTCTAAAATTAAAAGTTATAATAGTATATTTTTGTTAGTAGAAGTTTTTATACTAGGGCAAATTATTTTGTTGTTAATGTAAAATTAAAGTAATTAAAAATAAATTTTTCAAAGTTAAAGTTTTAAAAATACAATTTTCTAAAATTAAAAGTTATAATTGTACATTTTTGTTAGTAGAAGTTTTTATACTAGAGTAAATTCTTTTGTTGTTAAAGAAAAATGTGTTAGTTAATGTAAAATTAAAGTAATTAAAATTCAAAAAAATAAAAAATACTGAACAAATAAACAAATAAAGATCTAAGAAAAAAAGCAAACAACCTAAATCAAATTCAAGCAGCAAGAGGAATACACAGAAACCAACATGGCATCCAGAAAGAGAAATCAATAGTCACACCCATATCACAGTTTGAAAAACTACATAGCTGAAACCATAGAGAAACATAAAACTGCAAACACAATATATCTAGATTCTTCCAAGGCATAGGATAGAGTAAAAACATGGCTTGCTTATGGACAAACTCAACAACATAGGAATAAAATAGACAAGCAATCCTTTTTTCAGTAGAAAATTCCAATTACTCAAGTAAGCTACATCATGCGTAGTACATAAGAAGAGCAAATTAACATCATCAGCAGCAAACCATCATGCAACTTCTACCTGCTGAAACAACTAAGTGAGTATAATTTATCAGAAAAATGCCTACATTTTAGCCTAATTTACCTCTACATTAATAATACTACCAGAATACTAAGGCTTCAAAAGTGAACACTAAGAATAATGTTCAGACTAAAGTATAAAGCATCTTGCAAAGGTTTATTTCTCCCTACATCTACAAGTCAATAACAATTATTCTAAATACTACGAACTTGGACAAAATATAGTCAAATACACAACACAAGAAGAAAAATAATTAAAAGTAAAACAGCAGACACTCAATATCTCAAAACAATCCGGTAAAAATATTCTACAACAAACTGCCTCATAACATAAAACTGCTAAGTCCCCAAAACATATACAAATACAATCAATAAAAACTACTTGAAAAGGGAAAAACTGTCTACAGTCTCACAGACTTGATGTAAAATAACAGCAAAACTTAGAAGCATGCACAGTCAATAGTGCTGAATTTCCATACAGTTCACATGCAAACTCTCATGAAAAGGTTCAAAGCAGTCTCCCAGCTCAGTTCTCATCTATACTTGGACAACAAAATCCTGCAACAAATTCTCAGAAATCCTACCTTTCCTACCCTTGCTTAAATAGCTAAAGTGCAATCTTCATACTAAAATATTGAAAAAAGGCATATCTATTTACATAAAAGTGTGTACACATGTGTTTGTCTGCATGTACTCTTAGATAAATTGATAAAAAAAGCAATATAGTTATAAATCAAAGACTATACCTAATAATATTAATTTCAAAATAAGCTGATAGAAAAAGATATAATAACTACAGTATAAGCTAGAAACATAAATTGAGAGTATTTGAAAATAAAATCCTTAGGAAAATATTTGGGCCTAAAACAGATGACGAGGCAGATAAGTAGAGAAAATTACATAATTTAGAAGTACATAATTTGTATTCATGTCCAGATATTATTAGAATAATTAAATCAAGAAGACTCTGGTGTGTAGATCATGTGGTACAAATGGGAGAGGAAAGAAGAGTATACAGAATTCTTGTTGGGAAACCTGATGGTAAAAGACCAATAGGAAGACCAAAACAAAGATGGAGGGATAATGTAGAGATGGACCTAAAGGAAATTGGTAGGGAAGGAAAGGAGTATATAGATCTTGCTCAGGACAGGGACAGATGAAAGGCATGTGTTGTTGCAGCCATGAACATTCGGGTTTAAGAAGGCTAGAGAGTTAGTTAGTTATACATTAAATAAGCATAATATTTGGATTGTAAGTAGAGAATATAACAAATGTACAATGAATTGTGCGAAAACTATGTCAACTTTGCATTATAAGCAGAAAATTAAACCAGTTTGCCCTAGAAATACATTTTAAGAAAAGCCCAAAATAGCATGCATAATAGAAAATTTAAAAAAACTTTCTGATGCATAAAAGTACTGACTAGTGCTGAATGAATCCATTACTGTAAAATATTATTCTCTGATTCAAGTGATTTAACTGTATACATTATCTTTTGTGTGTAAAATATAATTGTTAGTTGCACTGATAAGTACAAATATTAACTTTATACGCCTTCATACACTCTAAATAACATAACTTTGATATGTAAATTAGTAACAATTTGTTAAAAATTAAGTTAAACTGTAGAATTGTTTTCTTAAATAAATATAAAGTAGTATAAATACTAAACAAATAATTCCTTCTTTTGCTATTTAAAGGATGTCAAACAGTGTAAACCAGTTGTTAGTGGCTAAATAACATAAAATTTGAAGGCAGCAACAATATTTAAAAAAAATTACTGTTTTTTACCTAACTTTGTGAATTACATACTAGTACATTTGGCCAAATTATAAATAAAATATATCTATTTCTTTGGTATTAGTACTATAGTGAAGGAAAATGTTACTAAAACTTGGCTAGTACAGTAAATCTGAGAGTTTTAGCTTTATTTGTCCGTAACTGGATATAATTGTAACTTGTTAATCTCGCCAAACACAATCTTTACCTCAATTTTGGAAGTTAACTGAACTTTAGCGTTTCGAATTACATATAGTGAAAGCCTCTATAGTGGAAAAATACACCTAGTCTGTAAAAATTTGGAAATGTTGTCTCCTTCTCTGTCGAACCAGACCAAGAGTGTTCTCAAGTGTTTCAATATATTTCTTAACATAACTAACTTTTCAAGAAAATAATACCTTGTGCCCAGATAGCTTAGTTGGTATAGCGTTAGGCTTTTAACCTATCTGTCCAGGGTTCGAGTCCCTGTCTGGGCGATTACAATTTTTAAATTTTGTCATCGGATCTTTTGCAGAATGGATATAAAATATGTTTACAGTCTAACAGATTATTATTTATCTAAAATTTTGCAAATAAGCTTTTAAGTTTCTCAATTATCAGCATCTTTAGCTAACAGTACAGCATAACCAGTATTATTATAATAGAAATGTTCTGGTGGTAGAACCTACTCCTACTGTAATATCTCTGTGGTATTAACTTACATGCAGAACATAACTTTTGGGACTGTTTCTCCTCCGTTACATTTCCTCGCCATTTACCCTTAGCGTCGCGATTAGCCTCATAAGCAAAAAAAGCGAAATCTTATATTTTTTTTTATATCTCTGAAACCACCTATACTATAGAACTACATTTAATGAATTTTGCAGTCTTCCTGTTTGATCTGTTAAATAATCCAGTCAATAAAAATATACTTGCATAGAAAAATCTGTTTTTCAGATACTTTAATCGGGTAATCTGCTTTTGCGTACTTCCTCAGAAATATACACAATCATAGTTCTTTATAAATTTAGCACCTGATATAGAATAAGTCGAAGTCTAGTTAGAGTTGACCTGTAAGTGCTTCTGGTACATGTAGTTACTTGAAAAAGCAAATATTGGGTGTATAAAAAATAGCATTCTTGTGAAACAGTAAAAAATCAACCCCATTTCCTCGTAATATTAGCTGTAAATGCTTCTTGCAGATTAACCAAGCTCTGGCGTGTGGGCCTACGTCACCTATAATCCTTTGTAAAGTTCGTGTTGTCCTATAAATTATCGATATACATACTAAGTCTCTAGTTACAGCCTAAGCTTTTAGTTTCAATCAGAGAATTTCAGTGTTCAGATAGTGATTGTAGCCTCGTATAACAAACCAAATGGAAATAACCCAAATGTTGATGCACCCAAAAACCAGTAATACTTCAAAAATACCTTGAAAAAGGCTATAAGGCTAAATTATTCTTCTAGCATAGAAAAAAGTTTAGCAAGTGGGCCTATGGTCCATATAGTCAGTCGTCTGAGAACTTCGTCTTGTCCTGTGAATTGTCAATATATTGATAAATAGTTATATTTAAAAAAAAAAAAAAGGAACAATGTTGGTAAGCGTCCAGTTATGGACCCATCGGTAAAGGAATTTCAGTCTTTATAGACACACAATAATTTTCGTTACACTAAACATTTGGCCTCGTATAAAAATAAATAGTCGAAATGATAAACATTTCGTGTACCTTATCCAGTAAGCCTTAGCTAGAAATACAATAACAGCGTTACAGACATAAAAATTAAGCAAGCTTTGATATTCTAGTGGCACATAATAAATATAAAATATCCTTTAAAATACTCTGACAAATAGTTGTGGGTTATCTGAGATCAAAATTTTCAAGCCCTCTCTCCTGCATAAATAGGCTCTAGAATTCACTAAGCCTCAAAATAATATTGGGTACATAAAATAAAAAGCAGATGGAGAGTGATGCTGATCACATCTCCAAACAGCAAAAGCAAAAGTATATGGATGGAGCCCTACCTGATATATTTAGAAAACTTAGTATAAGAGTAACAAAATACTCAGCAAACTCTAAAATAAACAAACTTTCCTACGTAGCAGGCGTAACCTGACCTAAATAAATACATATAGAAATACAGAGCCAAAAATAGCATAGTAAAAATCAGTAAACCCTAATAATAATAATAATAATAATAATATATATTCTGTGGCTTACATTTTAGCTAAAAGTACTTTTTCTTTAGTGTTTTCGAAAAAATTTAAATAAATACTAAACTCTAAGTTAAAAATTTGTAAATGTGTATATAATACAAAACAAAATAAATAAAAATTAATACATACCCTGCAAAAAATCAGTAAAAAAGTTGAAAACATCTCTTTGTGCATCCAAAATATAATAACAAATCCTACCTGACTGGATTAAATTGTGTTATTTGAGTAATATTAGGCTAAACTTGTGAAATAAACAAATAGAAGTTGAGAACACACACTTAGTGTGTCGAAAATGTAACTACAATTCTTTCCTGAACAGATTGAATTGTGTTATTTTGGTAGTAATAAGCCTAGACTTGTGAAATAAACAGATAGCAGTTGAGAACTAAAAGTCTTTCCTGAACAGATTGAATTGTGTTATTTTGGTAATAATAAGCCTAAACTTGTGAAATAAACAGATAGAAGTTGAAAAAACACACTTTGTGTGTCGAAAATGTAACTAAAAGTCTTTCCTGAATAGTATAAATAGTGTTATTTTGGTAAAAATAAGCCTAAACTTGTGAAATAAACAGATAGAAGTTGAAAAAACACACTTTGTGTGTCGAAAATGTAACTAAAAGTCTTTCCTGAATAGTATAAATAGTGTTATTTTGGTAAAAATAAGCCTAAACTTGTGAAATAAACAGATAGAAGTTGAAAAAACACACTTTGTGTGTCGAAAATATAACTAAAAGTCTTTCCAGAATAGTATAAATAGTGTTATTTTGGTAAAAATAGGTATAAAATTGTAAAATAATAAGTTAAAAGTTGAAAAAAATGTCTTTGTGAATCCAAAATTTAATGAAAAAATGTTGCCTGAATAGTATAAATAGTGTTATTTTGGTAAAAATTAACATAAAGTTGTAAAATAATAAGTTAAAAGTTGAAAAAATGTCTGTGAATCCAAAATTAATGAAAAAATGTTGCCTGAACAGTATAAATAGTGTTATTTTGGTAAAAATTAACATAAAGTTGTAAAATAAATAATTTAAAAATTTAAAAAATATCTTTGTGAATCCAAAATTTAATGAAAAAATGTTGCCTGAATAGTATAAATAGTGTTATTTTGGTAAAAAATTAACATAAAGTTGTAAAATAATTAGTTAAAAGTTGAAAAAATATCTTTGTGAGTCCAAAATTTAATAAAAAATGTTGCCTGAACAGCTGAAATTGTGTTATTTGAGTAATAATAAGCCTAATAAACAGAAGTTGAGAACACACACTTAGTATGTCGAAAATGTAACTAAAAGTCTTTCCTGAATAGTACAAATAGTGTTATTTTTGTAAAAACGTAATATCAATTTGTAAAATAATAAGTTAAAAGTTGAAAAAATGTCTTTGTGAGTCCAAAATTTAATAAAAAATGTTGCCTGAATAGTACAAAGTGTTATTTAGGTTAAAAATAGGTATAAAATTGTAAAATAATAAGTTAAAAGTTGAAAAATGTCTTTGTGGGTCCAAAATTTAATGAAAAAATGTTGCCTGAATAGATGAAATTGTGTTATTTTGGTAAAAAATTAACATAAAGTTGTAAAATAATAAGTTAAAAGTTGAAAAAAAATGTCTTTGTGAATCCAAAATTTAATGAAAAAATGTTGCCTGAATAGTATAAATAGTGTTATTTTGGTAAAAATTAACATAAAGTTGTAAAATAATAAGTTAAAAGTTGAAAAAATGTCTTTGTGAGTCCAAACTTTAATGAAAAAATTTTGCCTAAATAGTATAAATAGTGTTATTTTGGTAAAAATTAACATAAAATTGTAAAATAATAAGTTAAAAGTTGAAAAAATGTCTTTGTGAATCCAAAATTAATGAAAAAATGTTGCCTGAATAGTATAAATAGTGTTATTTTGGAAAAAAATAACATAAAATTGTAAAATAATAAGTTAAAAGTTGAAAAAATGTCTTTGTGAATCCAAAATTAATGAAAAAATGTTGCCTGAATAGTATAAATAGTGTTATTTTGGTAAAAATTAACGTAAAGTTGTAAAATAATAAGTTAAAAGTTGAAAAAAATGTCTTTGCGAGTCCAAAATCTAACTAAAAATCTTTCCTGAACAGATTGAATTGTGTTATTTTGGTAAAAATAAGAATAAGCTGGGAAAATGTTTGACATAAAGTCAAAGTTTGGTAAAAAATAGACTCAATATTATGTTAAATAACACACAGTAACATACATTTACTACCTAAATCAATAATCAAAGGGTCCTAGGTTCGATACCCCGTGATAAAAGCAAATAGTGAAAACTGTAGGCCCAGTCCCTGAGAGCTCTTCCTTATTCATAGTACAAATAATAAACCCTTACGCTTCGTTCTCTTTGTTCTTGCGTTCTAGTTCACCTTGAACTTCTTCCCATCATCCTTTGTTCTAGTGTTCTCGGTAACCTTGGCATACTTTGACAGAAACATGTCGTAGCATGCAAGCGACGCGCAGTTTCAAAAAATTTGACCATTGCTGCCCATTTCCAGACATCCTTTGTTGTCTGGTTCAATCCCTCCACTGCCCTACAGTATTGCATAGCTTTCCCCTGTTATTGCGTACTGGTTAACCTTGAAAAAACCGGTTCTGAAAATCTACCGACGCGTTCTCTGATTGGTCAATTGGGTTCCTTCTTTGTCCTGGCGTTGTGACGTCATTTGACCTTGAACGCACACTCCCCAAATTCCTTTCTCCTCTACCTGCGCGGAATATTAATTCATTCTCTCTGTCTGGCATCAGAGCGGAGTCGAGATTCTGAGACAGTATTCTGTCTGGCGTCTGAGACCATCGTGTTTCATACCATAATAACATACATTATTACATAGTACTAATTAATAATATTACATATCGCGGGTTCGAGTACCGGGACCGTCTCCAATCGTAATTGGACCTGTACCTACACCCATTACCACCGTTCATAGCGGTTCATAAACCATAGAAAACTTATTTTCAATATTATAAACATTAATTATTATCGATTGATACATTACATACTTTGCAGTAATGAATATAAAAACATATGTATAGCGTTTAGTACCTCTAATTACCTTCTATATACATATTTTTCATAAAATAAATAATTATATATTCATAAAAAAGTTATAAACATGCAAATACATAAATGTAAAGTATTCTAAGTACTTGCAAATAAATTCTAAGTACATGCGAATTAATTAAAATCCGTGCAAATTAGTTATAAGTACGTGCAAATAAAGGACCACCCACGAAGAAAACATCCACTAGCGCACATCTCTACTACTAACTAGATTTCTACATACGGTTGCTAACTCATCAAGTGAATAATTCTGCAGCTATTTTTCAAACCTGCAGAGCTGTTTTATCAAAATCTTCTTTTGTGATTGCTTCTTATTAGTAGAATGAATATAAAATTATTATTATCTATTTTGGATACGATATCGAAATTAGAAGATGACAAGTATATAAAATCGTAATGATGAAAGGGCCATATCAAAATACCTCTGTCTTAGTATTTCAATATAGACCTAACTAAAAAACTTTGTGTGTTGCTGGAGGAAGCAACGCTAAGAAGAGGTTTTTATTTGTTTAACAGATCACCTTAATCATACCCAGGCCGGAAGCCCGGAGTTGACAACATCAAGCAACTCCACTCCACCCCTTCTACACTCAGTTTCAGTTACAACTTTTTGGCCAAGTTATGGCAGACAGTTAATTATATTTCTATATTTTTGCCACATTTCAAGTAGGCTATCTATTTCTTTTCATTATGTGGCACAATTTCAAAGTAATTTTTATGCATCATCCCTGTGAAGATCAGAAGCTGCAGCCCTCAGGCCCATAATCCTGTTCTAATCTTGATCATATTTTGCAAAATTTTGCGCCTCCCATATTGCCCTTTAAGCCTACTGGCTGCTTAAGCATACAAGTGGGCATTATATAACATTTTTTGTTTCAAAAGATTTGGAAATTCCTTTCGCTTTCCAAAGTTAAAGTTAAGGAAGTTGAAAGAAATTAATTAAATTAATTCCATTCAACTTATTATTTACTCTGATTTTTGTAAACCTATTCACGAAATCAGTGTTCCGGCAAAGGACAACAAAGCTTTTTATTGAATGATAATATGTGAACTTGTCTGTAATATAGATAATATTCACAAGTAGAATATACATGAAGTGAACACCATAATAAACTTATTTATTGGACCATTCGCATTTTCCCAAGTGTATATATTTTTGTGTCGGGAAGGCACAAAAGTTGTAAGAGATAATGCATTGGCGTCCCGTGAAATTGTTTGAGCCCTATTAAATCAATATTGATTTCAGCCTGCAAAAAAATTGGATCCAAAAATTTTCTTGCTCGCTTTGCTCGCAATATGTCATTGTTCTCTGTAATGCATTGTTAATTATCAGACAGAGAAATAAGTAAAATAACCAACTAACTAACTCTCTAGCCTTCTTAAACCCGAAGATTCATGGCTGCAGCAACACAGGCCTTCCATCTGTCCCTATCTTGAGCAAGATCTATATACTCTTTTCCATCCCTACCGATTTCCTTTAGGTCTATCTCAACGTTGTCCCTCCATCTTCGTCTTGCCCTTCCTACAGGTCTCTTACCATCAGGTTTCCCAACAAGAATCCTGTAAACTCCTCTTTCCTCTTCCATTCGTGCCACATGGCCTGCCCACCTAAGTCTTCTTGATTTAAATATTCTACATTGTAATAATATCTGGAGATGAATACAAATTATGTACTTCTAAATTATGTAACCGTCTCCACTCACCTGCCTCCTCATCCCTTTTAGGACCAAATATTTTCCTAAGGATCTTATTTTCAAATACTCTCAATTTATGTTCCTCTTTCAATGTAAGGACCAAGTTTCACACCCATATAATACTACAGGCAAATTTACTGTTTTGTATATTTTAACTTTTAGTTACTTAGATATTAAACGAGAAGACAAAAGTTTATGAAGAGAGAAGTAACATGCATTTCCTGAATTAAGCCTACTTTTTATTTCCTCCTTAATATAATAAACTAAATATATGCTTACAGGCCGAAACCAAGTGTTAGGTAATAATCAAAATCTAATTATTGATAACAACTCGTTTGAACCAGTTTCCAAATTCAAATACTTAGGAGTAATATTAACAAGTGAAAATTGTATTAAAGAGACAGAGAAATAAGACTTGTCTTAATTGATTTTGTTTTAAATGCATGAACAATTGTTTCGAGAAAAGGGAGCGTGCACATTTGAGAGACAATTTATGTAATTTTTGCTGTTGGTTTATTGTGAGATGGATGAATTGGTTGCCTAATGGATTTAAATAATATAAGTTGTATATAATATGTATTAAATAAACTTTTAATATGCACACAATTTAGTGTCCACGTCGCTCCATGTTGCATATATCGTCGGTGAAGGCGCGAAGTGTTGTAACTCGAAAAATTGCGTTTTTGAGTTATGACTACCTCCTCTGTTACCTGTCAAAATTTCGTAGGTTCCCACTGGTTCCGGAGATTTAAGCACCCTGCAATTGGCGTATCTTGAAATTTTCTGCATAAAAAAAAATCTGAGAAGTTGCTTCAGTTGCTGCTAAGAAATGAAGGCGCGTACTGGCGTAAGCTTAGCCTATATCGGGAAACAAGATATACGATTTACGAAATATTATATAAATTTATATAAGATTTATGAAACAAGGGTGAATCATACGTTAGTCCATACACAAAAAAGTTAGTTCCAGGGAGTAATCTGAAAGTAAAATGTGATGGAAAATGTGAAAAGTTTGGTAAAGAATGCTTTAAAATCACAGATGCGGAAAGACTTGAAATTTTTAAGGACTTTTATGCAAGTGGCGACCTTCAGCTTCAACGAGAATTCGTCAACACATATGTAAAGGTTTCTGACGTTAAACACAAAACTACGCAAAATGAAGAATCTCGAAGATCAAAAACAAATCATTACATTTTACCATAGAAGGAAAGAGAAGTAGTATCATTGTGTAAAACCATGTTTATAAACACACTTTTAACACCAGAGAAAACAATGCGAACTGCTCTAGCCAAAAGAAGATGCTCAGGTGTCATTGAGAAATTGAAAATAGGAGGAAAACTTTAGACCCTACTGGAAAGGGACAAAATAATAGAGAAAATAATAATAGAACTCATAAAGAGATTCCCAAGAGTCGATTGATTGATTGATTGATTTAGTTTATTTTACTTCGCGTTTTGCGCCTCTTGGCTAATTTGCGAAGATGGGGAAGAGTGATGAAATTGATGAATGGACATTCACAAACAACCAAGCCCGAGCGGGATTCGAACCCGGGACCCTTGGCGTCGCAGCGCGATGTGCTAACCACTCGACCACAGGGTCCGGCCCCAAGAGTCGAATCTCACTACTGCAGGAAAGATACACAAAGACAATGTCTTCATTCGGATCTGCCAAAAAGCAAAATGTATAGAATGTTTATTGAGGATCATAAAGAGAACATCACCCCTTTACCAACTTATCAGACATACAGAAAGATATTCAAAAGCATGGCCTTTTCTTTTCATTGACCGAAAAAGGATACGTACGGTCTGTGTAGCAACTTTCTGGAAGGAGATGAGTCGAAGAAAAGCGAACTAGCTGATAAGCATCAAAAACATATCGCCGAGAAGGATGCTGTAAGAAAGAAGAAAATGGAAGCTAAAGACACATCGGACCTTCAATGCAAGACTGTTGCTTCAGTGTTTCATTTTCAGCAAGTCATTTATTTTCCCATTTCAAATGAAATAAAGTTATTTTATATAAGACGATTATGCACATATAATATTACAGTCTATGATCTGAAGACAAGGGAATGTCATTGTTTTGTTTGGCACGAAGGAGTGAACCACAGAGGTGCATGCGAAAATCTCCACTTGCCTAAACAATTTTCTTCATCAATTGGATGTAAAACAGGTTGAAGATGTTTACTTGTTCGCTGATGGTTGTACAGGGCAAAATAAAATCTCAATAGTTGCAGCCATGATGCTCTACACTGTTATTATGGCTCAGCATATCAGTGTCATCAATTTAAATTTCTTTGAATCCTACCACGGACAGAATGAAGGCACTAAAATCAACTGGAAATGTATTCATTCCAGCTCAGCTGCTACCAATATTTAGACTTGCACGATCTGATAAACCATACACTGAGCATTCCCTTCGATGCATGAATTTCTTAGATTTCCGAGATGTCGCATAAAATGTGAGGATCCTATCTGTAAGGAAGGATGATAATGGTGAAGGAATTGACTGGACAGGCATACGATAACTAATGGTGATCAAGGATCAACCAGATAAAATTTATTACAAGGACAGCCATTTAAATGTGGTTTATCGAAGTATCTCGCTGCAAAGGAAAGTTATATTCACCAAAACTCCAAAGTGTCTTCACTCACATCCCCCAAGGATTTCATCACAGATGTATGCAGATTTGATGTCTTTATGTGAAGGAGATACACCTGTAGTGAGCGAACCTGAGTTTGTGTATTTCTACAAAAATCTTCCACACTGAATACCATATAAAAAAAATATTGAAAATATGCTATTGTACGAGCCTTTAGAGTCCCATAGTTATTCTTAGTTACAAGTACAACCAGAATTCATATTATCTTTGTACTGAAGTGTTACTATATCTTGAATTGCATTAAAGATAAACCATTATTAAATTTCTGTATTTTATTCACTTCTTTTAACTACTATTTTCAACAGAAATGGATAAATAGACGTGAATGTATGGATCACTTTTAAATAAAGGTATGAAATCAATACAACTATTATTAAATACTTTATATTAACGGGAAAATTAATAAATGTATCTCTACATACCAAAAAGATTATTTTTTTAAAAAAAAAATAAGGAGGGCGTAACTTTAATCACAATCTTTGAAAAGAAAAGGCGAAGGGACGTAAGTGATTCAAGCACATTCCAGCATTTTTCTTCCAGCAGAAATGAAAACATGTTCAAAATGTAACTTTTTTCCCAGATATAACAACAATCATACACTTATTGTACAAAATTTTCAATTGATATAATAAATATCAAATGAACACGACGGTATTATGTTTAACGAAAAACTTTAAATCGATCTCCTGAAAAATTATAAAAATCAAGATACGCCACTTCGTCCCTTCACCAATGATATGTGAAACATATATCGTGCACGAAAGTCATACATGTTAATGTAAAAAATAATTATATTTGGAATGCATTTATCAAGCATTTTCTGTCTTTGAAAAATAGTTTGTGTACTTGTTTTCCATTTTTAATGTGAAATTGAACGTGTTGAAAAATAATTCAAATCGTTTGTTCGAACACAAATGCTTTAGCACCAACTTCTACCCCCTTCTTGAATAATTTACGAGGGTAATAATGTATTTGATACTACTACTACTACTAATAACAATAATAATAATGTTGGTCCCGGGTTCGAATTCCGGCTTGGGCATGGATGTTTGTGAGTGTCCATTCATCAATTTCATCCAATCATCACTCATCCCCATCTTGGCAAATTAGCCAAAAGTGGCACAATAAGCCAAGTAAAATAAGGCAAAGTCAATAATAATAATGTTATAATAATAACATTATTAACATAATTATTATTAGCATTATTATTATTATTATTATTATGGCACGTTTATCCTGGTACTTGCCCCCCAAACAAAAATTCGTGGTTTGCTCCTCTGTTCCAATGGGTTTCTTTCTGAGATCGATCCACGTTCAAGTGTTTCAGATGTTTTTGAATTCAGATATTTAATATTCGTAATGCATCCAACGAGTTTCTTTTTTCCAAAAACAATTACATTGTCAATTATGAAAAATATAACCAGCTCCGCAGCTCGATATTCTGGCGCCTTATCCACGGTTACCCTCCTCCAAGCACCGACATTTTACATACGTCCTTCGATATTTTCTTCTTATGCCACAGTAATGATATCCCCCGGTTAAGAAAATTCTAACAAAGCATCCACGACAAGGATAATTTGCATAGGCATTCCATCACCTACCGCATTTTCTCAAAATTGATCCATACAACTACAAGCATTCCCATATATTTTCCCCAACTGGGCAAGGATTTTCACTTCGAGCACTTGGGGGCAGGGTAATATTTCATATCATACCCTTCAGTCATAAAAAAATACCTTGACATTTTATTATTATCATCATTATTGTTGTCGTTGTTTTACAAATCATAAAATTTAATTGAATTGAAAATACCGTGGCGTTGTTGCTAAGTTCAGACTTGAGTCCTCTATTTAAATATAAACTGGATTCGACTTGCTTCCTTTCCATAAACATTATCATTTATTTTAGAAACAGTTCAGTGTCTTTTTGTATTTCTTCACAATGTGTATATCAGATACTAGGGTCAATCCGATGGCGTAGTGGTAATGGCGTGGCCTTGTAATGAAGGGGTTCCGAGTTCGGTAGTCGAAGGAGGCAACCAAAACTTCTGATACCACTTACAATTGTCGGTCAAGTCCCGATTAGCCTATCTGTGCATAAAGTGGACTTAAAAAAACAAAAACTCAAATATCAGAGACCACTGAGTCTGATGTCTTTCAAGACATACCTTGTCCACGCAACAATTTCACTATTCAAATGATATTAGGTGTTCCCAGACATCTCAGGTAGGTCAAGTGCTTCACTGCCCCCTCCCCCCCTTTCCCAATACGAGCGCGAATTTTGGAGTAAGGAAAGAAATAAAAGCTCATTAAAAATAATATGTGTTATATTTAAAGATTCGTATTTTGCATTTCTGATTTTAACAAAAGTTTTCGCATATTTAAGAATATTTCAGTCAGAGGCGCAACCACGAATTTTTGTTTGGGATGCAACCACTAGGATAAACGTATCAATAATAATAATAATAATAATAATAATAATAATAATAACACGATTGTAATTAATATTACAATTTTATTATTATTAATAGTAGTAGTACCAAACACATTATTATTCACGCAATAAGGGGGGTTAGAAGTCGGCGCCCAAGCAATAGTGTTGGATCAAACTATTTGAAATATTTTTTCAACACGTTCAATTTCATTAGCTAATAATGAAAAACAAGCTCACAAACTGCATTTTTGAACGACAGAGAATGCATAACGAATTTAATACTTATGGCGAGCGAAGTGAGAAAGAAAATTTTTAGAACCAAAATTGTGAAAACTGAAAATAATATAGATTCTCTTTTACATTTTTTTTTCATTTGTATCGTTTGGCTCCTATGGTTGACTCCCGCCGCCCCTCTAGCTACCTACGGTTCTGAACTTGATTAGACTGTAAGAAAATTAGGTATTGCGAGAAAGAAAAATACGAAATGTATTTTTATTTGTACAAAATTTGAAATAAAGGGGCGTAGTTGCCCTTCTTCACCCCCGCTGGTCACAGGTGACGGAAAGTGGGTCCTCTATGACACTCCCAAGCATACCAGACATTGGTTGTCGCCACGTGACACTGTTCCTCACACCTCAAGACCACCTCTGCACCCACGAAAAGTTATGCTCTCTTTATGGTGGAATTGTCGGCAAGTGATACATTACGAGCTCCTTCCACCTGGTCAGACCATCACTGCTGAACTCTACTCTCAGCAGTTGCAAAGGGTACACCGTGCATTGCGGCTGAAGGAGCTGGCATTGGTGAATCGCAAGGGTGTGCTGTTCCTGCACGACAATGCCAAACCACATGTGGCAAAGAGGACCCGAAAAACCCTTCAGCAACTTGGCTGGAAGACACTGTGCCATCCACCATATTCACCGGACCTTGCACCAACAGATTACCACCTGTTTCATTCCCTCGACAACCACCTCCGTGGTAGATCCTTCGCAAATGAGGGAGACCTACGGAACGCACTCACGGACTTCTTTGCGTCCAAGCCCGCCGAGTTTTATCACCAGGGTATTGTGCAGCTGCAGGAACTTTGGCAAAAGGTGTTGGATACTGATGGAGATTACTCGAAACCTAAAGGTACGTACCGTCCACTGTATTGCTCTTTGTTTATCACTGCTCTAGAAAACAGCCACAGGCTGAACCTCGCCCTTTAATAAAGAAATTTGAATTTGAATTTGAATTTGAACAGCAAGAACTTTTTTTGGTTACCTTGTATTTCTTTGGTTGCTGCGAAGAAAAACACAACGTTTACGTGCAAAAATATGAAAAAATGCCACTCAAAAAGTTCAACAAGGACTACCCAGTTTTAAATTTTAAATACCGATATCCGGAATTTCTTGCACGATGAATAAATTTGTTTTTAAAGGAGGTATGAGTTCGACGGGACGACCCCGTCTCCAAGATGTCTAAAATTGACAAAAAATCACATATTATGAGACTAAATTGCAATTTCCTCTACGGATGTCATAAAATGAGAGCTCTCCTCCCTAACACCTTACATTTAGCAAACAGTACTCGTGGCGACGCTTCAGATGATTCTTTTTTCAGGTGACTGTTGCTAGTTACGGGGATCAACGTTATGCGATTATAAACTTCCCTCTGCTACAGTTTTTCCATTTTCTGCGCCGCGTTTTTGTGAGAAACTGTCGGTTGACTAGTTAGCGGCTCTACGAGACACTAAGCAAATTCAGGGCCTCCCCGGTGGCGTAGTGGTAACGTTGTCGCCTCGTAATCAAGTCCCGGGTTCGATATCCGGTGAAGGCACATGGCACAGTGGTTTGGATCCCACATTAAACTGTAGCTCCAGTCCCGATTAGCCTTTCTGTTCATAAAGTGGACTTAAAACAACAAAAAATCAATCAAACTAAGCAAATTCATCTACCAGTGACTCTCGGTATAGTGTAATGTGCAATGATAAATAGGAGAACGACAAAACTGCCGGAGAATGGGCAAGAGTGTACGAATGATCTTAACAGCTTGGCGAAGAACGCCAGTTTCTCACGAATGAACCGCGTGGACACATTTGTCGGACTGGGATATGCAAGGTGTTCTTTATGTGAATTTTTGGGGAAAGGGTCATGAAATATGCCCAGTTTTCCTGCACGTTGATGAAGGGTGCCGTGTAATGACATTTGCATAAAAAAGACGTTGATGTTGTCTGCAAATGTTATCCTTCACAATAACCTCCCCACATTGTCAATTTGACAGCAATAACTTTCCGAAAGGGTTTTGCTTCATGTTCTTACACTCCGGGCTAACTCTTAGTGAATATCAGATTTATTTGATCCGCTTAAAGATAATATGAGAGGGAAGAAATTTTAGACAGATGAAGCACTGACAAAAGATATCAAGATATCCTGCAGTGGCTATGGCAGCAGTCTAGTGTCTTCAACGCCAAAGAACTCACGGAACTGACACAGTGATAGCAGCTATGCCTGTATGCTCATGGAGATTCCTTTAAAAAACTCACGTAGTTTTGTCCTTGTAGGACTTGTAGTCTTGGTCGGTCAATCCTGAATGACCCTTGCAAATGTGCTGTTTGAGAAAAGATCAAACTAATTCCATCTGTATTTTTACGTCGCTTTTCTGCCAATTTAGCTAATCGCGACGACAAGGATAAAATTGTGAAATAGATGGAAAGACAAAAACACATTATGACTTGACAAAGATTCGAATCCAGGAATTCTGGCGCTACACTTACTTCTCCGCCACAGAAGACGACCAAGCTATTTACATTTTTCAAATTATTTAGATAATATTTTCGTTCACTGTAAATTAATGGAAAGACCAAAAATCATCAAATGAAATAGGTCTACAAGTTAGATAAAACTAAATTAATGCTTACTGGAAGAAAGCAATGTTTCGTTTCTTTTCCTTATGCCTCAGACCTCCCCGATGGCGCAGTGGTAGCGTCGTCTCCTTGTAATTAAGGGGTCCTGGGTTCGATACCCGGTGGAGGCACATAGTGGTTCGGATCCCACTTTAAACTGTAGGTCCAATCCCGATTAGCCTTACTGTGCATAAAGTTAACTTAAAACACCCAATCAATCAATCAAAAACCTTATGCCTCAGTTTGCACAATTTCTTTTGGATACTTTATTCTTTTTCCCACTGTTTCTTTTACTTAATGGGTGTGAGTGATCGGAGTTTATGGGTCCGGGACGGGATAGATACGGTATGTAAAACTATCCCGATCTTCAGGACAGAAAATTTCACGTATTTCCCGACTAGTTCAGAAAATTTTATCGATAGGTAATGTTCAGAATTTCCTAACACTACTGAAATTATTGAGTTCCACGCACATTTTGTCCCCAAATAAATTATTTTCGGTATTTTGATGCCATTTCTAGAAGATTTCCTTTCCGATAATTAAGTATATCCAGAATTCTTATTTCACGATCATTTTAAATTCCTGACCTATTCGAAATCCCGAAAGTAAGTTAATAATTTCCCGAAGATTCCCGGGACAGGACTTCTGGATCCCGCAAACTGAAGTCTGATTTCCGATGGGTTACCGGACGTTTTCCTTGATACGTTTAAAAATCATTATGCGACTGGTAGTATGTCAGAGGTCCCAGGTTCGATCACCATGTTCCTGAGTTCGTCAGTCATCCTCATCATTATAACTAAACCTCAACTTCGAATGACGTGAAATAACCAGAATACGTAAACTTTAATAAACAAACATCGTATCCGACGCATAGGCGGGCTGATTAACATCTGTGCATAAATTGGACTTGAATCTAGGGATGTACAATATCGGAAATTTGATATCGCGATATATCGTCAAGAAAATATCGTAGCAGACGATAGGATACGATATTATTTCCGTATCGTGATATGGGTGATATATAGTCTCCCTCTGCACAATATATATCGCAAAAATATCGTGACGATATATTATAAGGGGAGGATTGGTTTTTGCTAGATTGGGGGTTAGCTTATATTATGTTGCTTTAAAGTTGGTTTTACAAAAGGTTAACTTTAAATATATAATATATCAAAAACAGCAAAAACACAAGAGAACCACGCTTTACGCGGCCACACGCAGACCCTATTCCACGTGTGGTGTTCCGTATAGTAACAGATATCCCCTGAGATATCTGTTAAGCAACAGACGAACTTTAGCCTAACTTTAATAATCGGTAACTAGAGGAGGGCTTAATAGGCTTATGATTCACTAAAATGATAGAAGGTCAGACACCTTTAAACGACATATTTATTCATTGAAAAGAACACCGCTTATGACATAGCTGCCACCAAACATGAGCACTTCACTGTACAAGACACAAAAAAGATATACAAAAGATTTTGTACTTACATATCAGCCGTTTTCACACTATATCACTCATACCTGGGGCTTTACACACGCTGTTTCACTCTTTATTGCCACATCCCGACACATGGACAAATTTGTGGTATACCACACTAAAGAATTACTATTATGTGCTTCCTTGGTGTAACAAAGGCTTTGGGGGGTGATAAATGAATTTTCCTGGCTTTTCTTGGAAGGATGGCTAAGAACAACTTGGATATTCTTTGATATCCTATGGATGCTTCTATGGCGTCAGTTCTGCCGACCATGTGGTCTGGATTTCCACATGGGATGAGGGACACAAAACTCGCTATTTTGCTGAATTTTCACTGGGATCCTTAAATGCACTTGTGGACACAATATCCCACTTGGTCACACACACTTAGGCCTGTGTTTACTGTAACAGGACCTTAGATCCTTTTTCCCTTTATGTATCCTTTGTTGTTGGCACAGGTGGCCATTCACACACTGGATTTTACCAGCAACTTCCAAGCTGACCTGCTCTCAGGTGGGTCTGTAATACAAGTGAGCTTGACTAGCAAGCTCAGAACACAATAGGCCATCTGAAAGTCTTCTCTGTGACGTCACAGCCTTGGCGGCTTCTCATTGGCCAGCTGGAGTCCTTTGAGATCTTTCCTTGTCTTTGGGAGAATTGCCATTTTCTCCCACCAGATGGCAGAGTTATCAATTGCTTAAAAAGCATAAACAAAAGTGTTTTTTCAGCTTTTCTGGCTTAGTTATGCCAGATAATTGCAAATGAGTTTACTTTTAATAAATTAGGCATTATTTTACCTATGGGTGAGTGTTATCTCTGATTTTCAGTAAAGAATAAAAGATTTAGTAAACATGTGATTTGGAGCACATGGTTTTTGTTCTCCAAAATGGCTACTGTTAGCCTAACAATGGTTGGTTCTTTATAAATAAAGCATTTCTACCCCTCCCATGAGTGACAACTGGTTGGTAAACATGACCCATGATTCTAATTGGGGGTGGGGGGTATAAGTTTCTGGGAAAATAGCTCTCACAAGCTTTCCCTGATGCCAACCTAATGGCCCTTGTACTTAGGTTGGCCTGTGGTTATTTGTGTGTGGGCATGTATGCCCAATGCTGATTGGTCATAATATCGTCTAGTTAATATCGCCTGGACGATAGTTTCTCAACATCGCGATATATCGTCTGGACGATATATCGTCGAACAGTACTTGAATCAGTTGAAATGTCGGTTCTGCCAACCGAAGGCTTCGTGTTTTGATGACGTTACTTTGGTCTGAATATGTGTTCCTTGCACCCCTAGCATGCGTGGTTTTACCACAGAGAGCAATGTCATAAAACCGGACTCTTTTGAACATTCGTACCGCCGAAAGGACGCACCGAAGACAAAAATAACACTCGCATTAAAAAAAAAATCATTATAATCCACTGGATCATTCACTGTGCCTTCACTTCCTTCTTCTTCCTCCATGATATGTGGCGCCGTTCTTTCCATTGAACATGTTTACAGTTAATCGGATATCATGAGTAAGCAGTTGCAGTGGAAGGAATGTTTCAAAGCGACAAAAAAAGAAAAACATATTTGTTTCCCCGCCATAATGAATTCACACTGCCTTCCTCCTTAGATATAACACTGACATAGTGGAATCTTGATAGCCAGTATATATGTGAAAAATTGATTGATTGATTGAGTTGGTGTTTTAAGTCCACTTTATGCACAGTAAAGCAAATTTGGAGTGGACCTACAGTTTACAGGTATCGAACCTGGAACCCCTTGATTACAAGGCGACGACGCTACCACTGCGCCTTGGGGGAGGCCATTGTGAAAAAGGCTAAACACAGAAAACTAAATGCATCATATCTATTGATGCACCAGAACGCATCAAGTGCATTTTATTTATTATTTTGTTAAGAATCAGATTCACATTTGATGCAATTGGTTAAAATATTTTTTGATTATCGTAGAAGCCCCAAAGGACATCACATGATGGAAGTGAAGCAAAACTGCGCCTAGCGTCAGAAAGGGGGAAATCGAGTCGGCAGAACGAAGCAGTACACGCTGCTGTGAAGACTGGTAACTTCAATCGGTGTTCCCTCTTCACGCAATGCCATTTCCTCTCACCTATTCATTGGTGACCGTCTAGCGTCACCACTTGCGCAAGGACTTGTTCTCCGCTTGCTGTAAATTGTTTAAATGTGTGAGAAGTAAATAATGCATGCAACAATAATATATTATCATATCATCACTCATCTCCATCTTCGCAATTAGCCGAAACTGGCACAAAAGCGAAGTAAAATAAACTAAATCAATAATTTAATCTTAAATAAGTTATATGCACTAAATGTTACAATTACTATTATTTTGATATGTAAAATTACATTTTAGCTTCCTTGACTAAAATATTGATTTTACCCATGCGTTATGTCGCCCCTCCTTCCTTGGAAAATTTTTAAGCCACCCTATATTTTTTGAGGTCATCATACACTTCCTCAACATAAGATAACAACATTGTGAGGCCGCTACTCACTTGTGCACCAGAAGTAATAAACCTTGTGGGGACATCATACACTTCTTCAACAGAAGATAGTAACCTTGTGGGGACACTACTCACTTTGCATCAGAAGTAATAAACCTTGTGAGGACATCATACACTTCTTCAACAGAAGATAGTAACCTTGTGGGGACACTACTCACTTTGCATCAGAAGTAATAAACCTTGTGAGGACATCATACACTTCTTCAACAGAAGATAATAACCTTGTGGGGACACTACTCACTTTGCATCAGAAGTAATAAACCTTGTGGGGACATCATACACTTCTTCAACATAAGGTAACATCCTTGTGGGGACACTACTCACTTTGCATCAGAAGTAATAAACCTTGTGGGGACATCATACACTTCTTCAACAGAAGATAGTAACCTTGTGGGGACACTACTCACTTTGCATCAGAAGTAATAATCCTTGTGAGGACATCATACACTTCTTCAACAGAAGATAGTAACCTTGTGGGGACACTACTCACTTTGCATCAGAAGTAATACACCTTGTGAGGACATCATACACTTCTTCAACAGACGATAGTAACCTTGTGGGGACACTACTCACTTTGCATCAGAAGTAATAAACCTTGTGAGGACATCATACATTTCTACAACAGAAGATATCATCCTTGTGGGGACACTACTCAATTTGTATCGACAGTAATATACCTTGTGAGCACACAATACACTTCAACAACAAAAAGTAAGCTTGT
Organism: Lepisma saccharinum; assembly: GCF_977018435.1. NCBI lineage: Eukaryota > Metazoa > Arthropoda > Insecta > Zygentoma > Lepismatidae > Lepisma > Lepisma saccharinum. The sequence goes on along the minus strand of NC_139249.1, from coordinate 16,968,903 downwards.
GGATCGAAAAGTTTCTTAAACGTATATCGAATTTCTATCGCGAATTGAAGCCATGACTTCCTTATTTCAAAGCATGCTAGCACATAAAGTAAATTGATTGAATTTGTGAGATGTAAATAATGCATTAAAGAATAATATATTATCATAAATTAGAAATGTACATAAATCAATAATATTAGTAACAGTTACTGTTAGTATTTTCATGACGTGTAAATTTACATTTTAGCTTCCTGGAAAAATATATTGACTTTGCCCAGGATACACCCCTCCCGCTTCTCCTCGGAAAATTTCTAAGCGCTTGTATACCCTTGAGCGCACTATATATTTCTTCAATGGAAGATAACAACGTTGTAGGGACACTACTCACTTTTCCATCAGAAGTTATATCCCTTGTAAAAGCACTTTTTAAATTATTGACTAATTTAATTTAGTAACACTGTTGAGCCTTGTTTCATGCCTTGGTCAGCATTGTAATGTTTAATTGACTTCAGATACAAATTAACATTTAACTTAAAGCAAAGCATGATTCGAAATGTATATATATATTAAACACAAATAGTTTGTGAGAACAATGAAAGATACTTTGCACATATATCACATTTTGCATCGTTTCTTTCTGGCTTTTTTGGCTAATCGTGACGATTAGATAAAATTGATGAAGTGACACTGGAAGAAAATAATCGAACTCAGAACTTTATTGAATCGATTTCGAGTCCTATATCCCTCTGCATGATTCCCACATCATATCACATGGTATTATTATTATTATTATTATTATTATTATTATTATTATTATCGTTAATATTATTATTATCATCATTATTATTATTTGTAATCCACTTGCTATGTAGCTTTTTACTTTTTGTCTTCATTTTAAAACAGAGAAGTTTGCATTTCTTCATAAAATAGCACAACACTCGTTATTATAATTAATTTGCTACCTTTATTTGTCAGCCACTTATTTACATCCAAAATAATTTTACCAGTGCTCTTGTGTGCGTCAGATCTCTCCTATTTCATGTAACATCTGTTTCTCTTTTCCAGTGATTTATTCTCTGCAAGACAAGTATTTACGATTTTGTTTATGAAAAATATCATAAACGACAAAAACTGCAAAAATCGACACAGACTAAAAATATTTCCTATCTTTTATTGTCAAGTACCAACAGGGTAGCATTTTCAAACTTATTTACACATCGGTCCCCACAGCGTCTGTACAGAATCAATCGTGTGTATGGAGTGTATGTGTAAATTTTCATATATCTAATGAACCTTGTGGGGACACGAGGCCACCTGATTTCACAGGCCTTGTGGGTACTGGTGTCCCCACAAGGATAGGAAACGTTTTTCTTGTATAATTTGCTCACAATGTAGGTTACTTTTAATTTTCAGGAGTTTATAGTTTTACTGTGTTATTTGTCACATATTTTCAACAAACACATCAGACTACGACTGTAATTTCCCCCGGTCCCCACAGTGTATGTGCACTAACAGAGTCCCCACAAGGTAGCATATGCACGTATGTGTGTGTGTGTGTGTGTGTTTGTTTGTTCCGGCATAACTCTCGAACGCCTGGAGCGATTTCAACCAAACTTGGTACACGTATCACTTGCAAACTCGAAAGAAATATTGTTGGGGTAAGATACCCCTGTCACCCCTAGGGGTGGGGTGGGAAGGGGTGACATGTAAAAAGAAACGAAAACTACCAATATTAGCGTGGAATCCATAGTTTTCGGGGTCGCTAAGATGAATAATGACTCTCTCAATGTCATTCAACTCCAAGACACCCCTGGTACGTGGTTTGAAGAAGATGACATGTAAAGCGACTGATATTAGTGTGGAATCCATAGTTTTCGGGGTCGCTAAGATGACAAGTGACACTCCCAATGCAGTTGAACTCCAAGACACCTCTAGCACCCCTAGGGGATGGGGTGGAATGGGAGTGATATGTAAGACACCTATATTAGTGTGGAATCCATAGTTTACGAGGTCGCTAAGATGAATAGTGACCCTCCCAATGCAGTTCAACTCCAAGTTCATTTTACACTATAGTTCGAATTCATTATTTTCCTGTCTAATAGAAGATTGGTATAAATAAATACCCGGGCAACGCCGGACAATCAGCTAGTTTGCCAATAAAGAAAAAAACTGGCTCCTGAGAAAAAGGGGCTGGAGTGTGAATTTCTTTTAGTTTTTTCTACCTCTGATAATGATCCCTCTCGCATATTACCACAACCTCATCTACATTTAAAATGCTTAAGAAATCATTGCAGCATGTAAATTAAAATGTAAGTTCCTTTTATCAAAAATAGCTATTTCTTCAATGAAGTCTGCCCTCTGATCCTTCAAAGACCATGTCGCCAGCGATTCCGAACAGAAGGAAGAGAATAATGTACTAGGCCCACCAGCAGTGGCAAGCCCCGGAATGAACTATGTGCCATAATTGGAGTCGCTTTCATGGATGTTTGACATTGTTACTAGTGCATTTGGAGTGAATTCAATTTGTCCCCGGCGAATGGAGAATTCCGTGGACACAGCCACGCGTGCTGGCCGTATGGCTAAACAAGAATATTAAATCTCTGTGTCCGTTCCTGCATACGCGGCTGGGAAAGGCGACGGGCAACTTCATTTTGAATGTTTCGATCAACTCTGTAGCTCTGACGTCACAGGTACAAGAGGCTCCTCAGTTTGATAGCTTAGTTTTAGGGAACGTTGTTCACAGGTTAACTGCGACGATAAGAATCAATGATTGTGATAAGAGAAATACGTATTTGTTCTTTAGTCATAGATTTGGCAACAATTAAAGTCGCCCTCTGGAGTCCTTTCAAAGCATCGAATGCTGGGTAAAAAATTAGTTCAAAATTTCACCACCGGGTGTAAATGTGGCGCTTAAAATTATATTTTCCCTACCAGATCCCTCTGGAGCCCGATCGAAGAAACAGATAGATGTGAAACTTGATATAAAGACTATGGAGACCATGAGGGAGCGAATGCTGATAAAAAGAACTAGTTAAAATTTTCACCACCAGGTTGAAATGTGGCGCTGAAGTAACAACAACCAGTAATTTGAGTTTATGTCGGTACAGTAGTGTCCGATATGCGCCCTGTCCAAGCGAACAACCATTTGTTAAAGCATTAGACAGTGTGATCAATGGGTGCACAAAGCGTTTCCTGTCTTCACTGTCCACCAGATTTCAGCGCCACATTTCCACCTGGTGGTGAAAATTCGAACTATCTTTTTCATCACCATTCGCTTCACTATGGCCTCCAAAGTCCCTACACCAAGTTGCAGCGCAATCCGTTGCTTCTAACGGACTTCAGAGGGCTCTGGAACTACCGGTATTATTATTTATGGCATCCCATTTCACCTAATCCTGTTTCGCCTAATGGCTTACAGCACCTGTCAACCAAGATCTGACAGCTGTCCGCCATTTTATCCACGTTTATCCCGTTTTGCCTAATCCCATTTCGCCTAAACCGGTTGCAAGGGAGGAAAATTTTGACGTTGATCAACTTATACCAAGCATTTCTGAACAAATAGAGGAGGGGTATCTCCAAAGTATGATCCTCCACCCGCATACGTTCGAGGCGCCGCAATCGAATTGCGCACACCTTAGATCCAGGATTGCGCACAAATCTCACTAACCTGTTTTGCGCACAGATTTTGATCGAACGTTGCCATTTTGATAGCTTTAGAGTCTGTGCGCAAAACTGTTGTTTTCTTTAGACAAGAAGAGTGAGAAATTAGAAATAAAATAGTAAATCTATTAAGGATTACATAAAAAATGTAATTTGACCAGTAAAAGTAGCAAGTCGAGATAGGTTAGGTTAGGCAAAACAGCAAAAACATGTGTAAGTCCACACACACACACACACACAAACATAACAGAAGGGACAACGGCTTGAGAACATTTTACATCAGACACCATCGCCTCATTTTTTGTGCACAATCCTGTACATTGTGACAGCTTGTCAACGGCTTATCAGATACCACTGATAAAACCGGAAAAGTGTGCGCAATTCGGCTGTAGCCGTTGGAGGGCGTGCGCTTAGTGTACTGATGCCAGGACGTCAGTTTCACTGACTTAGAACAGGTCCCCTGCCTTTTTTCATTACTGTTTATTATTTATAATATAGTAGATACAATAACATAAAAAAAGAAAAATGAGAAACATTCGGAACATGCGCCGATGCTAATTACTAGGGAGATAAATTTATGGCAAATAAAAACTGAGGAGAGCGGTAAATACTAAAATGTTAGATCAGCGGTATATACCAGCGGTGGAAAAAAAATGGCACACACTTTATCATTATGAGAGGAAACAACATACAAAAGAGCTATAAATTGATAAACTACTTCATTTTTATATACTGTACACATAATTGCACAAGTACTTAGCTGTCCAACCAAAAAGAAAACATCAACACAAAATCACTTCATTTCTAAATTCCATATCTCAAGTGATTTATTCATTGTATGTATTTAAAGGATATCCTTGCTGTCCAACAAATAAAATAATCACTACTGCACATACACAAACACATGTTGAAAATCACATGATGATAAACAAAATTAATTCATGACTGAACACAAATGACACCATTGTTTCCCTTGATGTGCGGGAACAGACTAATCTTATCGCTGCTACAGCTAGCAAGTTCAATGAAACTGGAAGTTGAGTAGACATTCGGGGGAAGAAAGGAATGCAGCTTGACAGGGAGCGAAGTTTTCGAACTGAGATTATGTGCATGGGAAATCCCAATTTGCAGCGTCTTCCTGATATGATCGAAGATAAAACGTTCTTGAGCTGCAAGTGGTAGGAAACTTTAGGCAAACGTTTCATTACAAATCGACAGTTTGCGCGCACAACCTCGATTGCGGGTTTTTGCGTGTTTTCTACTTAATTTGATGATATTTCGCGAAAAAGCGTTCATTTCGTGGAAAAAGTACACATTTCGCATTACTTCGCGAATGAAACTCATGCATATTTCATCATTGGGGGTGTAGTTACGTGCAGAATGTTCAAAATTGCATCTTATTTTTCACATTTCGCGATTTCGCGCATCGCGAAAATTCAATGTCTCTACTAATTACGAACAGTCACATGAGCCAAATAGATGTTGATCCTGAAAAGGAGTATCGTCACACAATCCAGCAGCCGGTGTATTAGTCATATTTTCTACAAGATAAAATAAAATGTGACTGCAAAATGACTTCATTCTCAATCTGTATCATTTAGCCGGATTGCCAACTTCCAGCAACTTCATCGACGCTTCATTTTCTGATTGTTCTTGTTTTATCTAACTTAACCTAACCATGTGTATGACATCAAGGAGAGCTATGGATGAATTAACAAAACAGAGTACTATCTCCTCTACACAGACCATTGCATTTCTCTCATTTGAAATATTTCCCTTTCATGAGATTTGGCGATATCCCGTTTCGCCTAAAATGGTGCTCAGGTCATACATAAATCACATTATATTGTCAAGGACGTCCGCAGGATTTTTTTCAGGGAGGGCAAGGAAGGTATTTTTTTCCAGGGGGAGCAAACAAGGCACATTTTCCCCAATAATAATGTTGTTCCCTGAAAAAATCATTGCTTAAATTTGAATTTATCATGTTCGTGCAATACAGTAATTAACACATATTATTGTGGCTGAAATGAAATTATATGTGTGAAATATATAATTTTTGTTGACTTTCATTTTCCAGGGGGCACACCTCCCCCTTGCCCCCCCCTTTCAGTCGCATATGTATATTGTGTTGATAAGAAATTAGGCGAAAAGGGATCGGGGAAAAAACGGGACTCGCACATTATTATGGAGATGATTTTGTGCCTAATTGTTTTTGTATTCATTTGCAGCAAAACATAGGCTTCTTGAAGCTTTTCTGGCGGCGAATACTGAAGAGGTTTTAATGCAGGGGGTGCTCGTTGCTATGTGAAGTACGTATGCATTACGTCATCTGGGAGGATCGGGTTTGACGGTGCTCGTTGCTATGTGCAGTAAGTTTGGTGCGGGGTACATTTAGCTACTAACACGTCGCAAAAATCGGAACAAGCAGGTTATTGATTTTGTAGCGTTCGATTTATTTTTATTGTATTTTTGTACTTGTAGACTGCAATCATGTCTAATTGTGCTGCAGCAAGCTATGAAAACTATCACCAGAAAACTAAAGGAACTGACATAAAATATCATAGATTTCCAGTCGATAATTGCGTAAGTAAACAGTGGACTCATGCTTGTAGACGAAATGTAAAAAAATGCAAGTGTGCAGTGCCAATTATTGTGCGAGATCTAAAAGCAGAATTTCTGTATTTTCCACCAAAGAACGTGCTGAAGCCAACTGCAGTGCCATCGCTAAAATTACACCCAATTTAAGAAATTTACCTACTTTAGTACCAAAAAATCGAGGAAGACGTGCCATAAACAAGCTAAAGAATATGCTGCCAGAAAAGAGAAAAATATATAGACTAAGGTATATACACAAACTGCAAGCAATGTTTCGTAGTTGGAAAACATATTCGATCGTTTACAAAGGAGAAACACACGTCTGCATTCAGAAGCAAATAAATTAAAGATTACAAACAACCTCTATCAACCTGCTTTAACTAAATAAATAATTTCAAAATCTAAAACGTAACCTAACCGACAGTACCACAAGAAAAGTCATCAATATCTTGAAAATGTGTTCAACTAGTGCGAAGTACGTAGTGAGCCTAACTGATTTGTTATGTACATTTTATGTAAGTCGGATTTATAATTACTAACAAATTCATTTACTTAACACAAACCGATGTTGATTGTGATTTGTACGTTCACATTATTGTGAAAAACGTTGTCGAAAATGTGCATTTCGAAGATCGCGTACTAACTTCCACGCTATTGGAAATTAAATTCACTTAGTACATCTTCAATACGAGTTACGTAGAGTTGTATGCACGATGGTAAATATTGCATGAGTGAATATTACACCCATCATTGAAATTTTTGCAACTTTGTTCAATTTTGGTATTTCACAAATACATTGTAAATAATTTTGTACCCTTGTACTCAATATAAACCAATGGAACTTACATTATTTCTTTGTAGTACATTTCTGTCAAAAAGAGCAAGATATAAGATTAGTGTAATGCAAGTTACTTCGTTAATGTACAAATGTGTGTCACATATCAACCTTGGAGTATATTTTCCGGTTATACAACTCGGACACACATGGAAATGGAAATGAAAAATCTGCGGACAAAGTCCTTTAACGAATAATGATTCGTACACTTGCACAGTCAATCATTGTGAGTTCATGTAACTTTTCTCCTTTATTGTTTAATTAAACTAAGATATTTTCATCGATATTCTCAAAGCGTTTCATTTACCGTGTGATCATAAATCTATTTCTATTGGCTTGAATTTAGTAGGTTAAGACATTTAAGTTTGATGTTCCTAGCACTCATCAAGTATTTAGAGCAGGTTAAGTTAGTTAAATTAGTACTTGTACACTTTGGCTCGTCTTCTGAACGCGTTTGTTTGTAAAGTTCTTAATACGAAACAATACTTTTCAGAACTATGACAACGATAATTTGCAGCCAAATTTGAACCAGAGAAATTTAAAATATCTGCAAATTACAAACTGGAATTGCGTTTTCAAAGTCTGAAACTACTATCTTACAAACTATTTCGTCATTCTTCCTCCACATAAAACTTTCCAAAAAAAATTTGCATGTGGGACTTTGATCCGTAAATTATCGTACAGTAAATAAATGTATGAAGAAGGTTGGGGATTCTTTCGAATTTAGAGTAAGTTTCAAATGCAGAGTAAAATTTTATCTAGATTGTATATTGCTTCTTTCACTTGATAATTTGAGAAATAAAGTTACATTATGTAGAACGGTAAAGGTTGGATTTTAAGTATATCAGTATTATTTTAATACTTTCTGATGTTATGTAAAATTTGAAATGTTCTTGGAAATGATTGCAACGTTCTGAATGAATAAGAAGGAACGATTCAGTCAGAAAACGAACTATTAGGCTTTTGTACTGCGTTGTGTTATTTGTTGTAAATAGATTATACCGGACTACTATCGGATTAAAAATTACGGATATTCAAATTTGGACTCCAATTAAAAGTTAACCAGTAGAACCAGTAGAAGGCAATTACGTGACATTTTACTATCTTGTCTTCGCGATTAGCCCAAAGTAGCAGAAAAGCGGAGTGAAACAAATAAACAAAATAAATCTATGAAACGATCATTTCCTTTTTAACTCTTTCATTCATGCAATTCTTCTTTAGCATGTTAAAATTATAGTATACTATGATTATAAAATGAAGACATGGTAAATGAGAACATGCGCAACTATCTTTGTAACATCGATCAGAAAGTTTGAAAAATATGGATTTTCACAATACGTTTGCGAGTTTTCAATTATGTTACTACTAGTGCCTCCCCGATGGCGAAATGGTAGCGTCGTTGCCTTGTAATCAAGGGATCCCGGGTTCTATACTCGGTGGAGGGACATAGTAGTTCGGATACCACTTTAAACTGTAGATCCAGTCCCGATTAGCCTTTCTGTGCATAAAGTGGACTTTTGAAACACCAACTGAATCAATCAGTCATGTTACTAATCATTAAAGGAATGCCTCAATACCATCCCAAAATTTCGATATTTAATAATTCCCCCTCCTCAAAGTAATAAAACACTTTCCCTCTCTGAACCTCGCATAGAAATTATAGCGGCCGTTTGCTTCGGCCAAGCCCCGAACGAACATAACCGAAGGGGCACCGAGCATAACCGATCCTCCCACAAGACGTCACGCGCTCGTGCATGATCGGCAATTTTCGGATGGCGCTACCTTATATAAAATTACCTTGGTTTTAATGTTTTAAATTCGTTTCATGTACAGTTAACGGCAATAAAAATGGGACAGCTATATTGTGAAATCCTCGCTTTCTTGCAAGGCGTTATGTGTTCAATAGTTTGCTATTAAAATCCACTTATCGCCGTGGAGTTAGGCAACACACATAGCAGTGGGGTGAGCATTTGAGGATCTAGATGTCCCGTCTTTGTTGCCGATGAGTGTACTTTTGAGTTTGACAACGCATTTTTATACGACCTTAAAAAGCTGCAGCGCATTATTATAATAAGACAAGGTCTATCATATCCAATTTGTAGGAGTGTGCGGGATCCCGAAAAGTCGGGAAAGGGATCTGGGAAAAAAAATTTCCGCCCCGATCCCGACTTTTCGGGATCCCGAGCAGTCGGGAAATACGATACCGAATGGTCATTTTCAAAAGTCGTTAATTCTCGACGTTTTCTGCATTGTAAATGTCTGGAACTTGTCGGATTATAGTTAGTTTAAAAAAAAAAAAAAAAAAAAAAAAAACTTAAGGTGAAAATGACGTGTAGAACTCAAGATTTCCAGAGTTTCGGGAAATTTCGAATATTTCCCGTCCCGAATGTCGGGATTTAAAAAAATTCCCGTCCCGACCAAAATAATTCTGTCCCCCATACCCCTACCAATTTGTGAAACGTCATAATCTCCATCCTACGCGGAAATACATGACAGGGGTGTAATTTGAGACGGATGTGAAATGTGCCCACATCTTTCGAGTATACTTATTATTGAAAAAGAAAAGAGATTTCGTAGCTACCGGACCACATTCTAACATTCCTCGTTCTTTTAAATTGCGCGAAAGAATCAATTAAAAATTTCGGCCTCCTTTGATCTTTTATCTTTTTTTTACGAATGCCTCCCCATGACTCGATTGTCGGCTTTTCGATCTTTGCAAGGGTATAAGGGGGGGGGGGTTGGTAAAAAGAGGAACGTGGCTATAGGATCATATCAAAAGGTAATTTCTACCTCTCGAATGTGCATGCGTACTCTCAGGCACGCGCCTAATTCCCCTTCCTGTCCCTAGGTGTCGCCGCCGTCAAAGCGAGCCCATTTGAGTTCCGTTATAAGGACAAAAGAAGATCAATGTTCCGTTTATCTCGTCAATAAAATGCCATCGGTTCTTCATGTGACGCTTCATCCGGAATAGGGACAAGGGGAAGAACGCCGGTTTGGGAAAAGGACAGTGGCGGAGGGAGGGAAGGGGGAGAGGGGAGAGTAGCTCGCGCGCGCGTGTGTATTGAAGTGGGAAGACCCTTTCAATAAGGGTCTACGTCTGAGTGAGGCATTCCCGCACCAGTAAGTGTTGCGATCCCAAAATTCCCTTCGAGAGTTGACATACAGTGAAACCTCGATTCGCCTGTACCCGTATAAATTGACATGGTTCATTTCAAACTTTAAAATACAATGATCCCCCCTCAAATATTGATATATTTTCCTCCGAGTTTGCCTTTCGGTCTTCCATCAGAAGAAATGCTTGTAATTAATATCACATAGTGCCATCTTTTACTTATTTTTTGGTTCATTTGCTATTCACTTTTATGTTGTTTTGTTACTCCTATTTATTTTTTAAATTTATTTTTATATTTTTATGCTTATTATTATTATTGCTCTTTCATTGTTGACAATTTCAGTGTAAAATGACCACCTGTGCTGTATCTGGAATTTTCTCAATAAATAAATAAATAAAAACAAATAATGCAGTTCCTCTTTTGATTTGTATTTTATGTTACCACCTTGGGCCACTCGTGACAATGAGGATGAATGATGACTTTGATGAAGGACACTCAAGGAACACCCTTGTCCAAGTCGGGATTCAAACCCGCGAATTGAAGATCATTTCTTAGGGTTCTGACCGAATATGTTAAGAAAAGAAATCGTTGTATTGTTCCACGAGTTTTCAAAATCCAAAAATGAGAATTGATGTCAGAGGTAACACAACGTAACGTTTATGATTAAAAATCCTCAACTAACTTTCTGGATATTTCTGGAACCAGGTGTGTAAATGTTTTATGACAGAATCACTCATGTGTTTGATTGAGCAGAATAGTTGTTAGAATATTGACGAACAAAATATATATGTACTCATTTGTCCCAAGCAAGGTAGAGGACACTGAATTCGATATAGGGGTAGCCAAAACCTATCCTCAGCCCGGGTGTAGTCACAAATCTGCATGGCTTCATGCATTCTCGGTCCCGGTCATAGATGTCGAGTGGTGTGATCATCGCCACGCTCTGGTCGCCTGTGGTCCTTTAAGTCGAGAAATTGGGGTACTACGATCCGGCGGGGAGACCGCCTTTATGGCAGTGACCCTCTGTTGCCGCGTTTGTACCTACGAAGCAACTCGTCCAACAATCAATTAGGCCCACTGCTTGGGCAAGAAGCGACATTACAGTGCCTCTTCCCCGAAGCAGCCAGCAGGGAAACAGGATTTTGTCAAAATAACCGTTCTCCGCTGTGATTGGACACCGGCTCCTTCGACCGCGGAATTATAGTGGGTTTGCGAAATCAACACAGATATGTGCAATTTCCAACCTGACCATCTCCGATTTTCATGACATTTGGGGAGTTGAAACTATTCATGGAACTTACTAACTATGAAAATTTTTAGTCTCGTGCGTCTTGCAATTGGTAAATTATTCAAGGTCAAATTTAGTAGAAATTGCCCTTTTTGAGCCCGCTTAGCTATACTAAATGTGCTGTAACTCCGCCCCTATTTCGTCTAGGAAGCTCAAATCAAGCTTATTGTACAGGGAATTGAACAAGCTTTCCAGTGATATATAACAAGCCCACCTTTTGTCACGTGACCTTGACCTTTGACCTTGAATATCTCAAAACATGTCAACACCAAAAATCGTGAGAAATTTCTCGTGAAATTCTAGCCTGATTTGATACATCACCTCATCCCCTTTCCTTTGAAATTTTTGCGTTGAATTCAGTATGGCGGTCAACATTATGCTGGACCTGCGCTTGACACACACAGCTAGAGATCTCCCTGTGCCTAACCTATTTCTTTCATGACCAGGATAACTCCTTTACATTTTGTAGAGGGTGTTAAGGGACTTTTGACTCGTCATGGTTCATGTAATAAGGCTTTTATCAGTCACATAGTTACACATATTATTTTGTATCTTCTGATCCCATTGCAGTCCCAGAATGATTTTTTGATATGTTTTAGAGTATGGCATGAGAGACCAAATATATTTTTTTCACGATTTTTGGTGATGACATGTTTTGAGATATTCAAGGTCCAAGGCCAAGGTCACGTGACAAAATTATATTTTTATCGAAAGGTAGGCTTGTTACATATCACTGGAAACCTTGTTCAATCCCCTGTACAATAAGCTTTATTTGAGCTTCCCATGCGAAATAGGGGCGGAGTTACAGCACATTTAGTATAGCTGAGCAGGCTCAAAAAGGGCAATTTCTGCTAAATTTGACCTTGAATAATTTAACAATTACAAGACAAACGAAACTAAAAATTTTCATAGGTACTAAGTTCCATGCATAGTTTTAAGTCCCCAAATTTCATGAAAATCGAAGATGGTCAGGTTGGGGGCTGTGTTGATTTCGCATGGAATGACTCAAGGGTCAAATTTTCTGGGTCTCCTAAAGTTGTGGGGAATATTAGTGATAGTTATATTAATATTACAATTGTAATAAGAAAGTCTAATATATCTTTAATAGAGAAGAATGGGTGAAATGGATTTTTTCTCTATATTTCTGTTAAAACAGAAAAGTGGGTTACGAACGAAAACTTACTACCCGGGATCACCAACGCTAGAAATCGAACCTTGGTCTTCCGAGCGCAGACAGACGCCCTATCGGCTTGGCCACCGTGGCTTCATATTACAAATCCCGGCATGGAGGGAAATTTTGCAAAACAAATTCCCCCTATCGTGGGATTTTTGGGGAAATTTACCCTTGGTCGGAAACACTGGTGCCAACTGTGCATTGCCGTGACATTCCACTCAATTGCTCTTGCAAACTGGTATTGGTATGCGATGCGCCTCCCCATCTTTCAATCCTTGCCTCCTCCTGCTGTTCTCTTTCTTTTCCCGCCACCCCTTCCTGCAGCCAAATTCGCTTCATGCAGCCGTGACTGACATCTCTTCCCTTCGCCGCAAAAGAGACCTGCTACATACCCGACCTCTGCTGACAAATTCTTTCCCTAATTTTTTCAAGCTGACTAGCAACTTTTAATTTCTGCACTGTTCTCCCATTCCACATGCACAGGTCACGATTCTCTAGTGATGTTACGTAGCTTCTATTTCATTATTTGAAAGATCCTGAATACAGAAAAACCCATTTTACAACAGGATATCAACACAGGAAATGAAACTAAGACATAATAACATGCACACACACAGACACACACATACTATATACATAACAAGAAAATAACAACTAGAATAAAACCAACATTATTTAATCTTTAGTTTCTTGATCCACTGCGTTCTGAAAGTGTGCTTGTAAAGCCTTTTAACGAGTTGTAAAAGCGTTGGTAGACCTTAGAGAAGTTATCTTTGTCCTAGGGATAGTCTTTAAGATTTAGTGCACAAGAAGTTGTTGCATTTGCTGTAGGCACGTGGGATTCTGATATTAACAGTTCGTTATATCGGAGACACATTTCTTCATTTTTACAAGAAGAAACTACTTACGGAAATGAGTTTATCCAAGCTTTCCAACTTTCGTAGAGGTATTTTCTTTCATCGTGCAATCTATTTGACCGGCAAATCATATACTTTTCAAGAGAAATATCCCACCGACTCACAATTGACATGCTTCCCGTACGTGAACTGCTTGCTCCGCACGTTCGATGACGTAACCCACTGTCAGTGTTTCAAACTCCGTTTCTATATACTATACTTGCCTAACCCAACCAAAGCTAACCTAACCTTATGGAAATGGTTCGTGGGGCTATCCGTCAGCTACCCGTGCATAATGTATAATTTCCACCGGTGACGAACACAATAGTAGGTATTTTTCGGTGAAGAAGGTTGAAACACTGCATACCCACAACGTGAGTCAAGATGTGCCCGTCATTTTGTGTGTTCCGGAAGCGAAGAAAGGAATAAAAAAAAATCCTCTGTATGTGAAAAAGTGTGTTTGTTTTCGTGTAAAATGCATAATGGCACCTTGAACTATGTTCCGCAATACACAATTGCTAAGTACGAACCATGCGAAACACAAAATATCCGATTTAAATGTGTCTCCGATATACCTTAACAATGGCAAGAATTCGCCAATGAAAAGTTGTCGATTCATGATTCTTAAAAGAAATGTTAGATCTGAAACTTGACCGCGAAGAGAAAGATCATGAATTTCAAGAGTGGATAGAATTCCATGTTTGGAAAAGTTTGCAAAGGCTGACATCTATGTTTAACAATTTTGATGAAGAAATTTACTACTTTTTCTGTTCTTATGTTGCTTTGACAAGCCATTGACCAAATACAGGAACCATATTTAAGAATAGGTACAACGCACGTTGTGAAGTAGGTTTTGAGGGCAGAAACATGCGTGATATCTGTAAATTGCGAGACTTGGAGGTCTCACACACATTCATACATGGTGAGCTTAAAGTCTTTTCCTGATTTCCAACATTTATTATACAAAAAGTTAGACACTTTTTTTTTAAAAAATGGCACCAAAACTCAAAAAGCTTTGTCGTAACGCAGAAACATGTTGTGTTTCCGAAATGTCCTCCAAAATCACAAGTTTCTTGTTTTATTCTTAAACTTCAACATGTGGCGCCATTTGTTGCACGGAGAATGTCTAAACGATGCTCACTTTCTCTCCATATGTTAGACAGCATCTCCTCAGTCAGAAAAGTTTCAGGACTGGTGTTGTAAAAAAATAATATATATTCATGGATCTTGGGTGGCCGCGGTGGCTCAGTCGGTAACGCGTCTGACTACCATGCTCAAGATCCTGGGTTCGATCCCCGGCCGGTTCAAATCCGGGAACTTTTCTAACGATAGAAGCGGCCCCGGCGCCCACCCAGCGTCGAATGACATGGGTACCTGGGGGAAACCCTGGGGGGTAAAGGCGGTCAGGGGCGTGATGCTGATCACATCACCCCACTCATGACCGGATCAAGAAAGTGTGGGGCGTTACCCCCACACCCCCTACACATTTCTATACACCTTCATGGCGTGGTGCTAAGCACAGGGGAGCACTTTACCTTTTTTACCTTTATTCGTGGATCTTGGTCCTGTCAAAGTAGTCCCCGTCCGCTATTTCTATACAGAGTTTCTCGAGGTCTTGGAAGCAAGCAGAGAAAGCTTCTTCTGGAATTCTTCTCAGCACATCTGTCACAGTCTGTTGAGTGATTGATTGATTTGATGTTTCAAGTCAAATTTATGCACAGTAAGGCTAATCGGGACTGGACCTCCAGTTTAAAGTGGAATACGAACGACTATGTGCCTCCACCGGGTATCAAACCCGGGACCCCTTGATTACAAGGCAACGACGCTACAACTGCGTCATCGGGGAGACCCTCACAGCCTTTTGGATTGCTGGAATATCTCGATGTCACTTCCCTTTCATAGGAAGGATGTGGAAGAGCAGGGATGCTATATTTGGCAGCAGTATGGGGTATTGCATTATCTTGAAAGAGGAACCATCGCGCAAAATTTAATGACACACATCCCTATTCAATTTCAGTACACAGGGTACATCTGATATCGTGCAAACAGTAACACGATGATCTTTTCGAAACTAAGTTTCTCACACATTTTCCACATTGCGGTATGTGCTCTTGAAGGCCGACCTGACACCCTGCCCTCCCGAAAATTCTTGTGCCATTCAAACACACAGCCTCTCAATAATGCCTGGTTGCCATATGCTTGCAGTATCATGGTCTATGTTTCCGTAGGTGTTTTCTCTGTAGCTTAACACAAAACAAAAGTACTTTATCAAGGAAAGTTGTTTGGGCGGTGACACGTAGGGTATTATATGTTGTTTACACTGTGTGTGTGTGTGCATGTGTGTAGAGGCCAAACGGATCCGGATCCGAAAGTTCGGGTTCTGGATCCGGATCCGAAAAATCCGGATCCGAGAGTTTCGTATCTCAATCCCATTATAATATTACCACATCTTAAAACGTATTATGATCTTCGATTACAAAGAAATTTTTCATTAGTTAGCCCTACAAGATTTTTTTTTTTCAAGTGTTGTTCCTAAAATACTTTGCTACGCATCGGCTAACACACTCGTGCACAAAAATAATCTTAGTTGTTTAGCATAAAATGTCAGAGGTGATTTTGTAAATGCCATTGAAACGCATATGTATTCATTGGAATGTATTGGAAATGGAAACACACACAAATTGAGACATTCCATTCCAGGATGAAACCTTTAACACATATAACAAGATAGAAACGTTATACAAAAATTATACAATTGTTCTACAGTTACAGTTTTAAAAATTAAAATAAAACATTATAATATATGCAGTGTTATATAATTACAAAGTGTAAGACTAAGTGTATTAATTGCAAAACGCACACTATATATAATGTGTGTGTATATTAGCAGGTAATTTGCCTGCTATTATCTTTGCTGTTGGCTGTACATAAATCGGGTCTAGCCAATAAAGTAATACCAACGCTGTCGCCTTGTTTTCAAGGTGCGCGGGCTTCTAAGCTGAGTAAAGTCACATAGAACAATTTTTCGGAATCCACCTTAACGTGTAATACGCCCACGATTAACCCTCTGAGCATAAAATGCACTTAAACGTTTGACGCATGTAAACGGGTTTTGTCAGTACTTACAAATTACAATATTGGCGTATGTACAAAAATGCACAATTCACATATGCTCAGATGGGATATTCGGAACTGAACTTGGAACTTCGAGTAGTCTTATTTTTGAGCTTTCAGAAGTAGATCAAAATAGAATATAACTTCTGCGTTGTTGTTATATTTTTCATTGCGCGTAAAAATTGCGTAATGGCTATTTCTTCCAGTTAAATGATTTCGTTCAAACTGGTACTGTTAAAAACCGAAAATTCCTGATCTGCGGATCCGGATTTCGGATCCGGATCTGGCCATCCATAGCTTAGAGCCACAATATGCAGTACTTTAGTTTCCATATACAAGTTTCCATACCCCCTAAAAGAACTAACCCTTCCCCAAATGAAACACAAATGCTCCACTGAGTGAGCATCCTACTTCCCCCCCCCCCCCCCCCCAGAGCAAAAAGCTTAATTCGCACAATGTAGACAGGGCTCCAAATACACCGGAACGACATTTCGGTTCGTGGCTATCTGGAACCTTCCCGCTCCGTTCCTTCAGAAATTACAACGGACCATTCCGCCTCGTTCATTTTTTTAAAATATATTTCACTACATGTTCATTTTCAGCGTGAATTATATTGTTAATACTCTTTAATAGTACTTATTATAGCATTCATATAAGCTTCCCCTCTACGTAGAGATGTGTTGTTTGTATGATTGCGCCTATGTTGTCTTCATCTTCATCCGTATAACATAATCTATATAGAGGTCAGTATTAAAAGTAGGGGAGGGGCAAGAAGCCACTTACTCCAGGTCCAGCTGTAATTAATGCACATGAAAGAAAGCTGGAAAATTTATAGAGTACAATTTTGTTGATTTTGGCACATTTAAATATTTTAGAGAATGAATGAATGAAAATTTTGGGTGCGTCGTCACTTTTGGACCATTTTGCACCCTTCAGTGTATGCGGGGAACAAGGGCGTATCCAGGAGATGGGTCCAGGGAGTACGGACCTCCGCAAATTCCCTTCTTCTTATTGAAGATGAGACACTTGATGTTGCAGGTATAGAAAATTCTTTGTGTGCACGGTTTGTGGATTCTGAAAATAACACCCACTATTTTTTTTTTTTAGTTTCGCACTGGGTAGTGATATATCAGCTGAAAATCTGACTTCAGCGAGAAACAGTTTTGGTACAGTAAGTGAAGTTTGTATTTTTTTAGAAATAATGCATGCAGAGGTGAAATACTAAAAGCAAATATATTGTATTATTTACCAGACAGTAAAAACAAACTATTGTCAGTGTGTGAAACTCGATTTCTGGAAAAACATGATTCACTTCATGTTTATGTTAAATGTCTTGCAGTGGCGTAGCAACATATCGCGAGGCCCTGGGCGAGATTAGAATGCGAGGCACCCATCCGTTCTTTAATCCTAGCTTGGTAACACATTTGACACCTTTTGCTGGTAACGGGGGGATGTTTCGTAAACAATTCAAATATGATATACATGCCAGTTCTTTCCGTAAGTATTAACATATGATGCATTACTTTAATTATATTGCAATTTGCTTCATTTTTACAATCTTGAAAGTAAAATTAAATAACATTGCTCATTTCTAAGCATTCAAATAACACACATCTGTTTCGTGGCAGTTGTAGGTACTTTATTGTTAACATATTAAAATCGGGAGTGCTTTTTATTCAAGAAAAGAATAAATGCTTAAACATGTCCAAGTAAGGTATCGTGAATTTTTAAATAAATATTTCATGAGAAACACGACAATATTTCTTACCTTTTTTTCTGACCCTTACTCTAAGGACCAGTGCCCCGCGAAATTTGTTACGTCCATGGTTTGACGTATACATTCAAATTTAAAGTCAGATAAAAACACAATGTTTTAATTTTTTGCCCAGAGAAATTAGCCTTTAACATCTTTTTTTCTCACTTCTATTTTTTTTTTTACATTTTTCGTATCAACTCGCGAGGCCCCTTCAGGCGCGAGGCCGTGGGCGGTCGCCCACTTCGCCCACCCCTTGCTACGCCACTGATGCCTTGTCAGTTAAGTGGAGCTGTCCGAGTGAACCATTTCAAGCAAGTGATCTTCTAGCGGCAGTTAAAAAGGGGACATTCTTAATAGTACTCTTTATCTGTGAAAAGGGTTTCAGTTTTACTGTGCAGTTGTGAAAGTATTTGGAGCCCTCATCAGAATTTAGCCTCTGCTCTTTCTTTCCCAAGAGATGTCAAAGAACTGTTTCAGAGACTTCAGGAGATTTCAGATGAATAGTTCAGCCAAATATTTCAAAATGCTTCTGAAAAGCTTCAACAGACATTCAAGTCTGAAATTACGATTTCAAAAATAAAAAATAAAAGGATATAACTTCCCTCGTACAATTATAGAGGGTGACGTGCCATTGCTCTTGGAGGATGTAACTCGCAAAGTTTTCAGTGTAACTCACAAAACACAAAATTCAGTTCAGTGCACATGGGCGCCTTTGGAGGCACGAAGAATGTCCAACCTGCTGTCTTTAACAGCATTCCTCGTCCATGCTTTTACGCTACAATTTCAAGAACTGATCACACCACTTCTGTATACGTGAGAAGTTTGAACTGACCCGGCCCATGGTCTAGATCGAGAACCTTTTTAGTCTGTATGTAGCCAGCTTCTGCGTAGTCTCCTGCCGAATGTAGAGATTAGAAAATCGTCAATAGATGACGCTGTAATCTTGTCAAGACTCTCATTATATTAATTTATGGATTAATGCAAACAATAGTTAGAAAAATAGTGATATATTTATCTGTGTGTTATGGTGTCATACTACAGTAAAATGAAGTAGAAATATATTAGTTTTATTAGAACGGAGAGTAGCATAACATGTACACTCTTACAACCATAATCTAATGAACAGTTGATATGTAGATATTGTATAAAGTCTAGAATTATATAAAAAAAATATCTCGATTGTCGGAGTGTCTTTATTGTACACACGAAAGTTTCGTCACCCTTAAGTACTGAATTTTGTTTCTGCATACCACCACACAACCTGTGCACGCTCGTTTGGAATCGCAATTTTTAGAAACAATTTATTATCCACTGTAGTTCTAGCGCGAACTTCCATATTACCATGTAAGCTTTTTGAGTTTCCGCTTCTGCTCCTATTGGAATCACAACAGTATGACCTGAAATGAAAAAGAAATAACCTTTCAAAATGTTATAGTCTCACGGTGGACAGGCTGCATCACAGTAAAATAATTTCTGAAGGATGGTTTCCAAGTGACACCCTTCTTACGCGTGAAGCTTCCTTAGGAAGCTTTTAAACCGAAGCGAGAGGACAAGCTGCTTGTGCACAAGGGACAGAGAGAGAGAGAAGGAAGATAAATGCAATATCGAGATAGCGAGAGAATGAAAAGAAAAATTGAGGGAGGAGCAATAAAGAGAATGCAAGGAGAGAAGGCCTCCCTGATGACGCAAAGGTAACGTCGTCGCCTTGTAATCAAGGGGTCGTGGGTTCGATTCCCGGTGGAGGCACACAGTGATTCGGGTCCCACTTTAAACCTTTAAACTGTAGGTCCAGTCCCGATTAGCCTTACTGGGCATAAAGTGGACTTAAAACACCAACTCAATCGATACAAGGAGAGAGAGAGAGAGAATGATCCAGAAAAAGGAATGGGGGGAGGAAGCACGAGGAAATACCGAAAAGCTAGAAAGCAGATGAAATGAAAAGAGTTCGAATAAATAGGCAATGTTTTCTTCCTAAGATGACGGGATCAAGTAACTTCCCTTTGACCTGACCCCGCCCATGGTCTAGTCGGGAACCTTTTTAGTCATTCCATGTAGGCAGCTTCTGCCTAGTCTCTCGCCGAATGTAGAGATTAGAAAATCGTCAATAGATGGTGCTGTAATCTCGTTAAGATTCTCATTATATTAATTTATGGATTAATGCAAAGAATAGTTAGAAAAATAGTGATAAATTTATCTATGTATTACGTTGTCATACTACTGTAAAATGAAGTAGAAATATATTAGTTTTATTAGAACGGAGAGTGACATAATATGTACATTCTTACAACCATAATCTAATGAACGGTTGGTATATAGAGATATGAAAAACAGTTTTTATAAAGGTAACATTACGTTAAAATTGTCGCAGTAAATTATTGTTTATATATAACAAACCTTTAGAGTGGCAAAAATCGTATCTAACCGGGGTTTGATCTGCACACGAATAAAAGTACGGCGTTAATAGTAAATTGTGAATAGCTTCAACTCAAAGGTAAGTTGTGTGAAAACCCTCAAAAGATTTATGATACTTAAATAATTATGATATTACTAAAATTATACTTAGCAAAACATTTTTCAAAATTAATCAAAAGCGTTCATTGATCGTTGATTTACAGAATGAAACTATAAGTGCGAAATATTAATCATGAAATATACTTTTCGTCAACTGAATCTAACTTTCCTTTTTGTTATTCAATAAATATTGAATTCCTTATCTATTGGACTTTTGGACATTAATTTTCTTGCCAGGGCAGTTGTTTTTATACAATTTTTTGCGTTCTTAACTACACGTAAGCTAGAAAATTAATATGTGTTGTTAAATCTCTATTCTAAAACCGTTTTTTTACCTATTCATGTAATAATAATAATTTACATATTGTAATTAATATTATTTTAATTTAATTTAATTTAGCTCAATGCAATTATTTTTATTATTATTGTTGTTTGTGAGAGTTGTTTCGGACCCCGCCCCCTTTCTCCACATCCGAAATGTATTTCTAGATACGAGCCTGCTGAAAGCCTCTTCTTGGTGCCGGAAGAACTTCAAGACCCAAAATTCGAAAAATGATGGTGGGGGGAGATCATGCATCCAGAAAATGCACCCAGAGTCAATTCGCCTGCGAAGTGAATTCATTACGGGAGATGTTCCCATTCGTTTCCTTTCTCTTTGAACCAAGAAATGAAGGATCGTCATCTCCTGCACTCGATGTTGCGCAAGGAAGCTCTTCTTGGGACACTCATATCGCGAGGCCTTTGTTCCACTCTGAGAGACAGTTCCTGCCTCTCGACTGTGTACCGATGCACGTGCACAGAAAGACGAGAGAAGAGGACCTTTTATTTAATTACCCTGCGTTTATTTCTGCACCTGATTTTCCAGATTGCTAACGTTAATGTCTCTGCATCTCAATTATATATAAATTACTCGGGACACAATTACTTCCAGCATTCCTTAAACGTTGACGACGATTTCCGCCTTGTAAAGAAGTGACGTGTTAAGGGAAGTACGAAAAGGACGGAAAATTCTAAATTAAGTTTCATTGACCTCTCAAGCGTGTCTAATAATCTTGACATGTTCTCTCGCCTGTAAACATCTGCTCGTAAATCAATTACAGACAGCTCTCTGCAAGTTATTTAAACTGAGCCTTTCTTAAGGCACCAAAATGTCAACTTTTTCCCACGTAGACTGCATTTTGAAGACTAACGAGGGTCTGGCGTCTGCACTCACAGCCTGTGTGTTCTGTCCAATGTCCATTCGTTTGTGGTTGTCCTCTCAGCCATTTCATTTTATCACTATTCATTCTCGTCTTCGCAATTAGCCACAAGTGGCTAATAAAAGCAAATCAATAAAGCAAAATTTTTCAGAAAGCTAAACTCCACTTTATACGCAGATAGTTGAATTTCGTTGGCATATACAGGGTGTACATAAAATAATATAGCAGTTTCAACAATTTTTTTTCTAATGGCGACAGGATGAGAGAAGAACTGTGATTTTTTTCAAACAAACCCGCAAACTTGTACTTTCCCTCACTGCCGCCTGAGACGCCACTGTCGAGAAATAGCGACTCTCCAGCAGAAAGCATTGGCCGCCACGTTCACCCGACTGCACCCCATGTGATTTCTTCCTTTGGGGATTTGTAAAATACCATGTTTAAGTGCCACCATTATCTCCCTGAATTGAGAAGCAGGATTGTTTCTGCCAATCAGTTCATCACATCAGACATGCTGACACGAGTGTGGCAGAAAATGCACATCCGACTGGTGTATGCCGTGTCACCAAGGGATCGTATATTGAATACTTGTAGTGTAAGTTGCACACACTTCGACAGTTCTTCTTTCATCCAATGTAACATTTTTCTCTCATGCCCCGACGCTACGAGTAATAAAAAAATGTTGAAACCGTTATATTCTTTTATGTATACCCTGTATAGTTGTCTATACTTGAACCAGATACTTCTTTTGAAACAGCTACCAAATTGTACCCAGGGCTGGGTCAACATTAACATTTTGGACCCCCACGGGACTTGTCACAACTTCAGTGTTCACCATGTCCACCACCTTTGAATTTAAATTTGAAACTTTTGGGTGCGTCAGCACTGAGGCTATTTTGAACCCTTCACATTACACGGGGTCCACCCACTTACCATAACTAAAATAACATAACTGTTATGTCGGACTAAAATATTCTTACTTTTGTTAAAATATGAGGGTGTAAAGGGGCACTCAGCACCATAGGCGTGCGCACGGGGGGCAAGGGGGGGGCAGTTGCCTCCTAAAAAAGACACTTCAATTTGAAATTATGGCATAATAATTAATGTAAATTACTATGACTGAAATCAAATTATATGTGTAAAATGTATACTTTTAGGTTGACATTCGTTTTCGAAGGGGAGGGGTTGCCATCCTTGTCCCCCCTTCCAGACGTTCCATGCCCCTATATTATTATACTTTCCCTTAGAAATTAGTGTAAGGAATCTTATTGCTGTTATTAAACGATATTATACTCTTAAAGAAAATTAAGTATTTTCAAGCCGATGAAAGTTCGAAGCAACTACGGGGGAAGGGGGTTGGTTCTGTTACGCAACCACAAGGGGGCAGGGGGGCATTGCCCTCTCCCAACCTTGGACGGAAATCAATTCTAGGGGGGCAAACATTGAAGTTAAGGAATGTAAGACTAGCAGAACCTAAGAGAAACAGGACAAAGGATACTGAAGATGGAATTAGTTTTCACGTCTTTCTTGCATTATTTCTTCCAGACAGCCAGAAGTACCTGCAGGGGGGCAGAGGGACAATTGCCCACTCGACTTCAAATTTTATAGAAATAAAAATTAATTTCGTAAAATTTTCTTGTTCGCTTCGCTCGCAATATGTCCTTTCCTTACAGTCTTGTCAAGTTCAGAGCAGTAGTAGCTAGGAGGTTGCGAGACTTATCCCTCTACGCCGAAATATCTGAATGAGAAAAATTGTAAAAAGAATGCCATAGCATGCCATGGAATTATTTGCGTGCTATTAAATCAATACTGTTTTCAATTTATATAAATTTGGATCAAAATAATTTCTTGCTCGCTTCGCTCGTAATTTGTTTCTTTTTTGTAATGCATTGTGAATTACCAGAGGGACAAGTAAGAACAACTGAGTACTTCAGACAGTCAGCATACAGAAGGACAAAACGCAGGATAACACACACACACACACATAGTCCTACAGATGATTATATTGGCCGTAGGTCCAGACGGGTGAGACACGCGGACTACATTTTTGATATTAAAGTAACTATTCTACTGATAGTTAAGCAATATTTTTCTTACAGTTTCTGTGCAATGAAAAATGAAAGTACCCTGTTGATTAAAAATAACTACGTTTAGAATACTTTTCCAGATTCGTAGCTACAAGGGAACAATTTTGTGTCAAGGGTGTGTAACGGCCTTGTCAATAATCCTGCTAGTAGTTATGACGTATTTCTGAACATCAGTGGATGAGCACCAACCTTTATATTAACCTCTAAGAAAAATGTGATAATGAAGAGATTGGTTTATTGAAAAAGGTAGTAATATTGAATGTAACAATTTATAAGTTACATACTAAGTATTTTTCAGTGTTTGTATGCGATTAACGTTGATGAATCTTAATATTTGTGGAAATGTGTAGGTTTCTTAAGATCGAGGAAGATAAAAGTTGAAACATATCTGAATTTTGTTATTTGTGAAAGTGAAACACATATATTTGTGAGGATATCGAATCGACCTTTCTTAATAGAAATAGTATGATACAGTGTTGGAAAGGTTTTGAATCAAGGATTCCAGAAATGTAAAATTTAAGGTGAGGAAACAATTGGAAGTGGAAAAAAAGTAGTATTAATTCCCCCCGATTCCGGGCTCCGCCCCTTGGGGTAATTGACCTACTGTCCCCTACCGCTACCGCTGCCCCGCCTTCTTCTATAGAGTTCCTTTGAATAAAAACATGAAAAAATAGGAATGAAAACATGATTTTAAAAGAGTTGAATCCTAGTGGAAATTTGCGTATATATCACGTTGAAAACCAAAGTTCGACCTGGCAATACTGTGTGTTTACAACATGGATTAGGTTCAAGGAAACCAGCTATGGCAAGTAATGTAGTAGTATATTTTTTTTATTATTTCATAGAAATGTAACTTCAAATTTAGAAATGCACAGTGGCAATTCGAAGTGTTAAATACGTACTATTAGCGCACAATATTTTGTTTTTATTTTCAAACTGTAAAACACAAGGGTCGATTGTGCAGTCTAGCCATCATTTATTTTAAGAATACCAAAAAAAGTGGTCAGACGAAATATGATACTCGTAAACAAAATTATACATATGTAAGTAAAGAGAAACAAAACGTTCCGTTAAATTTACTATATGCGTGAATTCGTTATTTCGAATTTGAAATAACGATTGTCCGGTTTCGTCGAGTGTAGTATGAAAGTTCGTTCGAGTTTGCGTTAATATTGTCGAACATTGAAACTAGTGTAGATAGATAATTATTTGAAGTGGTCTTCATAATGTTTTGCAACCTAATAGGCTGGAAAAAAGCTCAGGACGATATACATACGTTATACTGATGTTTCCTCCGGCGACCACTAGATGGTACTGCCAGAAACGTATACAAGAAACATAAGTTTTCGTAACACAAATGATGATACGTTTCATTGTAATCATAGTGAAGAATTGGGTTTTAACACCCTTCGAAAGATATGTGAATATTGGAGCTCAAGATGGAGAAGAAAATGCAGTGCACTAAATAAAGTGAATGTCCCGTGAGCAACATTTTTGATTCCAGATTATATAATTAGGGGCTAAGTAATAAAGTATTAATTTTTCAAATGTAATCACTATGGGTTATGTTTGTACGAAGCTTGATGTAACTCTCGCTCCAATTAAAAAAAAAACACACAAAGCAGATCATCGAAGTACAAGCGACAGCGGCAGTAGGAGTTATAGAAGATATATCAAGCAATTCACGCCAATAGTTAACTCCTCACAATACCAATAGAAGCCAGACTTAATGGGACACTTCAGATAACACGAATGAATGAATGGCAAAGAAAAACTAATACACAATAAAATCGGGCAGTTCATGTGAACTTTCTATCCTGACCATTATCGATGTGAATTTTGAATCGCTTAGAAACTATCCAGCCTAGCTAAAATTAGCCACATTTAATAATTTTGAAAAAAATATTTTGTTTTATTACTCTAAACAAATCATTTGGTAACCTTAAATAAAAGTATTTCGTAAGAAGGTAATTTGGACTAAATTATTTGGTTTTCCTAAACAAATGGGCTACATTCTGTGAGATTTACCAAAAGATTAATTGCTTGATTTAGTTTATTTTACTTCGCGTTTTGTGCCTCTTGGCTAATTTGCGAAGATGGGGATGAGTGATGAAATTATGAAATTGATGAATGGACATTCACAAATAACCAAGCCTGAGCGGGATTCGAACCCGGGACCCTTGGCGTCGCAGCGCGATGTGCTAACCACTTTTATTTGTTATTTTTAAAGGAAATACTCGCTACACGGAGGTATCTCCCACCATTCACACTTTTTCTCACTTTTACACTTATCAATTCTTACAGTTTCTCAGTTTCTTATCATCTGGATAAACACAAATATCCATGCCTTACCCGGGACTATATATACGTATATACACACACACACAGGGTGAGGCAGTCAAACTAGAAGATTTAAAAAAATTACAAAAATAGAGAGAGCAAATATTATGTACTTTTTTTAAAATGAATGTACTGTACATGAGTGGAAATTACTAGTGTACCTGAAAAATGTTCGTTTTTTGAATATGGTGTCAGTAAGATGGCGTCCTAGGGTTGCACACATTGTCGGAGTCTCAGAGTAAATCCTCCCATGACGATACGAGAGGCAGTCCGAAAATAATCCACACACTCTCCATGAAACACCTCTCCATTCAGAAAAAGTAACGTGTGGTGTGCATTAACATCTCGTGGAATCATCGGCCCTTACTTTTTCGAAAATGAACACGGTAACACGGTGACGGTAAGCGCTGGACGTTATGGTAAACTTTTTCCTGGCTGCCCTCTATGACTATGGCTCAGATGAAGAAACACTCTTCCAGCAAGATGGTGCGCAACTAACCATACTGCCAGATTGTCTATGGATGTGCTTAGACTCGCATTTCCTGGTTGTCTCATCAGCAGATTCGGCGATATTCCGTGGCCTGCCCGTTGTCACCCCACTTGCCAGTTTCTGACTTTTTCTTTGGGGTTTCTTTAAATCCAAAGTATTCAAGGACAACCCTCCAAGAACCAGGGATGATTTGAAGGAGCGAATTCGGCAAGAGATCCACAACATTCCGTTGGAGATGCTACGCAATGTCATGGGCGGATTTACTCTGAGACTCCGACAATGTGTGCAACACCAAGGACGCCATCTTACGAACATCATATTTAAAAAATGAACATTTTTCAGGTACACTAGTAATTTCAGCTCATGTACAGTACATTCATGTTCATAAAATAAATAATATTTGCTCTCTCTCTATTTTTTGCGATTTTTTAAAATCTTCTCGTTTCACTGCCTCACCCTATATTTTCTTCAACTAAATATATCAAACATTTAATACACTTGTATTAATGAGAATTTTCATTATCGGCCAATCGTATTGGGTCACACGTACAAATCTCATCACTTTGCATAAATTCCTAAATATTAATGAACTGAACACGAATGCGCATCATCTCTGTTGCTTTTTCTTTCATCGGGAACCAACCAAAACAACCAACACTCTTAAACCACAGACAAAAAACTTTCCTTTAGGAAACACAGATTATCTTCACATGGCCAAACTTCGCTCTGATTGGCTGCTCCACAGAATCCAGTCGAGGAAAGCCAGTTGCAATTAGAACATGGCCTATTCCTCACAACCAGCCAAGTAAACAGCCTGCGTCCATGATTTCCAGCCAGATAGCCAGTTCAGCGCCAACTAGGGCATTCTTACTGGAAATCCAGTTCCGTGTGATTCGGCCTTTAAAGGAGTATCTTCCCTGCACCAAATGCAAATTAATGCCTTTCCTTGGATGGGCATCCTTAATGTACACACTGACATGAAGGAAGCTTTTTGTAACAATGACTAGAAATTTATAAGGTTCGGCTCTATATATTGCATGATCTACCATTCCAACGTTAAGGCAGGGTTGTAAAATCCAACAGAGTCGCAAAGAAAGTTTTACACCACGAATATCAGCGGCGTATACTCTGGGTCATCTAGGTAATCGCAGATGACCCGGTTATATTTCTTTCTTTTTTAAAAATATATATATATATACATTCCTTCCCAATATTCTTCCAAACCAATTTCGATGCATATATTTCTTTGCTTCCAGCGCGCGAATGCTTCCAACAGTTTGCTGCTGAATGTCCGGGAACCTTTCTCCAGCCAGTGGAATGACGTTAGGGAATCTCACCCTGACGTCATTCAACCCGCATCCCTTACAACCCTTGGCGAGGAGGGAGGAGAGAGGAAAGAGGGGAGGAAACACTGCTTCTCAGGCGCGGTGATTCCGTGGCCAGGGTAACCTCCTTCTTGTGAGAGTCCACTGGTCGCACTCTGCTTTTGTGTCGTCACTAAACATAGAAGCTGTGACACCATTAAGCCTTGTTTCCATGATTATGAAAAACTAAATATGCTGACCAAGGCAGTAATTTATTTTATTAAAAACATAAACTAAAACGTAACGTTTCAACCTTCTAGCAAGGTCTTCATCAGACTCTGTATCAAGTACAAAAGTCTTTTGTACTTGATACAGAGTCTGATGAAGACCTTGCTAGAAGGTTGAAACGTTACGTTTTAGTTTATGTTTTTAATAAAATAAATTACTGCCTTGGTCAGCATATTTAGTTTTTCATAGAAGCTGTGTTTTTTATGGCAGGGAAATTTCTCAGGAACGGGAATTTTGGGTTCACAAATTGTCTTCTGTAAGGGAAATAGGGAAAACATACCCGGTAGAGTGCAAAGAACAGGAAAATATGAATAACATGGGAAAACCAATTCTACGCTAATTTTCAATTTACATTTGCTTCTGTCTTGCTGATGTCTGAACATAAATTTATCAAAAGGAAAATGCTTAAATATTGAAGATGAAGCAAACTAATTTAAAATTCAAATCTTAAGCAATTAAAGCACATATATGTTGACTCCCCCCATTCTTGTATATACAAAAATAGTGATTGTTTCTTCCCTCTAATCTTCAAAAGCAGCGAGAATACTTCTTTCACGGAACTGAATATTTTTTTTAAAGGGAAAGATATCAGAAATAAATGTTATATATATATATATATATATATATATATATATATATATATATATATATATATATATATATATATATATATATATATATATTAGTTAATTTAAGTTGCTATATTCCGCCTCTTTAGATTAATAGTGATGAAGATGAACGAATTAAACATAAAAGGAACAAACACATCAGGCACGTAGCCAGGTGGAGAACTCGGGGGGATGAAACCCCCATCCCCGAAATCCTACAAATATCTAATTTAAAAGGTGTATAGTGGTAATTAATTTTACTTCATTAGCAGGATTAAACACTTTGCATAATACGTTGTAATAATCTGAGATTCATCTTCAGGACTTCTAACCCCACTGTTTCAACTTTATGTGGCGGCTGCTAATAAGGGATGATCCCCACCCCCACCCCGAAATAAAATTCTGGCTCTGGCCTGCAATGATTCGAACTTTTAAAACCTGTCATTGCAGGTAATTTCGAGCTAGGAAAGGGATTTTTTTTTTATCATTCATAGGGAATTTCATTCTGAGCCAGGAACACAACAACAGAAGTTTGGCACATGAATCTGAATGCGTGTAGTCGTTGGCTTTGTGCTGTGCTTCAAGTTTATTATTTATTTAGGTGTTAGTGTTTGTCGTGATAGTGCTGTGTTAAAGGATAATGGATGTGATACAAATTTTGCTGATGAAACCTTTTGGAACAAGATCTTTTCAGGAGAAGTTGCAAATTGTTAATACAGGTAGGCCAGTGCCATCGCTTGAACTTATTTCTACACACAAAGACAAAAATCGGGAATTTGTGAGGCATTTTCGCAAGCAAATTATGACAAAACACCATGGTTGACAGGAAGTATAAGATAAGTATAAGTGTTAATAAGCTTTTTTGTTGGCCGTGCTTACTTTTCAGGGCTGAAAAGAATGTATGGACGCGTGGCGGATACTGTAATCTAAACAATCTTTGCAACGCATGTGCCAAACATGAAAAATCAAAAAGTCACATAACTTCCTTTGTTAAAGCTGCAATCTTTCGCACAGACAAACAGCGTGCTTTGGATGTGGTACGGCACAAGTAATCGGGCCCTGGAGTAAGTTGAACTTTTCACTTAAATTAATATTGCGGGTTTTTATTTCACTAGTGCACGTCTTTTATTTTAT
This sequence comes from Lepisma saccharinum, assembly GCF_977018435.1. Taxonomy (NCBI): domain Eukaryota; kingdom Metazoa; phylum Arthropoda; class Insecta; order Zygentoma; family Lepismatidae; genus Lepisma; species Lepisma saccharinum. Next base: position 16,938,535 of record NC_139249.1, on the reverse strand, counting down.
ATTTCACAGGTTTTTTTTATAGCTATAATACTGTCTTGTTTTATTATTTGAAATTCTACACGTATATTAAACTGCAATAACGAGAATTAATTGATTGTGGTCGTAGCAATAAGACAAACATTCCCACACAACATTCCTAAATCCAATATGGATCCTGACATAAATTGCACGGAAACGTTTGGAGTTTGAGGATCAAGGGTCGGAGATTACCCACTCGTTAGAACCAGCATACGCCACTGACGAATATGTCTGTAAATATCAAATCTGACACATGGTTCTCTCACATAGAATAAATTTAATCGATCAACAATTCTGACTGTAGGAAACAATAAGTCTAAAATGATTTTTCGATACCTCAGAAGCTAGTTAATGCGCTGATCAAAGATGTTCCACATTTAAATATTCTGTAAATAGTAATTTATGGCGATTGAAAAAAATCAATTAATCCTTCTTAACTCGTGATTCTTTTGGAAATCTGAAAGTGGCTCCATCTCTTCGGCAGATTGGCGATCTGTGATTTAACGTGATGGAATATTCTCTTGCATATTTATTATGCTGAAAATCTTGATGATGTCAATTTTTACAATAAGGTTTTATAGAGCTTTCAATATATTAGTACACTAATGTCAAAAGAAACATATCTAATAGTGTGAGTGCAATTAAGTGACACGTAACAAACGCATCCATAGGCCGTAAGAAAAATCAGGACAACACTTTATTTTTTTTAATGTTGTTATTTAGCATCGCATTTCTTCCACTTTTGGCTACTACCTAGTTTATAATATCATATGCTCCTCCCAAAGTCTGCCCCCCCCCCCATGCCTTGGTGACTATGTCGAAAAAAGTTAAATGTTCATACATTTTTGTCCAATAATTATTTTCTTTCTAATGTGTTTTATTTGTTTTATACAGGGGGTGTAACTTACTTTTTGATCTGGCCTAGTGTGTGTGTGTGTGTGTGTGTGTGTGTGTGTGTGTGTCTATATATATATATATATATATATATATATATATATATATATATATATATAGGTATATGTGTGTGTGTGTGTGTATTTGTCTGTCGGCTCCTTCCCCCCACCAATCTACATGCAGTGGTTTTGCACCCTGTGTGTGATGCAACTGCAGCGTTGAATACACACGGTTTTCGCACAAGTGTGAGACTTGGGAAACGAGAGGAAGTGAAGGTGAGAAATATCGCAGAATGCCGGTCCAGAAGGATCAACCAAAGTACGTTCGTTTCTTCTCGTCCTGAATCACACCCTGCGTTAATTATCCTGCGTTTTAAGTTCATCGGAGTAAATTTTGTCGTGAGCTTCTCTCAATCTTCGCCGCCAACAAAAGATACGTCCGCTCCGCTTTCCGAAGAGGTTTTTATGGCCCGCCCTCCCCTTCGTGCGTGCCACAGGTGACTGGGTTCACACAGGCGGTGGTCGACGCAGTTCGCACGGAGCGGCTACCATTAGGCCTAATATTATGGGATCGACTCGTCCCACACTGAAGAAGAAACAGCACCTTGGCTTCGTCCTGCTGCTATTAATTTGATGCAGTGTGCTCAGCTCTGGTAATTTCCACTAGATTCTGTGTCACCTTTATGAGTGTATTTGAAAACTGCACGTTTCGTCATAGTTTTGGATAATTTTGTAACAATAACAGAACCGTCCTCGGTCCACTCCTCTTCTCTCTGTACATTAACCATATTCCTGACGCACTCGAACACTGTAAATATCACATCTATGCAGATGATGTTCAGCTATATTTGTCCTTTCCTCCAAAGAATATTGAAAATTCAATTCGCGATATAAATTATGATCTGAACAAAATCAGTACTTGGTCAGCTAATCATGGGCTACTAATTAATCCTTCGAAAACCCAAACTATTATTATAGGTTCACAAAAAATGCTTTCAGCATTTGAAATTTCTACCCTCCCGCCCATAATGGTCTTAGGGAAAGCTATTAAATTAAGTAAAACAGCCAAAAATCTGGGCGTAATGTTTAATCAGCATCTCTCATGGTCAGATCACGTAAATTTAACTAGTAAAAGAGCCTTCGCTGCATTACACGCTCTTGTTCGGCTTAAACATTTTCTACCCGTTAGCATTAAAATCAAACTGGTGCAAGCACTTGTTTTTCCACACTTTGATTACTGTGATTCTGTCTATTCCGAACTACCAGATGATCTCACTCAACGTCTTCAACGAGTACAAAACACCTGCGTCCGCTTTATTTTCGATCTGAAATATAGGGACCATTTATCCGTGGCTCAAATTAATTGATCGGCGAAAGGTACACAACCTCACCCTTGTCTATAGGGCAATCAGTTCAAAGGAACTGGCTTATCTCTCGAGCAGATTCTCAATGCTTTCCGAATCACACAGCCTTGACACCAGATCGCGAGGGAGAACTCAACTACTCATCCCCCTTCATAACTCAAATTTTTATTCAAAATCTTTCACCGTTTCTACTTCTCGTCTTTGGAACTCACTGCCCCTCGAAATCCGGAACTCATCTTCAGCATATGTCTTCAAGACGCAATTAAACCATTTTTTATTGGGTACAAATAGTTAGCATATTATATTTTAGTGATAAATTGAATACAGTTAACCGCAGAAAAACACTGAAAACCCTTATTCACCTTAATATTTCAAATCCCTGACTACTGTCATGAATATCTGATTGTGTGTGTGTGTGTGTGTGTGTGTGTGTGTGTTTGTGTTTTGTTGTATGCTCGTGAGTATAGGTTAGGTTTTTATTCCCGTATGTGTTTTTTTCTTATCCTTTTTTTTTTTGTATTTTTTTCTTTGTAATTTTACATTATCTTTCTTTATTTTAATATTTACCTTTCTATGTAATGGTTTAAATGTTGTTGTAAACATGGTTAAGTGGTAGAGAAGGCTACAAAGCCTTA